>NC_136273.1:63843667-64221345 GCF_964187855.1 Myxine glutinosa | reverse complement strand
GGATGACAGGCTGAGTCAACCCCCCTGGCGTTAATTCAGCGATTGACCGGGATTCAAACCCAGGATCCTCTGATCCCAAGCCAGCACCCTAACCGCTAAGCCAACACCAGGCAACCATGATGGTATGAAATCACATAATAACTGGTATATAACTGAAAGGTTTTCAGTCATAAGTGCATGCAGGACTCACTGCGTTGCCCTGATCAGCCCCCAAAATGGCGAAACCAGGTAAGTAACTGAGTTTTTCATAACCTTTTGACTGTATCTGAACTAAGATCAAAATTATGCTCTGTCGGATGGTTCTTCCGAGAGCTTGACAGGCAGATCGTACTTACATCCCGGTGACGTCATTACGTGCGCTCATTAAGCTGGAGAACTGAAATTATATATATATATATATATATATATATATATATATATATATATTGTGGTTTTTTCATGGTTTTGTTTAAATATCATTTAAATATGTTTAAACCGCAGCCATGATGCTGACGCCGCCCACCCCGACCCCCCCCCCCCCCCCCCCCCAGAATTTCCGTGCTTTAAACGTTTCTCAGTGTATACCCTGGTTTAGAATAGGTACACCGTATCCCTGCGTGTCGTAAGAGGCGACGAAGAGGGTTGGCATCAGGAAGGGCATCCGGCCATGAAAACATTGCCTCAAAAAGAGAACCATGACAATTACAACTGCATATGGGCAGGGTACAGCCCGAGGTGGAGATCGGTTTCTGAGTTTTGGGACATGGAATGTAGGGATAATGACAGGGAGATCAGGAGAAGTGGTGGAAGTATTGGTCAGAAGAAGAGTGGACATATGTTGTGTGCAAGAGACGAGATGGAAGGTAAGTGGTGTGAGAATGGTGAAGGGTAGGCAGGGACAAAAATACAAGTTTATGTGGCAAGGGTGCCTGGAGGGCTTGAATGGTGTTGGTGTCCTGTTTTCTGAGGAGTTTGTAGACAGTGTGGTGAGTGTGAATAGAGTGAGTGATAGGTTGATGATGGTGAAAATGATGATTGGAAAGCTCTTCGTGAACGTCATCTCTGGATATGCTCCGCAGGTTGGTCGGAGCGATGAAGAGAAGGACAAGTTCTGGTGTGCGATAGAGAAGCTGATGGAAAACGTGAAAGATGAGGAAGTTGTTGTGGTAGGAGGAGACCTAAATGGACATGTGGGAAGGAGTATGGATGGTTTTGAGGGAGTTCATGGGGGTTACGGATATTGTGTGAGAAATGGAGAAGGTGAAAGGATTTTGGAGTTTGCTGATGGAGCTGATTTGTTGATTTGTAATACTCAGTTCCAGAAAGAGGATAATAAGCTTGTTACATACACGTCAGGTGGGTCGACGACAACCGTTGACTACCTGATGTTGCGTAGGCGAGATAGGGGGCACCTCCGGGACACAAAGGTGATCCTGGGGGAGGAGGCTGTTTCACACCACCACTTGGTTGTCTGCGACATAAGGGTGAAAGGTGCGAGGAGAGCTCGGCGGGTGAAGTATCAACCGAGAATGAAGGTGTGGAGGTTGAAAGAGGTGACAGTAAGGGAGGCATTAAAAGAGAGGCTGAGTAGGGTCGAGGATGCTGTGGTTGAGCTTGAAAGTGGTTGGATGTCAATGAAAGCTTGTCTGTTGGGAGCCGTTGGTGAGGTATGTGGATGGACAAAAGGACCACCGAGGCACTCGGAACCATTGTGGTGGGATGATGAAGTTGGAAAGAGGATTGACGAGAGGAGGAAGAAGTTCAAGGAGTGGCAGAAGGCGAAGGGTATGGGGGCAGAAACAGCAGAGCATGAAAGTTATAAGGCAGCCAGGAAGGCTGCAAAGAAAGAGGTAGCAAAGGCGCAGGAGGCATGTAGGAAAATGTTCGGAGAACGCTTGGATTTGGAAGAGGGTCAGAAAGCAGTACTCAGGATTGCAAAGCAGATAGCGAAAGAGAGGTGTCATGTGATGGGGGTGAGTTGCTTGAAGGATGAAATGGGACAAATCGTTGTCGACCCAGATGGAATTAAAGGAAGATGGAAAAGATATATGGAAATGCTGTTGAATGCAGAGAATGAATGGGATGGCAACAAAGAGAGTAACCCAGTTTTAGGACCGGCAGAGAAGATAACTGAGAAGGAAGTTGAGGAAGCGATAAAAGCAATGAAGAGTAGAAAAGCGGGAGGGCCGACGGGAGTTGTGTGAGATATGTTGAAGGCAGCAGGAAGTTGGGGTGTGAAGAGAATGACAGAGATCTGTAATCTGGTGGTGAAAGAAGGTCGCATTCCAGTGGATTGGGAACTGAGTACCCTCGTCCCTCTATACAAGGGGAAAGGTGACCCCCTGGAGTGTGGCTGGTACCGAGCGATAAAGTTATTGGAGCATGGAATGAAGGTATTGGAAAGGGTTGTGGAGAGGAGGATAAGGAAGAAAGTGAAGATTGACGAAATGCAGTTTGGATTTATGCCAGGAAGAGGAACGACAGACGTGCTCTTTATTGTGAGGCAGTTGCAGGAGAAGTACATGGAGAAGAGGAAGAAGTTGTTTCTTAGGTTTGTTGATCTGGAGAAAGCATTCGATGGGGTTCCACGCAAAGTATTGACATGGGCATTGAGGAAGTTAGGAGTGGAGGAATGGTTGATCAGAGTAGTGATGGCAATGTACAAAAGAGCGCGCACAGCTGTAAGGACAAAGGACGGGAACAGTGGTGAGTTTGAGGTGAAGGTGGGAGTGCATCAGGGGTCGGTACCAAGGCCACTACTATTTGTAGCTGTGATGGAGGTGCTGGCTCAGAACGTAAAGGAGGGTTTGCCGTGGGAGTTGTTGTTTGCAGATGATCTGGTGTTGATTGTGGAAAGTATGGATGGACTGAAGGAAAAATGAACAAGTGGAAGGAATGTATGGAGACAAAAGGTCTGAAGGTGAATATCGGAAAGACGAAGGTGATGGCATGTGGTAAAGCATGTGGTGAGGTGGAAAGAACTGGGAAGTGGCCCTGTGCTGTGTGTAGGAAGGGTGTCGGAGTGAACTCTGTTGAAGAATAATTTCTACTCCTGTTCGACTATTAAAACTTCAAGAAACTCGTTTTAGCAAAATCAATGTTTTATTCACTTTTGAGAGTTTTGCTATATCTATCTATAATTCCAGTAATCTCTGTGTGTATGTTTGTATGTTTGTATGTCTGTGACCGCTGTTTCTCGACAACCACGGGTCCGATATACTTTAAACTTGCCAGGTATATTGCTGGGGACCCGAGGATGTGCCTTTTCAAGGTTTCATATTAATCGGACAAGTAGTTACCGAGCTATGTCCAAAAAACGATTCAACCAATCAGAGAGCAGCGAGCTATCACGTGTGCCGAACGTGCCGAACAGACTCTGCCTCGGACGGCACATTTGAGAGCGTATTCATTTATTTCACGTTGGCAAACTATGTTGGCGTTAAACGATGTTTTAAAACTAATTAAAACTAATTTGCGATTCTTTCGCTTTCCTGCGCGTTTGTGCACGCTATGGCGATTTCTTTACCAAACTCCGCAAGCCGTTCGCTTTGGACCAAACCATTTCATGTAAATAGAGGGGGGGGGATTGTCACCGTACTCGCAAGCCGTTCGCTTTGGACCAAACCATTTCATGTAAATAGAGGGGGGGGATTGTCACCGTACTCGCAAGCCGTTCGCTTTGGACCAAACCATTTCATGTAAATAGAGGGGGGGGGGGGATATAATTTTAGATATATATATAGTACGGGCATGCCCTAGTTCTACTAAATGTACTAATTAGATATTAATGACGTTGTTCTGCCGGTCGTGGCTGTAGCTCCTTCTGTAGGTCTTTGTTGAACCTCGTTCAGTTGTTGACCAGTCTCCAGTTGGTTGATCAGGTCAACTGGTCTTCAGTTGTTCACTCCTCTTCAGTCACTCTCCCAGTCCACTACTCCTCCGTCACTCTCCCAGTTCTCTTTCTCCAATCGCAACTTTCTCTTTCTTATAAAGGCCCAGACTCCTTCATCCAAAAGCCTTATTTGGCTCCTTTGGCCAGCTTTCTATGTTGGGAGACTGAGAGCACTACCTTATTTCTGTTGAAGAGGTCAAATGCTCTGACCTGCTGAGAGAGAATTTGCAGCCTGTGTTCCATCTATGGAACACAGGCTAAATATTGATAGACACAGATGGCAGTCCAAGAGCGGTACACATTCTGTCTTTTAAAATTAACTTCTCTCTGGACCACCTGTTAGCTCTTTAACCGAAGCTAAATAGTTCAAGAGGATTCACAGTTTTATCCAAACTGCACCACAAGGCATTTTTACTCCAGACACATTCTGTCTTTAATTATATTGCTCTAGTCCTATGCTCTTGGCTCATTTGTAAAGTAAAACATATTCCACTTTACACAAGATCACATTGAGATATATTCTAGCAATATTGTCAATAAGAATATTTATTCCCTGACAACTCCATTCAATGTACAATGTGCGCTGAGTGGGTTCATCAAAAATGTAGTGGTCTGAGAGGGTCATTAACCAGTGTGGCAGCTACATTCAAATGCAAGGTGTGCACAGAGGGAGCTGCAGATGGAGGAAATGTTGAGTTGGATCTTGGAGACGGCATGAAGCTGGAAGGTGTGAAAACATTTTGCTGCCTCGGAGACATGCTGAATGGAGAAGGTGGATCAGACTCGGCAACGGTTGCTCGAGTGAGATGTGCATGGAAGAAGTTTCGGGAACTGAGTGGCGTGCTGATGTTGAGGGGAGTGTCGTTGAAGCTGAAGGGAAAGGTGTATGCTGCATGTGTGAGAGGTGTTATGATTTATGGGAGCGAGACATGGGTAATGAACGTAGAGCAGCAACGAAGGTTGGAAAGGGTGGAAATGCAAATGGTTCGACGGATGTGCGGAGTATCGTTGAGAGAGAGGAAGACAAATGATGAATTGCGAAAGATGATGGGAATAGAGCCTGTGATTGATGCTGTGAAGAGGAACAGGTTGAGATGGTTTGGTCATGTGTTGAGGAAGGATGAAAGTGACTGGTTGAGAAGAGTGATGGAAATGAATGTAGAAGGAAGTAGAGGACGGGGAAGACTGAGAAAGACTTGGCTAAAGATGGTTGAAGAAGAAATGCGGGCAAGGGGCTTAACAAGGAGAGATGCAGAAAATAGGGCAAAATGGAGAAGATTGTCATGGGGACCGCAAGGCTAACCCTCCGCTCTAGTAGGGAAAATGGCCTTTTAAAATGCATGTTGTTGTTGTTGTTGTTGTTGTTGTGTATATATATATTTGTATATATATATATATATATGTGTGTGTGTGTGTGTGTGTGTGTGTGTGTGTGTGTGTGTGTGTGTGTGTGTGTGTGTGTGTGTGTGTGTGTGTGTGTGTGTGTGTGTGTGTGTGTGTGTACATATTACAAAAATTATATATATTATTATATATAAAAAATTCTTATATTAAAATTATTATTATAAGGTACAAAAATCACTTCACTTTCTTAACTTTAGGAATTGAGACCTGTGGTGAAGACTATACCTCAAAGTATTCTATCAACAGCAATCGTTGCACGCACGAGGGACATTGAATTAAATCAGTGGTCTAGCTAGACTACTCGGAATCACTCATTGACTCAAACCGCCCATCCAGCCGGAGAGCGAGCACTTAATCGAGTGGAAGCCATCACACACAAAGGCCTGTTTTTCGTACTGTCTCGTGATCACACCTGTCTTCACACCAACATCAAAACCGCAGACCTTCATAGCGAATGTTTCATCAACTCAGTCTCAGTCAAGACTACAGGCCTCTCATTTGACGCAATACAAAACACTTGTAATCACCAGTGTTTTATCGTTCTGAGGCATTACTACATAAATACATACAATGATGGGGTCGGAATAAACATCTCCACGCACTCTTCTCCATTGTTATTTTTTTGAGGAAAACAAAATCCCCATCTTTTGTTTTGGACCAGAAGTCGTGTCACGTCTGACCAACTGTATTTAACTGGTGATACAATATCTTCGACTTTGTTTTCATCGAATACGGTTCATCACAGCTACCATTTTCATCTCGAGAAGTGACCTCTTAATGAGCCTCAATACCAAATAATGTCTGATATAACTACAGACTTGGCATTTAATATGGAATTTTTTTTTTGTGGGGGTGAACTTACTTTTCAAGACGTCTTAGAACCAAAAGTTCATTGGAATTATCTTGAAATTATTCTAGATTTAGTTAATGTGACCTTTAAAAGAAACAAAAACCACATTTGACATTTCGAAACAAATAAATTGATCCTTGAAAGTGATGTAAACTGATATCTAACTCAATTCATGGACAGTACTGTGTTAAACTTCTGTACGTTTTCCAGAAGTATCTCTTCATTTTGCACATTAGCCAAATTTTTTTTTAACAAAAACAAAAGTTAAATTACGACTGGGATTACGGACAGTAAAATTACAGCTCAGTACTTCGTGTAACCCCCACGAGCATTCAGGAGAGCACGTACACGTTGAGGCATGCTGTTCACGAGATTTGCCAAGGTTTGGACAGGAATCGCTTGCCATGCAGTGACAATAGCCTGCTGCAATTCATGCACAGAGGTCGGTTGCTGGTCCAAGTGGTCGATTTGACGCGTTAATTCTGCCCACAAGTTCTCTGTGGGATTCATATCCGGGGACATGGCAGGCCACTCCATATGCTCTACACCACGGTCAGCAAGAAAGTGTTGGATCATGCGAGCACGATGAGGCCGTGCATTGTCATCTTGGAAGACAAAGTTTCCTCGAAAGGCTGCACGAGCAAATGGAAGCAATGTTTCTTCCAGAATGGCCCTGTACTTGAACTGGTTCAGGTTTCCATTCAGAACAACCAGGTCAGTTTTTCCCCCTGCATGAAAAGCAGCCCAAACCGTCACCCCACCCCCTCCAGCTTGGACTCTTGGCACTATACAATCTTTGTTGTCGGCTTCATGCACTTGTCTGCGCACTCGGACACGGCCATTTTGACGATAGACCAGAAATCGAGACTCGTCACTGAAGATCACGTGATTCCAGTGTCCTGGCTGCCATTGACGGTGCTCTCTGGCCCACTGCAATCGGCGCTGGCGGTGTTGTCTGGTCAGGCGTGGCTTTCTCAGGGGACGCCTGGCACGATAGCCTGCTTGAACCAGTCGTTGGTTGACTAGCCTTCTGGATACAGGCACATTTGTCAGTTGCTGCCACTCATCCCTAAGCCGATTAGCTGACTTGGTATGGCCATTGCGGACTAACCGGTGCAGCTGGCGATCATCCCTCCTTGTGGTTCTGCGGGGACGTCCTGGCCTCGGTATTGGAGTAGGGACACCCCTCTGAGCATTTTGTTTCAGGATCTTTGACACCTGACCTTGAGTGATGCCATACTGCCGAGCAATAGCACGCTGTTTCATGCCGTAATTTCGTAAAGCCACCACTCCATGACAAACAGCATTGTCGAGTTGACGGCCCATCTCCAGAGGAAGCGGCAATAACTTTTGGAGACATGCAGCAGTTGTTTTCCACTAATACAGAACGCAACAACCCTTGTATACCCGACTGTGAAGCCAATCATCAAATGCACCTGTCCGTACATTTTGCCACGCCACCTGTGATATAATCCTGTTGTTGACTTCTTGCTGCGACAGACAATCAGTGACATGGTTCTTTTAACAAATACATCACCAAAGTGTGAAAGAAACTCACCAGATTGATATACTGAGTTAAGAAAGTAAACCCAAGTCAAGAAAAAAAAAATATTCCATATTAAATGCCAAGTCTGTATATCGTCTCGTGGCTTCTCAATCACCAATCAGGTCCTGGGCTGCTTTCCCCAATGCTATTTAATAATCTTCAAGATAACTTAATCGAAAAGACTACATAGTTCAATAGTCATAAGATAACTTAATCATGCCCAATGAATAAACGTAAGGACTGAAAAAATTATCTTAAAACAAAATCTTTCATAAATTATTTATTTTTTGCGTAATTTTGTTTTCTGTAATTCTTTTGCACAAATTTAACCTAAAAAGGAATGTATTGTGTTATTATGCTCATCCATAATTACTTGAATAATAAAAACCTATTTTTGATTTCCCGACTCAGTTTCTGTTTTTTATAGTCTCTCTTTCAAATTGTGATTAAAACACTCCAATATAACAGCCTTTCCTTCATTATAAATACTAGATGCACCCGCTCCCTACGGGAACCGTGGGGGTCATGCTATTGTCTTTATGATTATTAATACCACCAGCAGAATACCCGCCCTATGGGCGACCCCACGGGCGATATTTTTCCAAGCGTGCAACACATTTTTCTGCCATCTGATATTTTCTGCTGACACAACTGCTTTGACTTGGATTTCTTGCTGATGTCCTCTAGTAATATTGCTCATGCCGATTTATGTACAACTAAGGTGTCCTTGGTTTTTGAGGCATCTCAATTTTCTTGGAAAAAAAAAACATCGTACGTCATCCGAGCTAACAATACCTACAATTCAGGGTCTTCAGGGTCTTTTGGGCCTTTGGGGTATTTAAGGGTCTTCAGGGTATTTAAGGGTCTTTTGGATCTTCGGGATTGGTAAGGGTCTTTGGAATATTTTGTCTTTGGAGTCTTTTAGGTCTATTGGGTCTTTTAGGTCTATGGGGTATTTTTGGTCTTCGGGGTCTTTTGGTCTTCATGGTCTTTTGGTATTTGGGGTATTTTGGGTCTTTGGGGTCCATTGGGTCTTTTCAGTCTTTGAGGTCTTCGGGATCTTTTAGGTCTTTGTGGTATTTTGGGTCTTTGGAGTGCATTGGGTCTTTTCAGTCTTTTTAGTCTTTGGGGTATTTTGGTTCCTCTGGGTCTTTTGGTGCCTCAGGCTATTTAGAGTCATTGGGGTATTTAGGGTCCTCGGGGTCTTTTGGGTCCTCGGGGTCTTCTCGATTTTGTATGTCCTCAGGGTGTTGAGGGTGGGTCTGGGGAGGGTCTTTTGGGTCCTCTGGGTACTTGAGGTTAAGTATTTCAGATTACATTTGTGGGTGGAGTCAGGTCAGTTGTCCAACCAATGGGTGAAGTGGACATGCATACAAACATACATACATACATACATACATACATACATACATACATACATACATACATACATACAAACACTTGCTCCATTATATATCGAAGATAGCAGAGTACCCACCCTACTAGCGACCTTGATCAAAGCGTGCAATAAGTTCTTCCAACACATCCCTTTATTTGGATGGTGTATAGGCAACAGACCGCTGCCTCAATCACTCCTGAAAATAACATTAACCCGGGTTATGTATATGAAGTGAAAACATCCGTACTGCTTATGTGCATATATAATACACTGTGGTTATATAGTTTGGATAATTCCAATTCCACCCACCCTCCCCTCAAAATAAGAAAATGCCAACATGAGCAAAAAAAAAAATTTCTTCCAAAACTTGATATAATCAAATGAAACTTGCACATTTACAACTTCAGCATGCCCTCATCAAATCCAGAAAGTTTCAGGTTCCGAGGTCAAATCCTCTCAAAAGAGTAGATTATATGTACATAATTACACACATAATTATATACATAATGTACATACATACATATACATACATACATACATACATACACTTGCTCCAACATATATTTTGGATTATATAAAGTTATATTGTTATCTCCAAGAAAATTCATCAATGTCCTGTTATAAAACTTGATTCCTTAATCGGTCCATAATTTCTCCGGGTTTTATTTTACCTTTACCAAGTACCTGTGTTACGTGGTCCCCTCGGTGACTACCTGGTCTCGGTGACCCCCGGACCGTGAGGGGAACTTCGCCAGACCGTGGTATTATATATGCGCTTTCGCAACGCAATCCCTAGGAATTCCACCCAAGAGAAAACTGATTTTCAATGATATATTTCAATGGTAATGATACCATACAATTTCAATGATACAATTAAGGATATATTCCCCGAGCAATCCACCATCCACAATTCACACTCAACAATCAATCCCCTAGATGATTAAGATGGCCATCTTACATACGTGTGTCCCCTTTTGTACTCACGACCCCCTTTGGTCTCTGTCCCTCACAATGTCTCTGGGCCCCTCCTGACCAAGATGATGGTCGGCTTCGCCGCACTCGGGCGGTTGAACGAACCCCGGGTGGACGTTTTTCCACCGGGCATGTATCGTACCGGGAACCAAGGTTGCAGCCCCCTCTTGGCCACGCGAAGCGGGTACTGTACAGCAGGCAAAAGCCACACGCCGCTTGCAACGCGTGTTAGGCCCCAACGTGCGACCTGTACGCGTCTTTGTAGACGGTGCCGCGAACGGTGCCAGACGCTGGGTCGGTGCACGGCCCCACGGCAGCTTGACGTGTCCACCGTCCCGGTAACTCCTCTCGCCAGACGGGCTCGGGAACGCCGCTTTTCCACACGGCTCAATATCGATCCCACCTCTCGTCGGAGCGGGGCGAGGAAGAAGAATCCTCGTCGCTTCTCTCGACCTCGTGTCTTTTCTTCTTCCGTTTCCGGTCTCTTTTCCCAGAAGGGCTCCTGACCCTCCAACCACAACAACCCTTAATCGACTACACATTGATAAGCAAAGACCTGAATAGTAATTCACATACATTCCCATAAATATGTAACACTCCCCCCCTTCAAGAAAGAAAGTTTGAACCCAGCGAAAACTTTCTTTGCCGGCCAACTTGGATAAACAAACCAGATAACTCAACCCCCCCCCCACATTATCAGTTCCCCCCGGGCACAGTTATCACTTAAAAATAAAGCAACAAAATTTCACACAACCCCCAGAGATTTTCAAAGGTAATTCACTCTGGACAAAACACCAGCAACGACATTGTCCCTGCCCTTTACATGTTCAATTTCCCGTTGGACTCCTGCCAAGCCAAACTCCATCTCATGACCCTCTGACTTTGACTGTCAGTTTCTTGTGAATGAAGGTTAAGGGGTTGATCAAAGATCCAAAGTTAAGCAACTCGATAGCACTTTTTCCGGGAGGCCAAGCCGAGTATTCACTACGTGGATGCCTTTAGGAACGTGGAGTTCACGGTTAGTCTGTGCAGGAAAGTTCTCTACATGGGCGCCTTGAGGAACGTGGAGTTCACGGTTAGTCCGTGCATGAAAGTTCACTACATGGACGCCTTTAGGAACGTGGCGTTCACGGTTAATCCGTGTAGGAATCTTGGCTCGGCGGCTCCGCCGCATTCAGTGCTTCAGCTTTTCAGAACTTCCCTAATAGTTATGGTGGGACCGCTTGTCACTGTAGTCCCATGAATAGCGGTCTCCTTCTCGGCCACTACTTTGACAATCCTTCCTTCGGGAGCTGCCGTAACTCAGGGAGCCTCCATAATAATATTGATAGCGGCCACCACCAAAACTACCGCCCAGTTGTACTCTCCTGTAGACCTCTCGACGCCTACGAAATGCCTTCCCTACTGTTATGGTCCGACCCTCCAAATCCTTGCCATTCCAATTCTTCTCTGCCTCTCTGGCGTCTTTTGTGCTTGCAAACGTGACAAAGCCGAACCCTCTTGACTGTTGCGTTTCCCTGTCTCTTACCAACCGCACTTCCACCAGCGGCCCATATCTGTTGAAGACAGAGGTCAGAACTTCTTCCTCCGTTTTGAAGTTCAGTCCCCCTACAAATAACTTGGTACTTTTGTCGCCATCCCGAGCTGGTGTGGTGTTATTTTCCCTGCTGGGCTCTTTACCAACCCTCAGGTTACCATAACCTTGACCCCCGGCCAAATCATTCCCGATAACCACAGATACACCCTCTACAGGAAGTGTGGCTTGTAAACCGACGGTGACCGGTCCTGACACCAAATCGGACTCCAAATGGATGACATGAAGTGGAGCACTAACACCGCCCCCGATCCCCTGTAAACGAACGCTATCCCCCGTTGCCGTCTCCTCGGACCATGGCAAAATGCCTTCAAGCATTAAAGATTGATGTGCTCCTGTGTCCCTCAATATCCTAACCGGTCTCCGGTTAGTCGAGGCTCCATCCAGTGACACAAACCCCTCTGAAATAAATGGTTGGTAACCCTTTTGATGGCGATTTCTCACAATGGCCATTGCATTTGGAGTCGTAATAGTCGGACTCCGCTCTGGGTCTTCCCTTTTCATGCGGTAACAACTGGACATCAAGTGTCCAGGTTTCTTGCAAAAAGCGCAAGTAGGCCCGGAGGAAAAACTCGTGGTCTGCCTCGGGCCCCCCGAAATATAAGTTTGTCTTGGGCCCGCATCCCTCTGATTTCGAACAGGTGGGGTATCCGCGTTGTCGCCATAATCCTCTCGAGGCCGCCGCCATGTATTGTCGTTCTCCGCACCTGCTGTTCCCCACCTCCCCTGCGGAGATCTAGGCGAGGAGTTAGGTTAGTGGACCCCTATTCGGTGGGTTAAGGCATAATCATCTGCCATGGTGGCTGCGTCCCACAACTTTGGTACTTTCTTTTCCTGCAGGTACACTTTGATGTCCTCGTGGACACACTGCTGAAATTCCTCCACCAGGATCAAGTCACGCAATGTTTCGAAGTCTTTCCCGACTCCTTTTGACTCACACCACCGATCAAACATGTTTTCTTTCACTCTGGCAAACTCCACATGGGTCTCACTCTCCCTCTTCCTGGCATTCCTGAATTTTTGCCTGTAAGCTTCCGGAACCAACTCATAGGCTTTGAGGATGTGCTTCTTCAGTACCTCATAATCTGCACATTGGTCCATTGGTAGCGCCGAATAAATCTCTTGAGCTTTTCCCACCAGCACACTTTGCACTAGTATGGTCCAGGCCTCCTCCGGCCAGTTTAATTGTCGAGCCACTTTCTCAAAGTGTGGAAAAAATTTCGCGACTTCCTTTTCACTGAACGGTGGAACCAGCCTCACATGTCTGCCCACATCCCAGGTTTTCTGGTTAGGTGTCGACCCCGTCAGCAAGGGTGGTGCCTCTCCCCGTTCTCTCATTAACTCCAGCTCCTTAAATTTAATTTCCTGCCGAAGCTCCATGTCACGTTCCTTTAATTCCCTTTCTGCTTTTCTCTCCTCTGCTTCGAGTTCCCTTGCAGCTCTCCTCTCCTCTGCTTTTCTTCCTTCTAACCTTTCCTGAAGTTCTCGTTCCACTCTCCTTTCCTCTGCTTGTTTCTCTTCTCTCCTCTCTTCTGCCTCCCTTTCTTCTTCTGCTCTTTCCTTTTCTGCTTTCCTTTCTTCTTCTTTCATCCGTTCCTGGCTCCGTAATTGCAACTCCAGTTTCCGGAGCTCAACGTCTTCTGGTTCTTCGGGTAGCCACTCCCAGGCTAACTCGTCCCATGTTCCTAATCCCACCATAGATTGTATCACCGTGGCCTGCAACTCTGCCTTCCTCAAATTAGTTCGGACCTCCAAGTTAAAATGTTTGGCCAATTTCAAGAGGCCCGACTTTAGTAACGCTCGGAACTGTGCCTCACTCGGGGTTACCGCAAAGTTCTGTGCCACAAACGCCATGGTGCCTATCGTTAACACCTGTTAACCTTCACCCAATACTTTACCCCCAATTTCCCCAAAAATTTACCAATTAATACTTAATTAATAAATTTTAATTAATAAAAATATTATTTTATTATTTTATACAATTTTAGATCCCGGACGTAGACCCAATTGTGAATCCGCAAATCGTAATTTGGACGAGCCCCCAATTCTGTTACGTGGTCCCCTCGGTGACTACCTGGTCTCGGTGACCCCCGGACCGTGAGGGGAACTTCGCCAGACCGTGGTATTTTATATGCGCTTTCGCAACGCAATCCCTAGGAATTCCACCCAAGAGAAAACTGATTTTCAATGATATATTTCAATGGTAATGATACCATACAATTTCAATGATACAATTAAGGATATATTCCCCGAGCAATCCACCATCCACAATTCACACTCAACAATCAATCCCCTAGATGATTAAGATGGCCATCTTACATACGTGTGTCCCCTTTTGTACTCACGACCCCCTTTGGTCTCTGTCCCTCACAATGTCTCTGGGCCCCTCCTGACCAAGATGATGGTCGGCTTCGCCGCACTCGGGCGGTTGAACGAACCCCGGGTGGACGTTTTTCCACCGGGCATGTATCGTACCGGGAACCAAGGTTGCAGCCCCCTCTTGGCCACGCGAAGCGGGTACTGTACAGCAGGCAAAAGCCACACGCCGCTTGCAACGCGTGTTAGGCCCCAACATGCGACCCGTACGCGTCTTTGTAGACGGTGCCGCGAACGGTGCCAGACGCTGGGTCGGTGCACGGCCCCACGGCAGCTTGACGTGTCCACCGTCCCGGTAACTCCTCTCGCCAGACGGGCTCGGGAACGCCGCTTTTCCACACGGCTCAATATCGATCCCACCTCTCGTCGGAGCGGGGCGAGGAAGAAGAATCCTCGTCGCTTCTCTCGACCTCGTGTCTTTTCTTCTTCCGTTTCCGGTCTCTTTTCCCAGAAGGGCTCCTGACCCTCCAACCACAACAACCCTTAATCGACTACACATTGATAAGCAAAGACCTGAATAGTAATTCACATACATTCCCATAAATATGTAACACCTGTTTGAAGGCAATCACAAGACTGGAACCTCTTTTATTTAAGGTCCAGATCAGTGTGACAGGTGACACAACCCATGCCTATCTGGACCTTCAATCAATTTTTTTTTTTTTTTTTGTATACTGAATCGAGGCTCGTGAAAGAGCTAACAATGATAGCATCTGTCATTTTTCAGTTCAATTAAATCAGTAAATGGTGTAATCAACCAATGAAAATATTAAGTTTATTTACTATCACGAGCAACATTGGAGTTATTTAATTTTCAAAGTCCCAAAAACTACATCTAATTTTAATTTTCTGGTTATTTTAATCAAGGTTTGTTAGTCTCACCCAATAGTCTCAAAGGGAAGGGGTTGCGGGACTATTGAAATGTCCATGTCTGTCTGTGTGTACGTGTCTATTTATTTTTGCTTTAATTCTTTTTTCTCTCTGCAACTGTTTGTCTGATCAATGTAAAACTTTAAAATAGGAGGGACTTCTCATGGATAATATTTTATTGATAACTGATGTCATAGGTCATATGGAATGGTAGCCATATTGATTTAAAGGGATCCGTTGTCCCTGTTTTCTGCTGCTGTACTTGTGTGGTTCCCTCTCTTTCACCATCTTGTCTCCCACTCCCATTATTGTGTTTTGTGTGTCCGTTTTTTTTTTTTGTGATTGATGTTAGCTCTTACACGAGCCTCGCTCGATCTTGTACACAAAAAAAAAAAAAGGGTCAAAATGGACATCTCTGAAACCACTCTACGAAAAGAAAAAAAAACTTGGCATATGTCATCAACTCCCCATGGAAAATAATGATGACATCATCGGTAAAGTGATATTGCAGGCATAATTGGTTGAATCTAAATTCTTATCCGAAAAATCTGAAGCTTATTATATCTGATCTACAAGCTGTCAGTGAAGAATTGAATTTTTGACGTAATTGGCCACATAGTTTGGGGGCCATTTTGGATTGATAAAAAACGTTAAAAATCTTCTTCTCCAGAACTGCTTAACAGATCGATGCAAAACTTCATACATATCATTGACTATCAATGGGGAATGTAGTTAGAATGTTGGGGAATGTAGTCATTGGCACAATTTAGCCTTCATGTGCACAAAAGTGGTCGATAAATATACGAATAATAATCAATCAATAAAGCTATGGATAATGGCAATGTATGTGACATAATAGGGTGCATGGATGTTATGGGTAATGGGCCATAATAGTACCGTGTTCAGTTAACGATGTTTTGTTCAGAATGAGCACGAGGCAAGACTATGACAAGACTATGCCGAGTGCCAATCCAGTTAGAATAAAATATTCCACCCTTCAGATGGTAAACCGGGTGTCGTGTCTGCCAGCATTAATTGGTGGAGGTTGAAGATCCGAAGGTGTCTTGTGAAGATGTAGTTGAGTTATCGCCTGTACCCTGAACAAATTACAAATTGCTGCAACAAGTTTTAAAATCTCTGTCTCTCTCTCTCTCTCTCTCTCTCTCTCTCTCTCTGTCTCTCTCTCTCTGTCTCTCTCTCTCTCTCTCTCTCTCTCTCTGTCTCTGTCTCTGTCTCTCTCTGTCTCTCTCTCTCTCTCTCTCTCTGTCTCTCTCTCTCTCTCTCTGTCTCTCTGTCTCTCTCTCTCTCTGTCTCTCTCTCTCTCTGTCTCTGTCTCTCTGTCTCTCTCTCTCTGTCTCTGTCTCTGTCTCTCTCTCTGTCTCTCTCACTGTGTCTCTCTCTCTGTCTCTCTGTCTCTCCCTCTCTCTCTCTCTCTCTCTCTCTCTCTCTCTCTCTCTCTGTCTCTGTCTCTGTCTCTCTGTGTGTCTCTCTCTCTGTGTCTCTCTGTCTGTCTCTCTCTCTCTCTCTCTCTCTCTCTCTCTCTCTGTCACCACCTATCGGCTGTCGGTGCGTTGGGTGTGGCGTCATGGCGGCTGTGAGCAACTGCTCTGTGCTTTGGTGAGCCCGTTGCGTTTTTCCCCTCCCCTCCCCTGCCCCCCCCTCCCTCTTCTTCTCCATCCTGTGTGCTTCGGCATTGTGTTTTCATCCGTTCTGCACCCTTGTCTTCGAGAGAGAGAGGATTGAGAGCGGGCCCTTGTTGGGTGCGGCCTACTGGCTTTGACGGCGCTTTGTAAGCCATTTTTGTGCTTAGAACGCACGTTTTTTATTTACTTTAGCTCGATTATTTAGGTTTGATACCAAGGGGGGGGGGGGGGGGGGGGGGAATTTGATCTGTTTGTTGGTGTTCGACAAACATTGGGTTCTCTCGGTTCTTGGCTACGAACTTTTCTTTGGTCGAGTTAGAATGGCGGGCGAACGTTTCCGCATTGATGCGTACGAATCGCTAACTCGTAAACACGGGCTAGCTTGTGTTCCTCCCAACGAGGTGGGAATTAACGATGTGCTTTCCGCCATTGGAAACATCGTTGGTGCACACAGTATTCGCGCTGCCTCTCGTATGAATAAGAAATTTGTCGTTTTTTTGTCCGAGGAGCACATGGTAGCGAGTGTAGTCGAACAAGGCTTGTTCATTGAACCGAACACGTTCCTCTCTGTGTTCGCTTTACAAGCCCCGACGGTAAAAATTAACATCAGTAATATCCCGCCATCTATCTATAATTCCAGCAATCTCTGTGTGTCTGTCTGTGTGTCTGTGTGTCTGTGTGTCTGTGTGTCTGTGACCGCTGTTTCTCGACAACCACGGGTCCGATATACTTGAAACTTGCCAGGTATATTGCTGGGGACCCGAGGATGTGCCTTTTCAAGGTTTCATATTAATCGGACAATTACTTCCCGAGCTATGTCCAAAAAACGATTCAACCAATCAGAGAGCAGCGAGCTATCGCGTGTGCCGAACGTGGCGGACACACTCTGCCTCGGATGGCACATTTGAGAGCGTTTTCATTTATTTCACGTTTGCAAACTATGTTGGCGTTAAACTATGTTTTACAACTAATAAAAACGAATTTGCGATTCATTCGCTTTCCTGCGCGTTTGTGTACGCGATGGCGATTTCTTTACCAAACTCCGGAAGCCGTTCGCTTTGGACCGAACCATTGCATGTAAATAGAGGGGGGGGGATTGTCACCACTCGCAAGCCGTTCGCTTTGGACCAAACCATTTCATGTAAATAGAGGGGGGGGATTGTCACTGTACTCGCAAGCCGTTCGCCGTTCGCTTTGGCGTTGCGAATGGACCAAACCATTTCATGTAAATAGAGGGGGGGGGGGGGATATAATTTTAGATAGATATATAGTACGGGCATATATATAGTACGGGCATGCCCTAGTTTATTAGAAATGAGGAGTTACGTGAACAATTAAACAAGTTCGGTAAGGTCGTATCGAGGATTTCGATGGTGCCGATGCGAAATGTTTGCGATCGATTCAAACATGTCATGTCCTTTAAGAGAGTGGTGTACATGATACTGCCTGCAAATGTAAAAACGCTCAATGTCGTGTTGAGTGTGAAAATCAATGGCTTTGAATACAAAATGTATGCCTCCTCGGAGGCTATGACGTGTTTCGAGTGTGGGGCGTACGGGCATGTGAGGAGTGCCTGTCCCAATGCGGTTAAACCGCAGGAACGCGGAGGATTGGTGAGGAGCGACTCCTCTTCACCGCACCATGAAGGGGAGGAGGCGGATCGAGTGGTTAATCCACCCACCGCACCGACTGCGGTGAGTGAAGCGCCAGACCCGTCCCCCCCGACCGGGGGGGGTGGGGGAGGGAGTGATAGACTTAGAACGTGAGGTGACTAACCCTGCCCCTCCACTTAAGGTGGGAATAAAAGTGGTTGAACCCTCTCTCATTTCGTCCACGGTACACGACAGTGCGGACGATACCATGGAAGTATCCGTAGTGGACACCAGGAAAAAAGGTCAGAAGCGTTCAAGTGATGAATCCTGTGATTCCGAAGAAAAACAAAATAAGATTCAGATCGTGTCAGGTTCGCAGGACCTCCAGGGTGAGGCCTACACCGGAAACTCCTTGGCGGTAATGGATATGGTACAGGAAGTGTGTGTACATGAGGAAGATTCGCTGGCACCACTTGCTGAGATTGAGTATGACCCGGAAAATAGTCGATCCTCTCAGGATGTGGTAAGTCCTTGTCCTGATAACCAAACTCGCTCAGACGAGTTAGCAGCTGGATCTGCTAGTGAGGAAAAAATAGATAAAGGGGAAAGTCCTTGCGACTGTGAGGATAACGTTAACCCTTCCCTGACAGATAAAAATGAAAGGGATGATGAGGTGGGGGACATACTTATAGCCACAGAGGATATGGTAAATTTGGAAGGGTCTGCAAAGAGTGCGGAGGTCCTTGACCCTGTAGAATTGCTGTTTCCAAAACTAAGTGTTCAGCAAATAGGAGGAAAAGATGCAGATCAAGATGAAGCACTTGATTCTGATGAAACCTCTTCTACTCCACTCTTTAGTGCTTCAAGTGCTCAAGAGAGTGAGGCGTGTGATGACAATACCATCACCATGGTTTCTCAAGAAAATGTTATCAAGTTCCTTGAAGAAACGTTCAGGAAAAGATATGTAAAAATCAAAGACTACTTTCCGAATCTGCATGATTTTATTTTGACTGCAAAGAACATGATTCGTGAACCTTATCAGGTTAACATGTCAGAACCTCAATTCCAGAGGCTAAGAAAATGTGTAACTCGAGCAGGCAAGGAACTTTATGAATAGTTAACAGAGTGGAGATAAAAGTAGCATCCTTAAACATCAACGGTGGTCGCAGTTGTGTGCGTCGCCTCCAGGTGTTTCAAATGTTTCAGAATGAAAAAATTGATGTGCTGATGTTACAAGAGACGCATGCAAATCAGTCTTCTGAGGTTGAGTGGCGTAATATCTTTAAAGGTTGTCACTTTTTCTCCAGTGCTTTTGTTGATGCCAAGGCTGGTGTTGCAGTAGTCTTACATCCTAGACTCCAGCCGTTGGAGATCAGATGTAGAGAAATTTGCAAGGGCCATTTACTATCTGTGGAGTTTGTCAGCGGTAACCAAAAGATTTGCACGACTAATGTATACTGCCCTAGTGCGAACTCTGCAAGAAGTGCTTTTCTTCACAAGTTAGCAGGTTTTTTAAGCACTATTGACCTGTCCATGTTGGTTTGCTTGGGGGGAGACTACAACTGTACCCTCAACCCACAACTTGATAGAAACACTCCTGAGCCTCATTCCACCGAGTGCAAGGCCTTTGGCACAGCTCATTAAAAAATTTCAACTTGTGGATGTGTGGCGGGTACAGAACCCTAATATCCGGCAGTACACGTGGGTTTGTGCCGCAAGAAATCTTTTGACAATGGCTCGTTTGGATAGAATTTATGTTAACCATGATAAGGTAAATCTTGTCAAGAATTCATATATAAGGCCATCTATTTTTTCTGATCATCACATGGTTGTTGTTGTATGTGGCCTACCTCATCACGTGTGTAGAAGTGCATATTGGACTTTCAATGTCAAACTTTTACAAAGTGAGCATTTCAAAGAAGCATTCAGAATGGTATGGAAGGAATGTGAAATGCAAAAGTTTTCCTACCTAAATTTAAGGCAATGGTGGGATTGCACAAAATCCCAAATTAAGTGTTTTTGCCAGCAATACTGTCGTTATAATACCTGTAACACACTCGGTGTGATAACTGCCTTAAAAAACGATATACTTTATTGTGAGCAGAAATCTGGAATGTCCAACGAAAATGTCCAGCAGTTGTCAGAGAAAAGAACACTACTGGCTGAAATGGTGAGAGAGCGTGCATCTGGTGCTTTCGTCCGACTGCGAATGGACAATATCCAACTTGACAAACCAAACAAAGACTTTTTCAACCTGGAAAAGACAGCCAAGACCCCTCAACAAATTCACGCTTTGCGCTCTTCTGCCGGTGCGCTTCTGTCTTCTCAAAGTGACATCAAAGATGAATTACGAAACTTTTATTCAAAGCTGTTTGCCTTGAGAACTGTGAACCAGGAAAACAGAAACGAGATGTTTGAACTGCTCCCATCTTTGTCTGAAGACCAGCGACAACAACTGGAGCCTGGCATCTCTCTCGGAGAACTTACTGTTGCTCTTAAAGGAATTCAAGATGGGAAAGCCCCTGGACTTGACGGCCTCCCAGTTGAATTTTACAAGGCCTTTTGGGACATTCTAGGCCCTACTCTACTTGACATCTTTCATGATAGCCTTGAACAAGGTGAATTGCCACTAAGTTGCCGGAGGTCAGTTTTGTGTCTCCTTCCAAAAAAAGGGAACTTGCAAGACGCCACAAATTGGCGGCCTGTGTCACTCCTAAATACGGACTATAAAATATTGTCGAAGGCGCTCGCGATACGTCTAAAGGAAGTCATCCCCCTTTTGATTGATATTGATCAGTCTTATTGTGTTCCTGAGCGTTCTATTTACGATAACATTTTTTTGGTGAGAGACTTGATCAGTCTCGGTCGTACTACATCTCATGGTTTTGGTTTGGTTCTTTTAGATCAAGAAAAAGCTTTTGACAGTGTTGACCATTCTTTTTTGTTTGCTGTACTACAGAGAGCTGGTTTTGGACAAAATTTTGTTTCCTATGTTAAGTTGTTGTATGAAAATGCATCCTGTCTGTTGAAGGTAAACAACAGCTTATGTTGCCCTTTTCCCTTTCAGCGAGGCATCCGTCAGGGCTGCCCGCTTTTAGGAATGCTATACAGTCTCTCGGTCGAACCTTTACTAGCTTTGCTCCGAAACTCAGTGGAAGGAGTCTCCTTAACAAAAAACCACAAAATGGTTACTTCAGCTTATGCGGATGACATTTGTGTTGCTGTTTCCAGCCAAAATGATGTGGGTGAGGTCTTTCCATGTCTGTCCCAGTTTGAGCTCGCCTCCACGGCAAAAGTAAATTGGAACAAAAGTGTTGCCTTATGGGTGGGCCCCAGTCCACCTTCCTCAGCTCTGCCTGTGTTACCAGGAGGAATGCAGTGGAACGAAGAGGGGTTTAAATATTTAGGGTTATTTCTCGGAGTCCAAGCATATGAACCAAAAAATTGGGAGGGTTTCTTGGAAAGAATTAAGCAGAAACTGGCTAGATGGAAACGGTTGCACCACCTTCTATCGCTTAAGGCAAGGGTGACAATAATAAATAACCTGGTGGTTCCTTTTATTTGGCATAAAGTTATCCCCCTCCAACCTCCGAGATACTTGGTCACAGGCATTCAGAGGGTTCTAACTCAGTTTTTCTGGGGAGGCCACCATTGGCTTGGACCAGACACGGTGTGCAGACCCCGAAATGCAGGTGGCCAAAGCTTGATACATGTTCCGAGTCGGATAATGGCTTTCCGCATCTGGACGATAAAGCGTTTATTGTATGGTGAGTGTGTCCCGTGGCGGCCTCTCACAAACGCTTGGCTGCAGGAAGCAGATGGGTTGAAGTATGACCAAGAGCTCTTCCTCATGGACCTGCAGCATGTCAACACGACTCTGCTCCCCGAGTTTCATCAGAGCCTTCTGAATGCCTGGCAAGTCCTTGGAATACAACGATTAGAGGTGTCCTACGATGCAAAAAAATATAGGCATGAGCCATTGGTTCTGAATCCTTTATTCCCTGAAATTTCAACCTCCAGGTCATTTATGCATTGCTTCACCTGTAATGGAATAAACAGAGTGCGAGACCTGATGAAGCCTTCCCTAAATGGATGGTTATCCACCGGTTCTCTCACATCAAAAGTGGGGGTTCGGTCATCTAGAATGGTGGACAAAGTTTTGAGAGTTGTGATTAAAACTTTCAGGGAATTAAATATCGGGTGGACTGGGGCAGATGAAGTGGTGGACTCTCGTCTCTATTTCCCCGAGCTCCAAGTCACCTCAAAAAAACAACAGGGTGTCTTCTCAAAGTCAGATGGTTGCGGTGTGTTCCATGTGATGGGAAAAAAGGTTATTTATGGGATATGCCAAGAGGTGCTTATACCGGGTTTCACAAAACCTTTAAAAAATCGGTGGGATGAGATCATTCCGGCTAATTCGTTCCTATCTCCAGTGTGGAAAGAGATGTATAGGTCTCCAACCTTAGGTCGAACCGGAGACTTAAATTGGAGACTAGTTCATCAGGCCCTGGTCACCAAATACTTACTTAATAAGTTTGATCCTTCTGTACAGAATGTTTGTCGTTTTTGTGAAGAGGCTGAAAATGTGACCCATGCTTTTGTGAAATGTAAGAGATTGGTACCCCTTTTTTGTTTCCTCCAACAGCTCTTTTATAAATGTCAGTTTGTTTTTTCTGTTGCAATTTTTGTGTATGGCATTGAAAGGAGCACCAAGAACAAGACAGCGGTCCCTTTCTTGAATTTTCTGTGTGGAATTGCTAAACTCGCAATATATAAAACTAGAAAGATCAAATTGAGTGGCAGAGATGAAAATGTGCTGTTTTGCTTCAAAGGAATAGTGTCGGCCCGGATAAGTTTCGGCAGTGTGAACGACGATTGTTTTACAGATGAGGTGTTGAGTTTGTTTTTGTAAATTATACTTACGCTCAATGTCCACATATGCATGTATATACATTCTTTTTGCTTGTACAACTTTCTTTTTCTTGTAAAAATTTTGTGGTGTTCTTCCATGTGTGTTTTGATACTTTTATAATAAAAGCACATAAAAGTCTCTCTCTCTCTCTCTCTCCCCCCTTTTTTGGTCGTTGTTCTCACCTTTCCTTTCCATTTTTGTTTATTTTCACATTGTGTATTCTCTTCCCCCCCCCCCCCCCTCCATTTTCCACCACCACTCCATTTTCATCAAACACGGTGCCACAACCCTCGTCCTCCCTTCCCATTTTTCCTCCTCCCCACCTCCTAGTTCCACGCCCGTTCCCCCCGCTCGGTTTTCCCTTCCTCCGACCGTCCCGCCCCCCCTCACCCCACTCGTTCCCCTCCCCGCCTCCCTGCCTCCATTGCATTCTTCGCTTGTGTTGCTATCTCTATTATTTTTTTTTCCACTTTCGTTTCTTCCAGAGAGAGAGAGAAAGAGAAAGAGCCCAAACCTTTCGGTGAGATCGAGAATTGAGTCCATCGGCACTCTGACGGGTTGTCGTGGTTTCTCGCCCTTTTCCTCATTGAGAGGTGTTTCCTCGCGATAGTTTCGCTCGTGCTGGTGTATGCCGAGTAGCGCTTTTCCCTTTTCCCCCCTACTGGTACAGAAAGCTGTCCACCCTCCCCAAATCCATCTCGGCCTAGGCCGAGGGTTTTTCGATCGTAGTAATGTCGGCACGTTCCCGCTACGCGGCCTTTGAGGGCTTGATGCGGAAACATGGCGTGGCTTGCGTTCCCCCGAACGAGGTCACCGTGGAAGACATCGTTATTGCGGTGGGTAACATAATCGGGCTCGAGAAAATCCGTGCAGCTTCACAGGTGAACAAACGCCTGGTAATATTCGTAGCTGAAGAGCAGCTTTTACATGAAATTGTTGCGACCGGTTTGTCTACCGAGAATGGACATTTTGTCCTGGTCTCCCCACTGGACACCCCAGCCGTGAAAGTCTTGATATCAAATTGTCCCCCATCCCTGAAAAACGATTTAATTTTAAACGAACTTTCTCGGTATGGTACAGTGGTGTCGGAGATCACGATGTTATCTCTGGGGTGTCGGAGATCACGATGTTATCTCTGGGGTGTCGCATCGAGCAGGCTAAACACATCATGCCCTTTCGGCGGCAGGCGTACATTGTGTTTCCTGCATCCAATGTGTACAAGTTGCTCAACGCGGTATTTACGTTTCGTGTGGATAATCACGAGTACCAGGTATATGCGTCCACGGAAACGTTAAAATGTTTCAGCTGTGGGAACTTTGGGCATCTAAAACGGTTTTGTCCACAAATTGCCCCCGCTGTGGCCGAGCAGACAACACCCCCTGATACTGTGACAGAAAACGTATAGCATCGAAATCCTCCGAAAAAGAAAACGTCTGGGATGGTTTTACACTCATCTCCTCTTTGAGAAAGAGGAAAACACCTTGGAATGTCCCTCCACCCCGTAAGGAAAATAAGGTGGTGTTAGACTCCGATGCATTGGGCTCAGTACCACCTGATAAAACATCGATGAGTAATCGATATGAAGTATTGCTAAATGTGAATGCAGATCCTCTGCCTGCTGCCGATATGGACCCTCAGCCTAATGTGGAGGAGATGCATGTGCTACCTCCAGATGAGGTTGGAGTGCAAACTACGTTAAATCCTTGTGTGGATTATGACAAGTCGAGTCGAGACGACTGGGGGGAAAAAAGAGCAAATTTCGACCCGACAGTGTTCCAACGCACCTGACGGCGATCTTTCAAATCAAATAGTCGTTGTACCGGCCAATTTAGAAAATGTACCTGAGCACAATTATTGTCCCGAGGAAGAACCTCAAATTGTGCAACAAGTTGTAGAATTTCCCCTTCTCCCCCACCCCCTATCCCCCCTCCCACATTACCCAGGGTTCTGGTGGAACCTCCCCCTCAACCTGTTCCTATAGAAACAGGGCAGGATGACACCTGCACACCAGAGTATTCTGATGTCTCAAGAGCCAGGGGTCCCAGATAGTGCTTCTGACATGTCTGTGGAGGAATCCTATGACATTGAGGAATTCCCCACATACAGTGATTCCAACGTCTTACCATCGCAAATACTCAAGTTTCTGAACCAGACTTTTAGAAAGTGATATATTGAAATAAAAGATCTTTTTCTGATCTACATGGGTTTATTGAAACTGCAAGGTGTATTATTCGCCGACCCAGTGACCACAATTTCACGGAACCCCAATGCAGTACACTTAAGAAATACATTGTTAAGACAAAAAATGAACTAAAAGGATGATACACATATTTCCCTTTCCTTACCTTTTTTCATCTCTATGACTATCTTTGGTAGCCTCAATATAAATGGTGGTGCATGCCAGTCTAGGATGCTTTAAGTGGTCAACCTTGTAAGGCAACGGAAACTAGATGTGGCTTTCTTACAAGAAACCCACTCTACTCCATCGTCTCACGCTATATAGAATCGAATGATGAAAAAGGCCAGCTACTTTCGCGATTCAACCTCTCGTACAGCAGGAGCTGCCTTTCTAATTAATCCCCATTTTTGCCCGCTCCAACTCATTTCAGGAAATAATCCCAGGTCACTTAGCTTCACTGGATTTTGTTGATGGAGACATAAATTTTACTTTAATAAATGTCTATGCCCCTTCAAAGGGCACAGACCGACGAACCTTCGATAACGGGTTAAGACTACACATGATGCAGTTAGACCTGCAGAAGTGCATTATAATAGGCGGTGATTTTAATTGCAACCTGAGTGCGATCGGAATGGCGCAGAACCTCACCCTGGACCAGCCAGACTGTTATATAAAATAATAAGAGATTTTGGTTTTCAAGATTTCTGGCGGATACAAAATCCAGGCACCCATCAATTTACCTGGTGTAAGGTTGCCAATAATCAAGTGGCCCTTGCCAGACTTGATAGATTTTATATAAATTTGCCATTTGCCAACCTCTCCCCCACCACTGAAATTTCCCCATCTGGTTTTCCGACCATCACCTCATTACCATGAGTTACCGTGTAGGGTTATCTCCAAATCGCCACTCTTTTTGGAAACAGAACATTTCCATATTGGATAACCCCTCCTTTAGGAATGCCTTTGAGAGGGTGTGGTCCAAACTGAGATGCTCCAAATCCAGTTTTAAGGACCAGCGATTGTGGTGGGACAACACAAAGGTCCAAGTTAGAAGTTTCTGTCAGCAGTTTTGTTTTCTAAACACACATGTAGAATGCAGAATGAAAGTGGAGCTGGAGAAGGAGATTCTCCAGATTCAAACAAATTTAAAAAACCTATCCTACCCCCCAAAAGAAACTAAGACTATGTGAGAAGAAGTCTCTTCTTAATAATATAATTTCTAATCAAACCCAAGGAGCGCTAATGAGACTACGCTTTCAGCACCTTTACCTCCTGAATTCTCCAACCCGGTTTTTCTTTGATTTTGAAACAAAATTTCCTCATTCCCAAATTACTGCTTTGAAACGTCCTGATAATTCAATCACGACCAACCCTGTAGAAATTAAGAAGGATAATAATAATAATAATAATAATACATTTCTTTTATATAGCGCTTTTCAAGAAGCCCAAAGACGCTTTGACAGAGTACAAAAAACAAGTGCAAAAAGACAAAAATCAATAGGTAAATAATCAAAGCAAAAGGAAGAAGAAGGAGAAGAGATAGTCAGGGGTTAAATGCTGTGGGTTAAATGTTGAATGCAGTGTTGAACAGGTGGGTCTTGAGTGATGTTTTGAATGTGGTGAGTGAGGAGGAGTCTCTGATGGTGTGAGGTAGTGAGTTCCAGAGGGTGGGAGCAGCGATGGAGAAGGCCCTGTCCCCCCAGGATCTGAATTTGGTCCGCATGGGGGGGGGGGGGGGGTCAGGAGGTTGGTACCAGCAGAGCGGAGGTTGCGGTGGGAGTGTGTCTGGAGAGGAGGTCAGTAAGGTAGGATGGGGCCAGGTTATGGAGGGCTTTGTAGGTCAAGAGGAGGATTTTGTACTGGATTCTCTGGGGGATGGGGAGCCAGTGAAGCTTGTAAAGGACGGGGGTGATGTGGTCACGGGTCCGGGAATGGGTGAGTAGACGGGCAGCGGAGTTCTGAATGTATTGGAGTTTATTGATGATTATTGAGGGTGAACCATAGAGGAGGCTGTTGCAGTAGTCCAGACGGGAGGTGATGAAGGCGTGGATGAGGGTTTCTGCAGCCGTGGAGGAGAGGGATGGACGGAGACGGGCGATGTTTTTCAGGTGAAAGAAGGCTGTCTTTGTGATCTGTTTAGTGTATTTGTCGAAGGAGAGGGTTTGGTCAAAGATGATGCCAAGATTCCGGATGTGAGGGGAGGTGGATACTGGGAAACCGTCGATGTTGAGGGCAAAGTTATGGGTGGATTTGGTGAGCGTTTTTGGGCCAATGATGATTATTTCAGATTTATCATAGTTAAGTTTGAGGAAGTTGATTTGAAGCCAGGATTTTATTTCAGTGATGCAGTTTGTCAGGATAGAGTGGGTGGCGGTGGAGATGGACTTGGTGGAGATGAAAAGCTGGATGTCATCGGCGAAGCAGTGGAATTGGAGATCATGACGGCAGATTAAGTGACCAAGGGGGGACAGATACAGGATGAAGAGGAGGGGGCCAATAACTGAACCTTGGGGGAGGGGAGCAGTGGGGGATTTGCAGTTATTGATGGAGATGAACTGGCGTCTGTCAGAGAGGTATGATTTGATCCAAGAGAGGGCAGTGCCGGTAATGTTAAAGGTGGTTTCAAGTCGGGTGAGGAGGATGGTGTGATTGATGGTGTCAAAGGCAGCGCTGAGGTCGAGGAGGATGAGAATGTTGAGGTTTCCGGCGTCAGAGGAGAGGAGAAGGTCGTTGGTGATTTTGAGGAGAGCAGTTTCAGTACTGTGGTTGGAGCGGAATCCGGATTGGAATGTTTCATACAGGTTATTGGCAGAGAGGTGATGTTTGAGTTGAGTGGCTACAGCGCATTCCAAAACTTTTGACAGAAAGGGTAGGTTGGAGATGGGTCTGAAGTTGTTTAGGGTGTCAGGGTTTAGTCCAGGTTTTTTCAGAATGGGGGTAACAGCAGCAATTTTGAGGGATGGTGGGACGATGCCTGTAGACAGGGAGGAGTTTATTATTGCAGTGATAAGTGGAGAGAGAGCAGGAAGGGAGGCCTTGACAAAGCTGGAGGGGATGGGGTCAAGAGTGCAGGTGGCAGTTTTCTTCATTCCTATGAGGAGTTCAGAGAGGTCAGTAGGGGAGACTGGGGAGAACTGAGACAGGGGTTGGCAGGATAAGGGGGGGGGGGGGCAGGTGGTTTGAGGGGGAGCGGGTGCGTTGGTGGTTAAGCTGTTGTAGATGTCAATTTTGCTTTGGAAGAATGAAAGGAAGGAGATGCAGTTGTCTACTGTGAATGACTGGGTGGTGGTGTTCAGGGGGCTGAGGAGTTTGTTTATTGTAGAGAAGAGTGCTTTTGGGTTTCCGGAGCCAGAGTGGATAATTTGAGAGTAGTAGGCGGAGCGGGCGTGGGAGGGTTGGCCGGATAAGGGGGGGCAGGTGCTATGAGGGGGAGCAGGATGGAAGACTCTTCTTCTCTACACCTTACCAGGCAACAGATGTCGATGCAGAACTTGTTCCAAACTTGTTTGATGGTGTCGGTACACTAACTCCAAATAAAAGAACGGATCTGGAGTCACCGCTCACGCTTGAGGAACTTTCTGTTGCCCTTAAAAGCCTGGACAGATGGAAATCACCTGGCCTGGATGGTCTGCCAGTGGAGTGCTTCTAGAAATTTTGGGACTTGATTGGACCTGATTTGCTTCTGGTTTTCCAAGAGAGCTTGAAGAAGGGTGAACTCCCACTGAGCTGCAGGAGAGCCGGTCTTACTTTGCTTCCAAAAAAAGGAAATTTATTGCTCATATCACAGTGGAGGCCAGTGTCCTTATTGTGTATGGACTATAAAATCTTCTCAAAGGCTTTGGCCTTGCGTCTCTCACCACTACTAGGAGACATTATACACATGGACCAGACTTATTGTGTTCCTGGTCGCAATATTCAGAATAATATCTCTGTTGTCTGAGATGTCATTGAAATCTGTGAGATTAATTATAAAAGTTGTGGCTTGATCTTCCTCGCCCAGGAGAAAGCTTTTGACTGTGTTTCTCATACATATCTTTTTGAAGTGCTAAATGTTTTGGTTTTGGACCTCTTTCTATCCCATATACAATTATGTTACTCAAACATATCGGCTATCTTAAAGATAAACAATGAACTTGTACCCCCCTTTTGTGTTGGGAGAGGGGTAAGGCAGGGCTGCCCTCTGTCAGGAATTTTGTGCGCTTTATCCCTTGAGCACCTCTTAAATACCTTTCGGAAGTCCTTGTCTGGTGTTACTTTTTGAACCCACCCCTTAAAAGGCATTGCTTATGCAGATGACATCTGTGTCTGCATCAGACAGTCAGAAGATGTTGATTTGATGATGAGTGCATTGGATCTCTTCAGCAGGGCATCATCGGCTAATATAAATTGGACAAAAACAGAAGTGCTGTGGCTTCAACCCTCTACCTATCCCCTACCTACCCCCCTATTTCCTCTCCCTCCTCCTCTCCATGCCAATCTTTTGTGGAGAAGAGATGGGATTAAGTTCCTCGGGGTGCTCCTTTTCCCTGGGAATTTTGTGAGGCATAACTGGGAAGGCTTGTTGGCACACATTGAAGTACTGTTGCTGAAATGGAAGAACTCGCTCTGCCTGCTGTCCTACCGAGGTAGGGTACTAGTCATCAACAGTATGGTCACCACTAAGTTATGGTACAAGGTTCTTTCCCTGCAGCTGCCCAAAACTCTGGTGGAGGACATACAAAAATGCATCACCCATTTCTTCTGGTCCAGAAAGCATTGGCTGAGACCAGAGATTCTCAACTTACCAACTGCAGAGGATGGCCAAGGGCTGGTCAATGTCAAGTGCCGCATCATGGCTTTCCGCCTACGAACAACATGGCGCTTCTTGTTTGAACCATGTTTGGCCTGGAGACGGCTTACCAGCTGCATCTTACGTCAAGCGGGGAAGTTGGACCTTGCACAGGAGCTGTTCCTGATGGACTCGACCAGGATAGATCTATCGATGCTACCTGCCTTTCACCAAAGCCTACTGAAAGTGTGGCAAGCCTTTACCTGTCTCCGTGACCCCTCAACTTATGTTCGATCCATGTTCTTCAACGAACCATTATTTCACAACTCTGTATTTGGTGAGTGGGTGAATGAAAGCACCTTCATTCAAAAGTTTATAAATGCCTCAGTAACAAAAGTGTGTCACTTGAGAAACCCCACCAATGACAGGTGGATCAGTGCTACCGCTCTGGCTTCGACGGTTGGCATTGGTTCGTGTCGCAGAGTTGACAGCGTTTTGAAAATGGTGCTTCGCATCTACTGTGCCTCAAATGGCTGGGCAAGCAACTCTCCTGCACCCACCTCTGAATCTTCACCCTTCCCCAATCTGTGTCTATCTGGTTCTCTCAGTTTGGAACTGATTAGTTTTGGCCGCTCTCTTTCCTTTTCTGGGAGCAATCGAAAGACCCTGTATATGCAATGCTTAAAAATCCTTTTTCCTTCATTGTCCTCCCCTGTACCTTGTAGATGGCCTGCAGTCCTGCCGAATACCCCTCCTCTTTACCCTATTTGGGGGTGGTACTATAAACAGCATGTGCCAAAACATGTTGGGGATCTTCAATGGAGAATTTCTCATTGGATCATACCCACAAATTCCCTAATTCTCACCGCTTCTCGCAAGCGATAAGTGAGCAATGTCCATTTTGTGGACAAACTGAAACCTTGCCCCATGCGTATGTACGCTGTGACTGGTTAACTCCTTTATTTGTTTTCTTTAAAATTTAACTTGCACGTCTTTCCTTTGTTTTTGATTTTCCTGCCTTTATTTTTGGCCCTAATGGGCGGTTCAATTCCCCAACAACAATTTTAATTAATTTCTTTCTTGCGCAAGCCAAGTTGGTGATATATAAGACCAGGAAATCAAAGATACAGAATGATTCGTATTGTACAGATGTTTTGGAAATGTTTAAAGCTCTCTGTGTTTCAAGAGTGAAGCTGGAATTTTGTTGTTCTGAGGTACAACTCTTTGAGAAGAAGTGGTGTGTGAGAGATGCATTTTGCAAAATAGCTGAGGGTCAGTTAGTATTTACTATGTAGTTGTTTTCCTTAATACTTGCTTGTTTATTCACTGATAATTTGTTTATTTACCATGTAAATGCTTGTGCAATTGTTGTGATTGTTTTCTTTGAATCATCATTTATTACTCCCGCCAGGGAGTAATGCATTTGCTCGTGTGTGTGTGTGTGTGTGTGTGTGTGTGTGTGTGTGTGTGTGTGTGTGTGTGTGTTCGTGTGTTTGTGAACAAGATATCTGGTAAAGTTCTGAACGGATTTGGATGAAAGTTGGTGGGATGATTGCACTTGGGATAAGGAAGAATTGATTCGTTTTTGGTGAAGCTCAGGAAATTATTCCGGATCCAGGAAGTTTTTTGGGAATTTTTTTGAGAATTTTTTTTTCTGTTTTCCTTTAAAAACCATTTTCTCTGCAATAATTGGACCGATTGAGAGCAAATTTTTTACCATAGGAGGGACTCTGTCTGCAGAATATTTTAATGTTAATTATGACGTCACAGGTCACGTGGTTCGGCCGCCATATTGTTTTGAGTGAAAAACACTAAAATCCAATTTTCTCCAAAACGCCTGAACAGACCGAGGCCAAACTTTGCAGGCAGAATCGCATACCCATGAAGAACAAAAAAGTCAGCGAGCATGACGTCATGCATCACATGGTTTCAGAGTTATGATGTTTTTAAGCACAAACATTTAAAACCTAGCTCCTCCCTCATTTGTGATCCAATCGAGGGGAAACTTCACAAATCTGTTCAGCATATCAGTCTTCAAAAATGCCCATTTGGAATTTGCGATAGGTCACGTGGTTTGGCAGATATCGTTAACTAAACGCAAATAATAAAAACATTCATATCTCTTGAACCACTTCATTGATCGACGTGAAACTTCATACTATAGTAGAAGTCATGGAGAGTAACAAGTTTGCAAAATTTGAAGATGATTGGATGTACGGTCTGGAAGCTGGAAGTTGTTATTGCGTGAAGAAGAAGAGTCTTCGACTGTGGACGATTAATTATTTATCACATGTACAGACTTGCAGGCATTATTTGACACAATGTCCCGGGTTAATTTGAACCTCAAATAAAATTATAATTCCAGATTTGTCAATGGCTGAGGTATATTAACAAACGAATAAAACAGATTTGGCAAAATTCGAACTTTTTTTTGAAAGAGCGCATATTCACCCAGGGTTGTGATAGGCTGAAGAAGAAGAACCCTTGCATGGGCTTCCCAGACGAAAAAAATAATTCTGGCTCTGCGATTTTCAGGTTTATTTATCTATATATCTACATATCTGGGCAGTGTCTGTTGTCACTGAACTACTCCCTGAAACTTTTGTTTCCGTGGTTGTGAAGTGTTTTTAATAACGTGGTGGTGGTTTTGAATCATGTGGTGGTGAGGTATTTTGAATTATGTGGTGGTGAGGTGTAAAATGACATGGTGGTGAGGTGTTTTTAAATCACGTGGCTGTGGTGTTTTTAATTTCGTGGCTGTGAGGTGCTTTTTATTTCTTGTTTTGTGGCTGTGATGTGTTTTTAATTTCGTGGCTGTGAGGTGTTTTTAATTTCGTGTTTTGTGGCTGTGAGGTGTTTTTAATCTTCTACATATACAGTCACGTGAAAAAGTAAGTACACCCTATGTAAAGTTTTGACTTTTTCAACATATTTAAACATACAGCTATTTGATCTTCATTTCAACAATATTGATAGATAAAGGTGATATAATATAACAAATATCATGAAACATTTACATTTTGTCGTCCATTGTATAATTTAAATAAACATAATGCAAATTTCGCATGTGGAAAAAGTAAGTACACCCTTGGCTCTAATAGGTGGTATTGCCCCCTTTGGCAGAAACAACCTCAAGTAGGCGTTTCTTATAACTGTCTACCAGTCTCTCACATCGACTGGGAGAAATTTTTGCCCACTCCTCCATGCAGAATTCTTTCAGCTGTGCGATGTTTGAGGGGTTTCCTGCATGCACAGCTCGTTTCAAATCCCCCCACAACATCTCGATGTGATTTAGATCCGGGCTTTGACTTGGCCATTCCAGAACCCTCGATTTCTTTCTTTTCAGCCATTCCTTGGTGGATTTACTGGTATGTTTAGGGTCATTGTCATGTTGCAAAGTCCACCTTCGGTTGAGCTTCAACTTTCCGACAGATGGCCTCACATTATCCTCAAGCACCCTCTGGTACAATGAAGAATTCATAGTGGATTCTATGATGGTGAGCTGCCCAGGCCCTGATGCAGCAAAGCTGCCCCAAACCATAATATTTCCACCACCATGCTTTACAGTTGGTATCAGGTTCTTGTGGTCAAATGCTGTCTTTGGTTTTCGCCAAACATGTCTTCTGGTACTGTGGCCAAATAGCTCTACCTTTGACTCATCTGTCCAGAGCACATTGTTCCAGAAGTGCTGGTCTTTGTCTTCTTGGTTGGGTCCAGAAGTGCTGGTTCATTGGCAAACTTTAGTCTTGCCCTGATGTCCTTTCTGGACAGCAAGGGTTTCCTCCTGGCACACCTCCCATGTAGATCAAATTTGTGCAGCCTCTTTCTAATGGTAGACTTTGACACTTAGCACTTTGACATCAACAGTGGCAAGAGCTACCTGTAGGTCCCGTGATGACATTCTGGGGTTCTTCGAGACTTCTTTCAGCATCTTGCAGTCTGCTCTGGCTGAACTTGCTGGGGCGGCCTGGCCTGAACAAGTTGGCAGTTGTTTGGAATCTTCTCCACTTGTAGATGATCTTCCGGACAGTCGAATGATTGATTTCAAATTGTTTAGAGATCTTTTTAAATCCCTTCCCAGATGCGTAGGCATCTATAACCTTATTTCTGAAGGCCTCAGATAGCTCTTTTGATCTGGGCATGGTGATGCCGCCCACTTCAACAACAAAGAGGAAACCAAACTAAATGTCTGAGGTTTAAATAAGACAGGTTCCTCCAAGATCATCTCTGACGATGTTCTAATCATTTGCACCTGAGCTGGTGCACCTGATTCTAATTTTAGGTATTTGAAGTAGTGATAAATGTTGGGGTGTACTTACTTTTTCCACATGCGAAATTTGCATTTATGTTTATTTAAATTATACAATGGATTACAAAATGTAAATGTTTCATGATATTTGTTATATTATATCACCTTTATCTATCAATATTGTTGAAATGAAGATCAAATAGCTGTATGTTGAAATATGTTGAAAAAGTCAAAACTTTACATGGGGTGTACTTACTTTTTCACGTGACTGTGTATATATATATATATATATATATATATATATATATATATATATATATATATATATATATATATATATATATATATATATATATATATATTGTTGTGGATATGAGAATGGTTTTTTAATTTTATTGTTGTTGTAAAAGGTTGTTGAAAATATCGCCCCTCCTCCCTCCATTTGTGGTTGTATAAAGGTCAAAGGGCGTTCCCGTAGTTAATTCCATAAAGCATACGCGTTAGCCAATCATAGATTTCCCCCCTTGTTGGTAGTTATATCTTTATTATGTGTATTAGGGTAAGGCCTTGTCTTCCATTAAGATGACACTCCATTGCACCAAGTGAAACAAGATAGATCCCCCTTCATTCCCATTCCCAAAACCTCCATTTCCAACTGCGTCATTGCCAAGCCTCAATTGCCAGCTACATCCCCTCCAAGCCTCCCATTGCCAACTGCACTGGGCAGTTTGCCAGGTTTGCTACAGCTGTGGGTTGCTGATTTCGCCCCAAAGCCGCCATTAAGCATGTGCTCAGCTCGGGGAAGAAGGGCGTGCCTGCCCATCGTCATCAAGGGCGGAGCCAGAGGGCCGTGCCGACCAATCAGGGCCGAGGCGAGCTGACCGATGGGCGTGTCCTGAAGGCCGGCGGCTTGATCGCCTGAGGCGCTATAAAAGCGCGCGCGCAATAAGCGAAGGTGTGGTTGGACCAGACGAGTCAGACGAGTCCTGGAGAAAGCACGCGACGTCCACGCAGCAGCAGCAGCAGCCACAGCAGCAACAGCGGCAGCTTCAACAGCAGCAACAGCGGCGGCTCCAGCAGCAGCCACAGCAGCTTCAGACACAGCATCTTGGGGCCTTGACGGCAGTTTTGAGCGGGGCCGCGAAGGAACGGCGGCTGCCAAACGCGCCGATCGTGCTGCAGTATCCGTGGACCTTCCTCCCCCTCCAGCCATCCACCTCCTGCCATTCCTATCATCATTCCCCACGTGAGTCTGTCCTTGTTTGTTCTGTCCCTGGGTTAATTAAGACTGTAGGTAAGCTAGCGTTGCCCTGTGTCTCTAATATCTTCTGTACATTATTTTATTATCTTTCCTTCTCCTTGGTTACTTTGAGCGTGTATATCGTAGGAATAAATTTAGTAGTATTTCCAACCTTTTTGTCTTCTTCTTCTTCACATCCGTGTCGCCTTTGTCTTTTCCCCATTGAATATCTGTGGCGTGATTTTGGCCAACGTTCAGAAATCTGGTTAGTCGGGGTAACTGTTCGGCCGCGGCGCCATCCGCTCGGCAAACAACATCTTGTCCGCGGTCCGTAACAATATATATATTTATTTATATATATATATATATATATATATATATATATATATATATATATATATATATATATATATATATATATATATATATATATATATATATAATCGTTAGATTAAATAAGACGCGGACGTAGCTTCAGGATGTTGATCTTTAATTGTCGACAAGCTTTCGACCAACAAAAGTCTTCTTCTGAGTCAGCCCCAAGTTCAACGGAAGGGTCAACTTGGGGTCAACAAGGGTCAACAAGTCAACTTGGGGCTGACTCAGAAGAAGACCTTTGTTGGTCGAAAGCTTGTCGACAATTAAAGATCGACGTCCTGAAGCTACGTCCGCGTCTTATTTAATCTAACGATTATTTATTCAATACAAATGAGACGCCCTGCTCGTACTTTGGAGTTTCTACTATTTCTTACAGTTATATATATATATATGTATATATATATATTGTTACAGACACGACTTTGATGTTATGGTGGGCCGAGCGGAATGGCCGCCGTGTCCGCACAAGTTACCCGATTATACTCGAACGTTGCCGAGTCGCGCTACGCTAAATCAATGAAGGAAAAGGACACAACGGCTGGGATTAAAATGACACGACACCAGGGATACGGTTCTCAAGACCTCCGGAGGAGGTTATATTAGGGCGGAAGGTCAGATTACAACGACAAGAGGGACAGCAGAGAAAGGCAGGCACTTAGACACACTCTTATAATAGCCCCGACAGATGACAGATAAACAGGACAAAAACTGACTCACACGGGGATTGATGGCAAGGAAAGCGGGTATCGATGGCTCAAGGTGCACTCTTGGCTCAAGGACAGAATCGACCCGGTCCGGTCCAGAGATGCGGGAGGTCTCTCTCTCAGCGCTGGAAGGTGACGTTCTTTCTCCAAGCTGGGGGCACATCTGACGTCACGTCCGGTAAGTCGCTGCGTATATCCGGCGGGGAGTGACGCCCTCGGCTAGTTAGCTCCGCCCCAGATGGAATCGGTCCGCCCTTCTTATTGGGTGCGGGGGGGTTACCGGCTCCGCCCCTGACGAGGAGCTGACAGCCGGCCCCTTCGTGGTAACCCCGTGGAGCGCATGGGCAATGGCGGCTAACCACGCCGGTGTGAGGACGCACACTCCCCGCGCCGCGCCGCCCCCCATCTCCTCTGTTGTTGTAGTTGTAGTTGTTGTTGTAGTTGTTGTTGTTGTTGTAGTTTCATGGGGAAGATGATGGGAGGAGGTATGGGAAGGTCCTAAACTCACTACTGGTGCCATATAATCACATTCTGGTGCAACGAAGAGTCAGAATTAATGGAAACGAGTCCTTAACTGACATAGACTAAGAATAACTAGCAAGATGTCCGAAAGTTGTCTACGTGAGATGCGGTGGACCTGGGCACGACATTTAATGGGGGAAAAAGGGGAAGGTCGGTTCTACAGAGTGTTATTTACAGGCAATGGGACTAGGGAATGGGGGATTGGGGATAGTTGGGGAGTATTGGGGAAATAGGGGAGTATTTACAAGCGGATATTGAGGCCAAGTCCCATATCCGCAACATTGCACCCTTCTCTACCCTCGGGGCGTCCCGACCCGATAAATTTTTACCTATTTTAGTGTGGCACTCAGATGTAGTTCCCTCTACTATTAACTCTACCCTGAGTGCGACAGTTTTACAGATGTTCACAAATGAGTAAATATGTCCCCCTGCGACGTTGCACCCTTCTCCTCACAGAAACACACCCACAGGATAACCGAATCGCGGAAAGCATCCTCAAACTAAACATACAGCCGGTAGGGAGCATCATTTACACAAGACTACACTGATATTTACACGACGATCCAGGACCTGTTCTTTGAGGAACACATGCAGATGTTATGCATAGAGAGAGAGCACGCATGCCAGCATCGATACACCAACCCACGAGTGCCCTGTGGCCCTACGGCCTTTAATACTGTGCAGAGCACCCCATCCAAGCACCAAAAGCACCACCCCATTATGTACAGTCAGCACCATCCGGTGCACCAATAAAGTGTTCAATAAAAAAAAAACACAATCAAGTGTCCATGGTCACCGGTGGTGTCGCAGCCGGCCGATGTTCTGCCGCTGGTCTTGCCTTCATGGAGCACTTGGCCTTCGTACTTCTTTCAAAAATAAAGAAAGGCGCCAACCGCGTCCATTTCTTTATTGTGGCCGTCAGGGGGCCAACTATAAGTGGTTCACCTTGTATGGCATAGGTGCCACGTTGACCCATAGGTCCATCCATGGGTGGTGCTTGGCCGCAAAAGAACTGCGGTCCATTGTGGGTGGCCACAAACATTGCGGTCCATATGGTGTATCGATCCAGGCAGCAAGCAGCGAAAGTGCAGGCCCACAACTGCGGATCCAGCACCTCTCTCTCCTCTCTCTCTGCCCCAAAGCCAGATCCTCGGAGGTGGGAGACAAAAGAAGCAGACAAGTGAGTAAGGTGGTAAGGGCGCAAAAGTGCACGCAATACAAGATGATGCACACTGGGGGCACATGGGAACCAGGTGAGACAGGTACGTTCCTATCGTACGCCCCCCCCCCCCCACCAGGTAACCTACATGGCCCCTCCCTCACCCCTTGCTGTATCCACAAAACACAACACTACCCATAAACATCTATTTTACAAATCAACAAACATCCCTACTGTCTTCCCCGTTCCTCCCATATACCAAATTCGTCTTCTCTCCCTCCTAACCAATCAAATTTGCCATTTTCAACTCTCATCAAAATTTGCCATCTCCAACTGAACATCAAAATTTGCCATTACCAATTCATCATCAGTCCCTCCTAGGGAGGGAGAGATGGAATCACCCCAATGTCTCATCCACGTCGTGATGCGTCTCACAAATCCTCACAGCAATTCTCATTTCCTGCAACAGAACAAAGAAAACACAGGTGTGGAGTCATCATCATCACCACAGGTAAGTGGCTGCGTATGGTGCGACAGGTTCATCAATCCTAACTATTTCCTCAATGACTTTAACAACTTTACATTACCCGGGGTCTTTCTCCGGCCAAACCATTGGCCCTCTTACACTATGGGTTCTAAAAACCAATTCCCATTGGCCAACTGTGGTGCTTTTCAATTTGGGGTCTCACTCCCCCGATTCCTCTCCCGGTGCCCTCGCACAATTTCTGGGCCGCGACGTGTACCTCTCCCAGCGGGTCTACCCACCTGCACACCTCCACCACTGCAGTTGCCTCCGAGCTTACCTGCTCCTTACCCTAACCTAACTACCTGGGGAAGGCCCTCTGGCGCTCTCCCCACTCGGTGCCCTCTCTGGCACTGGGCTACCCGGGTCCGTCCTCCGGATCCTCGGGCCCCATCCACAACTCTACCGGCTCCCAGAGCCCACCTGCGGCCTCACCTGGCCGACATCCTCACAGTGGTGGAGTGCCCAACCAACTACACACACTAACAGGCTACGCGCCCAGCCATTTCCACGACACTAATGCACCCATCCACAATACCATTCTGTCACCCGCACCACAGATGCCAATATCCAACCACAATTTACCTGTACCCTCTACCTAACACTTACACTACCCGCCCCGGGTATCCGTGATGGGGGTCCACTCTTCCCCCATTCACACCTTCGCACCATGCACACCACTCCGTACCACTTACTCCAACTCTCTCCACACACCTGTACTTGCACACCTGTGCTCTCACACCTGGTGCCACCTGCACCCTTCTCTCCCCAAGCGCATTCGCGCTGATCCACACACTCACTACTCATACACTGCTCCACACACCTGTCCAGTTGCACACCTGTGCAATCACACCTGTTCAATTCTCACACACACGGCATCATCTCAGCTAACTACTCCCCTCTGAAACTTGCGCTTCCCAGTCGTCCCTTTAAACTATTGCGCTCCCACGTCATTATCATCCACACTAAACTACCTGCGTCCCCACTACAGGTATCAGTCACTAACTAACCTTAACGTCACCTAATGTCATCTTCTAGGGCCCTATCAATATAACCTAACCCACCCGGGCTAGTTTTCACTGCCATACACCCCATAAGCTATTGCTCCTTTGCCCCCAGTCCTCTGGCACTAATAAGCCCCCCTTATTCAGAGGTACTGGGTCCCGCCTCGGCATCTAAAGCCGAGGCAATCCACGGGGGCGCCTGCTCGCCGGTGTAAGGCCTTATCCGGTCGGCGTGGACGATCCGAGGGAGGGCTCGTGGCCCCATTTTGATCTTAATGACCACGTCACAGATTTGCGACAGGACGACTCCTGGGCCTTGCCAGGGGGAGGTGAGCTTTGGGCACCTTCCCTTCCGCCTCCGGGGATTAAAGAACCAAATCTTCATCCCCGGAGCGTATTGACTCCCCTGGCTCCGGTCGTCGTACCTGCGCTTCATCTTTTCCCCCGCCAGATGGAGTTGGCGGCGGGCGAAGGCATGGACTAGCTCCATGCCTTCCTCTAGGTGACGTGCGTACCCCTCCCTCGGCGGGTTAACCACTGTGTCTGGCACGGGACCGCATAGCAAGTCGGCGGGAGCCCGTAACTCCCGCCCATACATAAGCAACGCTGGACTGCATGCGGTGGCCCCGTGCTGGCTGGTTCGGTAGGCCATAAGCAAATAAGGGAGATGTTCGTCCCAGTCATCCTGACGGGTGGCGGTGAACAGTGCCAGTTGTTGGATTAAAGTTCGGTTGAATCTTTCCACCATCCCATCAGATTGAGGTCTTAAAGGCGTTGTTCTGGTTTTCCGAATTGACAGGAGACTGCACACATCTTTTAGCAATTTGCTCTCAAAATTTCGTCCCTGGTCGGTGTGCAACTCCTGTGGAATCCCATGCCTGCACACAAATCCTTCCACGAAGGCCTGCGCTACCACCCCTGCTTCTTGGTTGGGGAGGGCGTAGGTCTCCGGCCACTTGGTGAAGTAGTCCATCACAACGAGGATGTACTTATTACCTAGGCGGGTGCGGGGTAGTGGGCCTAGGATATCCATGGCCACCCGCTCTAGGGGGGCCCCCACCTGATGTAATTGAAGGGGGGCCCTCATCCTCCGTGCTGGTCCCTTTTTGGCAGAACAGGCGTCGCATCTCCGACACCAGTCCTGTATGTCGCGCCCCATATTCACCCAATAGAACCTCCGGCGGACCCGAGATATTGTCTTTGTCCTGCCCAAATGGCCGCCGGAGCGGGTACCATGCACCTGTTGCAATATGACGTTCTTGAATTTGTCAGGGACTATCACCAGCCAGGAAGTTCTATCAGAGGGAACCTCCACCCACTTGCGATACAAGATGTTGCCTTTCAATTCCAGGGTCTGCCACTGAGCCCAATACGCCTTTGTTTGCGCCCCGAGGGGGGTGACCTCTTCCCCCTTTGGTCTTTGCCCCAATTTGACCCATTGGAACACCGGCCCCAGAACAGGATCCTCCTGCTGGGCCGTGCTTCAAGCCAACTCTCCAAATTCTTCGTCCGCGGTTAGTGGCAAAATTGGCCCTCTCACCCGGGTTGCCCGGACAACGAGGGTCGGGTCCGAATCGCCCAATTGTTCCCTCTCCTCGTGTCTCGCACAAAATTTGCAGTTTTCCCCCAGACAAGGACGCCGAGAGAGTGCGTCCGCATTACCATGGGCCTTCCCGGCCCTATGGGCCACATCAAAATCGTACTGCTGCAACTTTTCCAACCACCTTGCAATTTGGCCCTCTGGTTCCTTGAACCGAAGGAGCCATTGCAAGGAGGAATGGTCAGTTCTAACCAAAAATTTCCGCCCGTACAAGTACGGGTGGAAATGGTTCATGGCAGCCAGCATAGCCAATAACTCTTTGCGAGTCACGCAATAATTTCGCTCGGGCCTACTTAAGGCCCGACTATAATAACCAATCACTCTCTCCACGCCCTCCTGTGTCTGGGACAAAACTGCGCCCAATCCTTCCTGGCTCGCATCCGTGTCCAGGGTAAATGCCCCGTTGCTAGTGGGGTAAGCTAGAAGGGGTGCGGATGTTAGACACCCCTTCAATTTTTGGAAGGCCTCGTGGCACTCCCGTGTCCAATTAAATCGCGTCCCCTTCTCCGTAAGCCGGTGGAGGGGACGGGCCAACTCCGCAAATTTCGCCACAAAGCGCCGGTAGTAGGAGCAGAGTCCCAAAAATCCCCGCACCTCCTTGATGGTACGTGGTGCGGGCCACTCCTCTACCGCTTTAATTTTGTCTGGGTCCGTTTTTACCCCCTCGCGGCCGATCACGTGACCTAGATAGGCCACCTCTCTTGCAAACAAAGTGCACTTACTCGGGTTCAGCTTCAACCCTGCCTGTCTGAGGCACCCGAACACCTGGTCCAAATTAGCTACTGCCTGGGGGAACGTTTGGGCATGTACTAGGACGTCATCCAGGTACACCAGGCATGATTGCCATGGCATGCCGCCTAGTACATGTTCCATCAATCTTTCAAAGGTGGCGGGGGCGTTACACAAACCAAACGGCATCACAGTAAACTGATACAGTCCCTTACCTGTGGAAAATGGTGTTTTCTCCTTCCCTGCCCTATCCATCTCCACCTGCCAATACCCACTCTTGAGGTCCAAAGTTGAGAACCAATTTGAGCCCGCAACGGCATCGAGGGTGTCATCAATCCTTGGCAGGGGATATGAGTCCTTGAGTGTCACGTTGTTTAGCTGGCGATAGTCCACGCAGAACCGCGTGGTCCCATCCTTCTTTTTGACCAGCACAACAGGTGACATCCAAGGACTTCCCGAGGGCTCGATCACGCCTGCGTCGAGCATTTTTTCAACCTGCTCGTCAGCTTCCGCCCTCTTGCTCCAAGGGAGCCGTCGGGCGGCCTGACGAATAGGCCGGGCCTCACCGGTGTGGATCTGATGTTTCACCAGGCCCGTACGTCCAATATCCTCGGTGGACAAGGAGAAGAGGTCCAAATGGGACCCAACCAGTTTGTGTAAGGCCTCCCTCTGGGTACCTCCCAACTCTACACTACTACGATTTACCATCTCGCAAATGGGATCGGGCCAATTCCTAGTATTTATTGAAGGCTCCCCCCGGGGTCGGCTCAGCTGGACGTTCTCGCCCCTCACTGTCGCGACTTCCTTAACTGGGGTGCAGCCAGCTACCCTCGTGCCCCTTACTATAGTGCGTGGTTCTGTACTCATATTTATTACTCGGACGGCCACTATCGGTCCGTCCGTTTTTACAAGGGTGCGGCCCACGATTAAACCCGGTATGGACTGCGCTGCCACCGGTTCGACCAGGCCGCAGGACTCCTGCCACGTTGGGCGAGCTGCCCACCGGGCCGGCACTATCGCCTCGGCCCTTGGGGGATGGTCACGGCCTCGGAAGCCTCCAGCTCCGTTCTCTCGGCCGTGCTCACTCCCCCTAACGGCAGCTCTTCTACTCCCACCTGCAGGATCCCCCGGCACAAGTCGATTTTACAGCCGCTGGCAGTCAACAGGTCCAACCCTATTAAACATGGGTCGCACACCTCCGCCACCCAAACATCTATCTCCCTCCTTACCGACCCTAACTTGAGGGTCACAGAACCACGCCCTATGATCGGGGCCGTTACCCCGGTAGCAAGCTGCAAACTATAATTTTGCAGGTGCTGGATCTTATCCCAGCCACCTGCGCTCGAATCAAGGACCACAGGGCTGATGATCGTGGCGCTAGCTCCTGTGTCCACTACGGCGTCTACCCCCACGCCGGCAATTTTGCATCTAATTGTCAGGCTACCGGTTCCAATTTGGCCACAATAAATGACCTGTCGCGTCAATGAGGGCTCTCCTCCATCCTCTGCTGCCGAACACCGCCCTACGTGCCCGACACCTTCTAGTTTCCCGGGGTCTGGCGGGGGGGTGTCTGGGGTCGGCTAACCCGCTCCCCCCTGGGCGGAGTTGAGGACCTCAACCGCCGGGGATCATCCCGGCGCGCGGCTCGACAGTGCCGCGCCAGGTGACCCAGACGGTTGCAGGTATAGCACCTCACCTGATAAGGTGCTTGCCTCCGGAATTCCAAATTTCCCCCCCTGTAGGTCCGAATTGGATTACCTGCTCGTGGTCCACCGCGGGCCACCTCCGGGGCCGCCTGCCATGGTCCAGGTCCCGCCAGGCGCTGGTCCACCAGCCTCCGGACCATGCCCGCCAGGTCAGGACCCACGTCGGGGGCAGGCCCCCTAAGGGGTCCGCCCTCCATCGGGGGTCCCACCTGGCGGACCGCCATTGCGAGACGCTCGCCCCCCCGGGCCAGGGGCCTCTCTGCTTCCCAACGGGCCGCAGCATCAGCCGCCTGGCTCAGAGTCTGCGGGCGCCACATGGCGAGCTGTTGCCGGAGCTCAATGTCTGGGAGGGCCTGGATAAAATGGTCCAGCGCCAGGCTTTCCCGGGAATCCGCTGCCATGCTAGCATGTGCGATCCCCACTGCGCGGCGAATGTCGTGGGCAAGTTCCCCGATGGCTTCCTGGGGCTTGCGCTTTCGCAGCGCGAGCTGAGCTTTAACAAGCTCGCTCTGCTGTTCTATGCCGAATCGATTAATTAGGGCGTCGCGGAGGGCTGGCAGGGTGAGAGCAACCGCCGGTAATGCCGTCAGCACCTCCGCCGCCGCGCCGCGCAATGCGGCCACCAGGTGTACTCCACCTTCGTCCTCACCCCAACCGTTGCCCTTACACACACAGTCGAACTGCGCCAGGTACGCGCGTAGATCACTCTTGCCGTCATACGGCGCGAGTGGGACCTTGTGGGACCACCTCGTATGCGAGTCGTTGCCCGCCTGCCGGACCCCGTGCGTCGCCCCTTGCGGGGTCAGCGCGGGGCCGAACCGGCCGGGCCCCCACAGTACATTACCCCCAAGGGGCTCTCGTGCCTCCCCGGTCCCTCCAACAACTACCCCTGTTGGTGTCGATGCATGGGTCACACTTCCGCAACCCGCTACCCATTCCATACCACCACAACCTTGCTCACCCACACCTCGCACCTCTCGTTCCATACCCTCCGGACCAGCCATACACCTCACTCGTGGCCTCTCACGAACATCCGGGTCTATCTCGACCCCCAAGCTTATTAAATCACCTGGCGCATCATACGCACGACCATATTGGTCACCACTTACACCGGGTCCTCTTTCTCTTCGCTTCTCCTCCATCACCTGCGAATCCCTCATCCGGTTAATGAGCACATCATCACGATCCGAACACAGACTTTGGACCAATTCTTTTACTTCCTCCTTTATCTCTTTCTTATCCTCTCTCCGTCGCTTCTTAATTTCGCTCACCCCTTCTTCCACTTCTTCTAATTTCTGCTTCACCTCCTTCATCTCTTCGTGCGCCCCTTTAAGTTCTTCCTCTAACTCCACTTAATTTTTTTCTATGTGCTCCCGCACCTCCCGCTCTTTAACCTCCATCACCTCTACCACCTTGTCCATTTTCCTCGTCAGGTCCTCATGTACCGTCTGACACTCTTTTTTTAATTACCCCTACGTCCTTTTTCATCTCCTTCTGTGTCGATTTTAAACCCTCTATTACCGCTGTGTTCTTCTTTACCTGGTCCCCCAACTCCTTTTGTCCCACTGTCAGTTGTTCTACTCCCAGCGTCAACTCCTCTATACCACTTTGCAATTTTACAGTCCCCTTTCTCACCTCCTTCTCCATGCGCTCCTTACAGTGCCTCACCTCCTCGCGCACTCCTCCGACCTCCTCACTCACTCCTCTTCTGATCTCCTCTCCCATCACTTGCATCTCCTGCCCAGATGCCACCCTCACCTGCTCCATTTCCTCCCTGTGAGCATCCAGTTTGGTTTCTACCCCCATTCTGACCCCCTCTATCTGCTGCCCCATTTGTTTAACTTCCCTTTCCGCTTGGTCCCTCATGTCCCTCAATTTGCCTTCCATGGTGTTTTCTAACCCCTCTAACCCTCTTTGCATCCCTTCCATTTGATTCTCTTGAGCGGCCATTCTGTTTTCTACCCCCATTAACCCATTTCTCACCTCTTTTATCCCGTTGTCTAACCCCTCAAAATTATTGTCTAACTTCCCAAATTTCTTGTCTAACTCCTCAAAATTATTGTCTAACTTCCCAAATTTCTTGTCTAATCCCTTAAAATTATTGTCTAACCCCTCACCGGTACCCCTCGCTTCGTCCCTCATTGCCCCCATTTGGCCCTCTAATCGCTCACTATCAGCCCTCAATCCCACAATTTGGTTTCCCAATTGCTGACTATTAGCCCTCATCTCGTCCTTCATTTCTTCACCCGACTTAACCATAAAGGCCTTTATTTGTTCCATAAATAGGCCCCAATCCATCGGCGGCGCTACCACGGTCGCGGGCGCGGTCGCCGTGACCAGCGAGGCGCCATTTTGTGCGTCTGCTACCCTCGCTGCTTCGCTCTCCTCGCGTCCCTCAATTTGGTCCTGGACCGACCCTGCCTCACTCTCCTCTACCGGACCCCAGCTGTCTTGATCCGCCATAGCGCGACTTTCAAAATTCGGGTTTTTATTTCCGTAAAACAAATCAAATTTCGCTGTTATAATGTCGAGCGCGTAAAACGCGCTCCGGATCGAATTTTACTTCCCAACACCAAAATGTTACCCTAATGGTACACTTGGTGTTCCAAAATTTGGGCTAAATGAATTTAGTCCCAGGTCCGAATCCGACACTCCTGACACCAATTGTTACAGACACGACTTTGATGTTATGGTGGGCCGAGCGGAATGGCCGCCGTGTCCGCACAAGTTACCCGATTATACTCGAACGTTGCCGAGTCGCGCTACGCTAAATCAATGAAGGAAAAGGACACAACGGCTGGGATTAAAATGACACGACACCAGGGATACGGTTCTCAAGACCTCCGGAGGAGGTTATATTAGGGCGGAAGGTCAGATTACAACGACAAGAGGGACAGCATAGAAAGGCAGGCACTTAGACACACTCTTATAATAGCCCCGACAGACGACAGATAAACAGGACAAAAACTGACTCACACAGGGATTGATGGCAAGGAAAGCGGGTATCGATGGCTCAAGGTGCACTCTTGGCTCAAGGACAGAATCGACCCGGTCCGGTCCAGAGATGCGGGAGGTCTCTCTCTCAGCGCTGGAAGGTGACGTTCTTTCTCCAAGCTGGGGGCGCATCTGACGTCACGTCCGGTAAGTCGCTGCGTATATCCGGCGGGGAGTGACACGCCCTCGGCTAGTTAGCTCCGCCCCAGATGGAATCGGTCCGCCCTTCTTATTGGGTGCGGGGGGGTTACCGGCTCCGCCCCTGACGAAGAGCTGACAGCCGGCCCCTTCGTGGTAACCCCGTGGAGCGCATGGGCAATGGCGGCTAACCACGCCGGTGTGAGGACGCACACTCCCCGCGCCGCGCCGCCCCCCATCTCCTCTGTTGTTGTAGTTGTAGTTGTTGTTGTTGTTGTAGTTTCATGGGGAAGATGATGGGAGGAGGTATGGGAAGGTCCTAAACTCACTACTGGTGCCATATAATCACATTCTGGTGCAACGAAGAGTCAGAATTAATGGAAACGAGTCCTTAACTGACATAGACTAAGAATAACTAGCAAGATGTCCGAAAGTTGTCTACGTGAGATGCGGTGGACCTGGGCACGACATTTAATGGGGGAAAAAGGGGAAGGTCGGTTCTACAGAGTGTTATTTACAGGCAATGGGACTAGGGAATGGGGGATTGGGGATAGTTGGGGAGTATTGGGGAAATAGGGGAGTATTTACAAGCGGATTTTCTCACCTCCTTCTCCATGCGCTCCTTACAGTGCCTCACCTCACCTCACCTCACCTTACAGTGCCAAGTCCCATATCCGCAACAATATATATCTGTGCAGTGTCTGTCTTGTGTTGTCCTGTCTTGTATTGTCACTGAACTACTCCCTCAAACTTTTGTGAAATCGTACTATTCCAACTTAACCCACGGTGGGAGTATGCGCTCTACTGAGTGGCGTTCTAGTTGTTTATTGTTTTTTTAATACTTTTGTAATAAAATGACAAAAAAGTCTCTCTGTCTCTCTCTCTCCCCGTCTTTTGGTTTGAAGAAGAGCTCGCTCCCAAAGCAGCGCTTCACTTTTTCCCCACGGTTGTTAAAATCTAAACAATGGATTGATAACTTAATTGTCCTTATTTTCGGGCCGATACAAACACACTCTTGTATTTGCAAAGGCTCGTGTACCATTTTTATTTCAAACCTAGATTGATAAGATTAAGTTTCCTAAGGATTCTTAACCATCCTCAACTCTGCCCCTGTTAGTCACAGGCCCACAACACCCCACTTCATGATTTATTCTCATTTAAGTTGATCGGTATTACACCGTTAGTCCTCATAACACACCACTGTGGCGGTCGCTACTTGCTGAACATGTTACTGCTGTATTATGTCGCCACACTTTATATTGACAGGACATGAATGAACCATCCAGCTTCATCCCTGGTTCCAAGCAAGGATGTGTCGATAATCGCTGGAACAATCCTCCGTTTATTCCCGGTAAGTGTTGTCTTTCTACCATGTTCATTGAACCCATCTTTCTGAAAAAGCTTAAGGGGATGCATTGAATGAGTAACCTTTTTTCACACGATTACATCATTCCCACAGCCTCCACTCCCAGAAATAGTTCCAATGGGTGGGATGCTAGCGGTTCTCTCCTCTTAGACACTTCTTCATGAGACATGCTTGCATAGTTATATGACTGAACAGGCCGAATAATAGTCATTTTCATTATGATTGCTATTTTTGTAAGGAAAAAGCTTGTTCTACCTTGTTGATAAAGTCTTTATCTTGTGCCATTCCTGCCAAACATCTCGTGGAACACGAACCCAATTTTTAACCCATATATTATTCCTGCGTTTCCTCCACCTGGTTCGTACCATCTTGTGTGTTTGCCCATTTTGATGACATTTAGGAGTCTGAAGCAAAGGTTACCTTTCCTCCTTTACAAAACATTTTTTCTTTCGTAGTGCAGAGTGTTACGTGGTCCTCCCGGTGACTACCTGGTCTCGGTGACCCCCGGACCGTGAGAGGAACTCCGCCAGAAAGATCTATTAGTTATGCGCGTTAGTAACGCAATCAGTATGAATTCCAATCAATAAGAAACCCCACACCAAGGATCCGGAATAATCAAGGATATATTCCCCGAGCAATCAACAACCATCAACCATCAGCAATCAATCTTACAAAGATGTAAACTCATCTACAATAACTCTAAGATGGCCATCTTATACATTCCTCACGTGAGCCCCACTCCCGACTCCCTCCATGGTCAATGTCTCTCTAAATGTCTCCGTACTCCTGTAGTTCGATCTCCGCACGTGGGCGGTTGAATGGACCCTTCCTGACGTGCTTCCACCGGGCACGTCCTGTACCGGGAACAACGGCTGCAGCGCACACCTCCTGGCCAAGCAAAGCGTGTAAAGCAAAGCCGGCAAAGCAACACGCGGCTTGCCCAACGCGCGATCCGTACGTGGCCTTGTAGACGGTGAGGCGAACTGTGCCGGACGCTTGGTTCCGTGCACGAACCCACAGTGACTTAACGTGTCAAAGGGTAGTTACACGTCCCGGTAACTCCTCTCGCCAGACGGGCTTTTACACGCCGATTCTGTGACGTTGCTCAATAGCGATACCGCTCGCGTCCGAGCTCGGCGAGGAAGAAGAAGAATCGTCGCTCCTGCAGGACCTCGTGTCTTTTCTCCTTCCGTTTCCGGTCTCCTTTTTCCCAGAAGGGCTCCTGACCCTTTAATCACAACAACCTTTAATCGACTACACATTGATAAGCAAAGACCTGAATCGTAATTCATATACATTCACATAAATATGTAACAAGAGGCAGTCTCAGATTATTGATTTCAATTTCAGGGAGGATAGCTCAGAGGTCTTTCAATCCTCGTGTCCACTTGGCACCATGCCAGCAGTGGTACCACATTATGGTGCACACCTTCCTTCTGGAGGATGTTACTGTTATATCCATGGTGTTTTTTTTTTCACTAGAAAGAAGGATATATCGGCCTTATCTAAATTATCAGTATAGATTTAGTTAAACACATTCATGTCTGTAAATGCCACTGGTGATCGATGGAACCTAAAACGTTTCATTTTCAGAGCTTCCGGTGCAATGCCACTGGATTCCAGACCCAACTAGAAACCCCTCAAATCCATTTTCTTGGCTACAACATACAAGTTTTGAGAACTACTCGGACTTGCTTTGTGGACCCTGCCTGTGGTTCACCCGTAGCTACTCAATTACATAATTGAAAAATATTAATTATGTTTCGTCTGCTTTGAAATATAAAATGCCATTATGAAAGTGGATTTCCTTCCGGCAGCCAAATTGTGACTGAAGGAAAGAAACGTGAACTCAAAAACAACGTGCCACGTTGATGTAATGTCACGGCTTGTGCATTGCAGACATTATGGATGGTGAAATGTACATGAAGACGCTGTGTATGGACGCATTGCAGACATGGGGGCGGCACTATGACGTCCACAGCCTTTATGGATACTCCATGGCCATCGCAACGCAGAGGTGACCGAACAGGTTCCACAGGGCATCTTGCTTTCCGTATTATCAAACCATTTCATCTTATCGGACATCCTTGAAAAAATCGGTTGCAATTTCATTTAAAAACAAATATTGAACTTGTGAAAATTTTGTCAAAACAAAAGCTTCATCGGTTTTTATCAGCGGTGGTGAAATGGATAGGTAAGAAGCATTCGACAGCAATGTTTTTGTTCTTCACTTCTGTACTGCAGTGCAGGGAGAAAGGTTTTCCCCAACAAACGGACCATGGTGATCTCTCGGTCCACTGCCCCTGGCTCCGGGGCCTACACAGGTCATTGGCTTGGCGACAACGCGGCCACGTGGAACGACCTCCGATGGTCCATTATCGGCATGCTGGAGTTTAACCTCTTCGGGATTCCCTTTGTAAGCTTCGCTGCTGCCCCTTAGGTCGATTTAGTTATTTATATTCCCCGCCCCCTCGAATTAAGGTGTTCCAAGATCACATGACAAGCAAAAACACCAACTCAGAGATTATCCTCATCTACTTGGGCCTTGCTATAATATGACATCTGAAGAAGAGAGCCATAAATATTATTTGAATTGTCGAATGTTTTCCAGGAAGTCGAGAAGCTATAATTTACTGTATTAGCTTGGGACAGTAAGGAGATATCCCGGGGTTGTTTATTCGTCAGTTTCTTAAATTCCTGAAAGGGTGTCGCTGTCACAAGCACTTTGTGCTGAGCATGCTTTCCCAATACTTTTGCAATTACTGCACTGGAAAGCAAGCATTTGAAGTTTCTTCTGGTTCCTAAGTAAGGACAAGTCCAGTTGTCGTCTATTTTTTAAGTCCATTTTTTACAAATTTCTTTCCATTTTTCCATTTTTCCCCCATCAGCAAGTCTATTTTTTTCATTTTCCCCCATTTTAACATTTTTCCCATCAGTAAGTTTATTTTTCCCAATTTTTTTCCCATTTTTCTATTCTCCCCCTCCATCAGCAAGTCCATTTCTTTCATTTTTCCCCGTTTTCCCATTTTTCCCATCAGCAAGTCTGTTTTTTTCAATTTTTCCCCATTTTCCCATTTTTCCCCATCAGTAAGTTCCGCTGAATTAACACCAGGGGGGTTGACTCAGCCTGTCATCCTTCCGAGGTCGGCTAATTGAGTACCAGTTCACTGGTAATTCCCTGTTTGTCGTTAAAGGCGGCAAAAAGGGTTGGCGTCAGGAAGGGCATCCGGCCGTAAAACATTGCTTCAAAAAGGGGACCGAAAAACAACAACAACCACGGTTCCCGAAAAAGGCCAACCCCCGCTTTGCGGGGAAAAATGGCCTCTAAAGGTGGTTTTTATAGTAAGTCCATTTATCCCCAATTTATTTCCATTTCCCCATTTTCCCCCATGAGTAAGTCCATTTTCGCCAATTTTTTTCCCATTTTCTCCCCATCTAAGTCATTTTTTTCCAAAATAAAATCCCATTTTTTACATTTTTTTCCCCCATTTTTACATTTTTCCCCATCAGTAAGTCCATTTTTTTTAACCATTATCGATTACAACTCGCTGTCAGTGTCATGGGTTACGTTACCTTGCGAAGCAAATATCAATCTGGTGTGAATCTGTGTACCATGCTGGGAAAAAATGGGTGGGATGCTCGTGGTTCTCTCCTCTTAAACACATTTTCCCATGTGACCTTGTGCAGTCACACACTGGAGGATCCTTTATCGTTTCCTGCCTCGTTTTCACGGTCAGACCTTGTTTATCATTTTGTTATTTCATTGATTAAGGTTTACAACATTCGTGAGTGATGCCCTTCAATGTCCGCAGTTAAGGGGTTTTGAAAGGGATTCACAAAAATAGTGAATGGGTTTGGCTCGGATGTTACTGGTTGCTTTAGGGTTCGGTGGCCTTCTCAATTCCAGCAAGTTGTGTAACGTCGTAACCTGGTCGTAACTCCGTAACCGTCGTAACCTGGTTATCACTGCAACTTTTCCAGGTACATCGCTGGCTTGTTTGCTTACACCGAGTGGATTGCCTATTGCACGATCCGCTAAGAAGAACATTGACTGTGTATATAACTGCACTTTGATCAATCTCTGTTGGGATTGGCTGCCTGATTGTCTTGTGCTTTGGGACCTGAATTTCGAGATAAGATGAGAGCCGGTGATGGACCAGGATTTCCAATGTGTTATCGCTCTCTGGTTCGGAGACTCTGAGCCTCATGCGTGAACTTTGACTCGGCTTGTCAGATGTTAGAGACGAGAGTCACAGAAGCAAGATGGTTTCCGCGAATCCATTGTTAAAGGCAAGCCTTATTATCCCGAAATAATATTTTCTTTACACGAGTCATGGAAAAATCTTCGATCAAAACTTCGGCTATGTTGGTACCGTGACGTTTTCTCCAAATAGATGGTCTTGGACAATCTTGTTTGTGACTCACCTGTGGCATGTGAACATAAGCTAGAGATTAGACAACCCAAGTTGACATGACAATCGATGTGGAAAGCGTTGAAGATGGTCTGCGACCGACAAGGGACCAGATTGGGTGCAATGCCTCGATCATCTTAACCGGTTCTACGGAAGCTGATGCGAGTGCGATCCTTATGCTGTTTGTTCGCAATGAGTAAAACGTACCAGCATCTTTTACCATTCCTAGCTGTGTGATTGCAGGTTATAAAACATGTGTTGCTCACTTTTACTCCTATAGGCCTTCTCGCATGGTTTTGAATCCCGATCCAGCTATTAACTCATCCTAGTGTTTTGCAGGCAGGAGATTCATCAATATGTATGCTGTCTCTCGGATGGATGTTAAGTAGGGTGTCCCATCTGCCGGCATTAGTTTGTGGACATTGAAGACCTCACGGTGTCCTTCTTGAAGAGGAGGCGAGCTATTGCCAGCACCATAAACAATTTACAAATACATTTGTCAAATGTCAGGTCTGGCCAGCTGTTTCGTGAAAGTCTTGGGCCAAGCTTCCCCCTGCTATCCCCACCAAAACGTCGGTTTCTTTTTGGCCAATGAAGAAGAAGGGAAGATGCTCCCTTTTGCTCCGATGAAGGGTTATCACCAGAAACGTCAGCTTCTCCTTGGTTCTCACAGAGGTTGGCATACCTCAATTGATATTCTGTTGATGTAACCGATTGCTCTACCTGCCCACCAAAGCACATTGAAACTAGGCCTTCAGCAGCAAGACTCGTTCTTCATTCTTCTTAGAAAACATCTGACTTCTCTGTTCATTAATGGGTTTGAAGTGGTTTTTCTTTAACCATCAAAGGGGCGAAATTATCCTTTTCTTTGATTCACTTCACAAGAAGGGGCAAAACGACTGTATTGGCAAGGATATCCCCAAATACATAGCCCCGTGGGGGGACTGATGGCTATTTTCCCATGGTTTCTGAGAAGATTTTAAAATGAATTAGCTGAACTTGAGGTGAAACCCCCTTATCAGTCTCTTTTTGGGGGCGGATCCGGATGGGGAGCACAACCCCATGAGACCTTATAGTCTGGATGCATTGTACCAAATTTGTCCATATCAGTCAGGTAGGTGTGGAGAAGATGTTTTAGTGAAAATGAGGGAGTCCGCGAGGGGGTCCGTGGCCCCATTTCTGGGGGAGATACAACCATGAGGAGTGCAACCTCTGGTCAGGGAATGGTCTCGATGTCACATGGCCAGTTTGGTCTGGATCCACTGGGAGCCTGAGAAGTCTTTTGAATGAAATAGCCAAAGTATGGGCAAAACGCCACTTTCACCCCCTTTATAGCGGGATCTGGATGGTGAACTCAACCCCATGAGACCTTGCTGTCCTGATGCATCATACAAATTTTGGTCCGTATCGACCAGGTAGTTGCAGAGAAGATGTTGTCGTGAATATGAAGGTTGAGGCACTTGGGGCTTGGCACCCTTTCCACGGAAGATACAGCCATGGGGGAGCACAACTTGAGGTTAGGGCATGGTCTCGATGCCACATGGTACAGTTTGTCAGTTTCTGAGAAGTTTTTTGAAGGAAATACCCAAATTAGGGACCAAACCCCACTTTTATCTCCTTTATAAGGGCGGATTTGGGTGGTGGAGCACAACCCCTCATGACTTCACTGTCCTGATGCATCCCACTAAATTTGGTCCGTATCGGCCGGGTAGTTGTGAAGGAGACGTTTCCATCAAAATGAGGGATTCAGGGAGGGGAGCCATGGCCCCCTTTCTGAGGGAGTTACGGCCATGGGGAGCACAACTTGAGGTATCGGCATGGTCGAGATGCCTCATGACCAGTTTGGTCTGGATCCGCTCGTCGGTTTCTCAGAAGATTTTTGAATGAAATACCAGTATTTGGGGCAATTCTCCCCTTTCACCACCTCTGTATGGGCAGATCCGGATGGGGAGCACAACCCCATGAGACATTGCTGTCCTGATGTATTGTACCAAATTTGGTCTATATCGCTCAGGTAGTTGTGGAGAGGATGTTTTTGTGAAAAAGAGGTATTCGGGGAGGTGGCCCGTGACCCCGTTTCCAGGGGAGATAAGGCCTTGAGGAGCACAACCTAAGGTTAGAGCATGGTCCCAATCCCTCTTGGTGAGTTTGGTCTGCATCTGGCGGTTTCTGAGAAGATGATCTTTGAGGAAAATACCAATATTTGGGCCAAACTCCCCCCTCGACCCCCCACCCTTTTACTCCATTTATAGGGGGCACATCCGGATGGGGAGAACAACCCCATGAAATATTGTTGTCCTGATGCATCATACCAAATTTGGTCCATATCGGTCGGGTAGTTTGTGAGGAGAAGATGGTTAAGTCAAATATTAACGGACGGACGTATCGAGACCCAACTCTGGTTATTTCGGTGAAATTCCGAAATAACCTAAACATCGATATTAACACACATGGACGAGTCATGAGAAGTGCAGCGATGAAGGACAGCTCAATATATCGGCTGAAAGTGTGACAAAATTACTCCAGTTTAAGGTATATAATAAAGTACTCTCCTTCTGTACATGGGCGGACAAATAATATAAAGAGAAATGCTACATTAGGAGATGCGTATCAGGATAAAAAGTAGGGGATTGTAGGGCAAGGATGCAGCACGTATGGTCAGGAAAATCCTCAATTGTGGGATGATGGATTCTCACAGGTGATCGTCGACGCACGAAGGTGAGACATTGCTTTCTCCACACCACCACCTGATGCTCTCATTGAGCACCTGCTGCGCATCACACTTGTTACTCGTAGCACGTGCAAAGCAAGAAAGAGGGCAGCGGAGGAGTGGGGAGGAAAGTGAAGGGACATTGTAGGAACTTGATGGATCTCGTGAGAAGGAAGGTGCAAAATTCCTTTATTTCCGTGTAATAAATAGATGGGAGGTCAAAGCTCCTCAATGTCTCTTTAATATCATGTTCGCGTCACGGTAAATTGGATGGCCGCTTCCATCACCCTGAAAGGCAATGAAAGCCGCGAGGGAAGTCGGGAAGTTTCTCTGCCGCGAACCGAGATTTCTTTTGCCAAAGGCAAGGAAGTGAAAGTCTGGCGTTACGTCTGGCCATCCCAAAAGCCTCGAACACGTCCTCATCACTTACTGCGTTCATGACAGTTTATCCATTGTGTACTCTGTGCGTATTTGGCTCAAACAGCACGGGAGTGTGTGCGCGTGCCGCGGCCCGAATGTGATGCTTGTCACGGTTTATTGTTTTGAAGGAGCTAATCGATCGGAAAGGTGACATTCCATGGTAAAAGCAGCACAAAGGTGACATAAATGCCGATTTGAAATCTCAGGTGTCGCTCACAGACCGAGTGTTTCACCGGTTTGCCTTTTTCCTTCTTCCTGTCACGCCATTCCTCTTTTAATAAGGCGAAGGATTTTTCTCAAGTGAAGTAGTGACTCCATTGGAGGATTAACAACTAACATAGCTTTACCTTCTCGTGGTTGAGCCTTAATAATGTCCACGTTGATTAATTATTCAATGTTTAGGATTTCGAAACGATTCACGATATCAACAAGGTATGCAGCTGTGTTTGTACCTTGTCGCAGCAAGATGCCATCGATTCGGTGAGAGATTATTCACTGCTTGTACAATTTGCAGGTGAGAGATGTAATTGGGTGCCAGGCCATCTTGTTTTTGGCATTGCACGTGGTGGTGTTTTTTCTTTTTTTTGTATACTAAGTCGAGGCTCATATAAGAGCTAACAGAAGAAGAAAAAGAAAGAACCACTTTTAGAGGCCATGTTTACCCGCAGAGCAGGGGTTGGCCTTTTTCGGGCACCGTGGTCCCCTTTTTGAAGCAATGTTTTATGGCCGGATGCTCTTCCTACCACCAACCCTGTTAGTCGCCTCTTGCGACACGCAGGGAATTACCAGTGAGCTGGTACTCAATTTGCCGACCTTAGAAGGATGACAGGCTGAGTCAACCTCCATGGTGTTAATTCAGCGATTGACCGGGATTTGAACCCAGGATCCTAGGATCCCAAGCTGGCACCCTAACCTCTAAGCCGGCACCCTAACCGTTAAGCCGGCACCCTAACCGCTAAGCCGGCACCCTAACCGCTAAGCCGGCACCCTAACCGCTAAGCCGGCACCCTAACCGCTAAGCCGGCACCCTAACCGCTAAGCTGGCACCCTAACCGCTAAGCCGGCACCCTAACCGCTAAGCCGGCACCCTAACCGCTAAGCCGGCACCCTAACCGCTAAGCCGGCACCCTAACCGCTAAGCCGGCCCCTAACCGCTAAGCCGGCACCCTAACCGCTAAGCCGGCACCCTAACCGCTAAGCCGGCACCCTAACCGCTAAGCCGGCACCCTAACCGCTAAGCCGGCACCCTAACCGCTAAGCCGGCACCCTAACCGCTAAGCCGGCACCCTAACCGCTAAGCCGGCACCCTAACCGCTAAGCCGGCACCCTAACCGCTAAGCCGGCACCCTAACCGCTAAGCCGGCACCCTAACCGCTAAGCCGGCACCCTAACCGCTAAGCCGGCACCCTAACCGCTAAGCCGGCACCCTAACCGCTAAGCCGGCACCCTAACCGCTAAGCCGGCACCCTAACCGCTAGGCCGGCACCCTAACCGCTAGGCCGGCACCCTAACCGCTAGGCCGGCACCCTAACCGCTAGGCCGGCACCCTAACCGCTAGGCCGGCACCCTAACCGCTAGGCCGGCACCCTAACCGCTAGGCCGGCACCCTAACCGCTAGGCCGGCACCCTAACCGCTAGGCCGGCACCCTAACCGCTAGGCCGGCACCCTAACCGCTAGGCCGGCCCCCTAACCGCTAGGCCGGCACCCTAACCGCTAGGCCGGCACCCTAACCGCTAAGCCGGCACCCTAACCGCTAAGCCGGCACCCTAACCGCTAAGCCGGCACCCTAACCGCTAGGCCGGCACCCTAACCGCTAGGCCGGCACCCTAACCGCTAGGCCGGCACCCTAACCGCTAGGCCGGCACCCTAACCGCTAGGCCGGCACCCTAACCGCTAGGCCGGCCCCCTAACCGCTAGGCCGGCACCCTAACCGCTAGGCCGGCACCCTAACCGCTAGGCCGGCACCCTAACCGCTAAGCCGGCACCCTAACCGCTAAGCCGGCACCCTAACCGCTAGGCCGGCACCCTAACCGCTAGGCCGGCACCCTAACCGCTAGGCCGGCCCCCTAACCGCTAAGCCGGCACCCTAACCGCTAAGCCGGCACCCAAACCGCTAAGCCGGCACCCAAACCGCTAAGCCGGCACCCAAACCGCTAAGCCGGCACCCAAACCGCTAAGCCGGCACCCAAACCGCTAAGCCGGCACCCAAACCGCTAAGCCGGCACCCAAACCGCTAAGCCGGCACCCAAACCGCTAAGCCGGCACCCAAACCGCTAAGCCGGCACCCAAACCGCTAAGCCGGCACCCAAACCGCTAAGCCGGCACCCAAACCGCTAAGCCGGCACCCTAACCGCTAAGCCGGCACCCTAACCGCTAAGCCGGCACCCTAACCGCTAAGCCGGCACCCTAACCGCTAAGCCGGCACCCTAACCGCTAAGCCGGCACCCTAACCGCTAAGCCGGCATCCTAACCGCTAAGCCGGCACCCTAACCGCTAAGCCGGCACCCTAACCGCTAAGCCGGCACCCTAACCGCTAACCCGGCACCCTAACCGCTAAGCCGGCACCCTAACCGCTAAGCCGGCCCCCTAACCGCTAAGCCGGCACCCAAACCGCTAAGCCGGCACCCAAACCGCTAAGCCGGCACCCAAACCGCTAAGCCGGCACCCAAACCGCTAAGCCGGCACCAAAACCGCTAAGCCGGCACCAAAACCGCTAAGCCGGCACCCAAACCGCTAAGCCGGCACCCAAACCGCTAAGCCGGCACCCAAACCGCTAAGCCGGCACCCAAACCGCTAAGCCGGCACCCAAACCGCTAAGCCGGCACCCAAACCGCTAAGCCGGCACCCAAACCGCTAAGCTGGCACCCTAACCACTAAGCCGGCACCCTAACCGTTAAGCCGGCACCCTAACCACTAAGCCGGCACCCTAACCGCTAAGCCGGCACCCTAACCGCTAAGCCGGCACCCTAACCGCTAAGCCGGCACCCTAACCGCTAAGCCGGCACCCTAACCGCTAAGCCGGCACCCTAACCTCTAAGCCGGCACCCTAACGGCTAAGCCGGCACCCTCACCGCTAAGCCGGCACCCTAACCGCTAAGCCGGTACCCTAACCGCTAAGCCGGCACCCAAACCGCTAAGCCGGCACCCAAACCGCTAAGCCGGCACCCTAACCGCTAAGCCGGCACCCTAACCGCTAAGGCGGCACCAGGCTATAATAGCTAACCACTAAGCCAATAAGAGCTAACACATAGAACATATAATAAAGGGAGTGGGAGATTACAGGGGAGTGTGCTTGTAACTTAGAATTTGTGTGATTATTCTTGCCATTCGTCCCTCTTTTCTCCCATCTACGGAATCACCTTCCAGATCCTCTTCAATCTCATTCTTCCCTCAAGGTCTTCAAAACAGCTATTCACCACCATCTCAGATCGTCCGCAATCCAAAACCATGATCTTTTCCATCCCTGTTAACCCCAACTCCCCTCCTCTCACCCACAAGCCCACCTTCTTCCAAATTTAAAGTTTTTCCTTCCTGAGAGTTTGCCTACTGTCTCCATCTTGTCCACCCCTTGCGTTCTCCTCGACCCCTTATTCTTCTCCCTCTATTTTGTCCATCAGTCCTGCTGTTGGTGTCCCCCCTCTCACCTCTTTCTTTGCACTCTTCCTTTTGTTCGGATACGTCCTGGTCCATCTATGTACTATCTCTTCCATGAGCCTTGACTTTGTACACAAAAAAAATCAGCATAAAAAACGAACAAGTCACAATTGTTTGAAAGTCATGTTCTCGCAACACGTTTTTACTAGTCTCCAACCAAGTGCAAGTTTTCTTTTCCAATGTCTCACACAAGCGATGAAATGCGATCAGTAGGACCACTCAACCTTTGCAATTGAGCAACTTTCCCCTCGTGGTGGTGATTGCCTCATTTCAGGTATATTATACTTTTCTTTACATTGATGAAGGGGATTTGAGTGGATGATTATCAAGTGAGTCCCACAATGTGTAATTATTGGCACATTATTTGATTGAAAACGAGTGCCTCTTGTCCAGGCATTCAAGGAGCCGATGATCTCGGAGATTGTAGCATGTGTATTCTTTGTAATAATACATTCGTCTGTAGCTCATAGATTGATCCACCATGACTTGGGGCCACTTTCTGATGATGAATTTTGAAAAATAGTTGAAGCTGGGAGCTCGTTTTCATTGACACCACGATGAGGTCAGTTGAATGAGGAGAAAACATCCCCAAGCTTCCATCATAACTGGTGGACCCACAGAGGCACCTATTTTTTTCTTATGAATGATGGTTAACATACGTCATCATCATACGTTAACATACGTTTATCTGTGCTTTATCTATGGCACGTTTATGTGTCGCCCTGTCAGGATGACAGTTTATATCTGGGTCTGGATTCAAACCCAGCCTAGAGTCTCGTGTGTATATTTCTGAGCTATCCGGTTAGCCCACTTCATGATTGGTTATGATAATCAGATGACATTTCTCAGCCAATCATGGTCATATCACTCATATGTCACACAGATGACAAATAACTGGGAAATTCCCTAAAAGTTGCATCTGCTGTTTATTACCTCCGCTACCAAAGGAGGTTATGTTTTCACCCTTGTCTCTCTGTCTGTCTGTTTGTCTGTCAACAAGATATCTCAAAAACTTGTGGACAGATTCGGCCGAAACTTGGTGGACAGGTTGGGTGTCTGACAAGGACGATTCGATTCGATTTTTGTGGATATTCGAAGCTGCATCCGGATCAGTGAGTTTTTTAAACTAGGGCATGCCCGTACTATATATATATCTAAAATTATATCCCCCCCCCCCTCTATTTACATGAAATGGTTTGGTCCATTCGCAAAGCCAAAGCGAACGGCTTGCGAGTACGGTGATAATCCCCCCCCCCTCTATTTACATGAAATGGTTTGGTCCAAAGCGAACGGCTTGCGAGTACGGTGACAATCCCCCCCCCCCCTCTATTTACATGAAATGGTTTGGTCCAAAGCGAACGGCTTGCGAGTACGGTGACAATCCCCCCCCCCCCCCCTCTATTTACATGAAATGGTTTGGTCCAAAGCGAACGGCTTGCGGAGTTTGGTAAAGAAATCGCCATAGCGTGCACAAACGCGCAGGAAAGCGAAAGAATCGCAAATTAGTTTTAATTAGTTTTAAAAGATAGTTTAACGCCAACATAGCGGCAACATAGTTTGCCAACGTGAAATAAATGAATACGCTCTCAAATGTGCCGTCCGAGGCAGAGTCTGTTCGCCACGTTCGGCACACGTGATAACTCGCTGCTCTCTGATTGGTTGAATCGTTTTTTGGACATAGCTCGGTAACTACTTCTCCGATTAATATGAAACCTTGAAAAGGCACATCCTCAGGTCCCCAGCAATATACCTGGCAAGTTTCAAGTATATCGGACCCGTGGTTGTCGAGAAACAGCGGTCACAGACACACAGACAAACACACACACACACAGAGATTACTGGAATTATAGATAGACTAGGACGTGCCCGTTCCTTGCCAAAAAAAAAAGCCGCAGCTCGGATGGCGCTGCAGTTAATCGGGCCTGTATCGGCAGAGTTATTATAAACGTGTACTACAATCGATCGTACCTTACAACAATCAACACAGATTGCAACGTCAAATAAATGAATACGCTCTCAAATGTGCCGTCCGAGGCAGCGTCTGCTCGCCACGTTCAGCATCAGTACGTCGTCACTATGACTATCCGTAAGTCCGGAAGTGACGTCCTCATTTGACTGTCTGGAAGGTCGCATATCGCAGTTACGATGAATCGCAAATTAGTTTTAATTAGTTTTAAAACATAGTTTAACGCCAACATAGCGCCAACATAGTTTGCCAACGTGAAATAAATGAATACGCTCTCAAATGTGCCGTCCGAGGCAGAGTCTGTTCGCCACGTTCGGCACACGTGATAGCTCGCTGCTCTCTGATTGGTTGAATCGTTTTTTGGACATAGCTCGGTAACTACTTCTCCGATTAATATGAAACCTTGAAAAGGCACATCCTCAGGTCCCCAGCAATATACCTGGCAAGTTTCAAGTATATCGGACCCGTGGTTGTCGAGAAACAGCGGTCACAGACACACACACATACACACATACACACACACATACACACATACACACACACATACACACAGAGATTACTGGAATTATAGATAGATGAATCTTCACCATTGAGTGATACCTGATGTTGGCCAAATGGTTAGGGCGGTGGGCTTGGGATCCTCAGGTACTGAGTTCGAATCCCGTTCGATTAATGCCAGGTGGGGTTGACTCAGCCTGATCATCCTTCTGAGGTCGGCAAATTGAGTACCGGATAACTGGTTATGGAGAGGCATTGCATCAGCGGCTGACGCGCCCACAGAAAATGATGCAACCAGCATCCGGGTGGCTGCACACGAACCACCCACCATTGAGTGGTTGGGCTAAAACCGATATATAATACCACGATATCTCAAAAAGTTGTGGATGGATTTGGACAAAACTTGGTGGAGAAGTTGTGGGTGTGACAAGGATGGATCGATTCAATTTAGATGAAGATCTGAATATGGATTCGTATACAAGAATAATTTAAGTTTTTATGCAATTTGTCACCATTGAGAGATCGGGCGAAAAGCGTTATAATAATAATAATATTATAATAATTATTATTATAATAACAAAGGTTTATTTCAGTTCCACTTCCATCGTGGCCAAAGGCCGAATTGAGGAATATAACATGATATAAAAAAGTTATGGACAAGTTATGAATAAACTTGTGGGATGAGTGGGTTAGGTGACAAGAACAAGACGATTGCATTTTGGTTCTGGTCCGAATCCTGATCCAGCCTATCATTTGGATACAAAACAAACAAACAAACAAAACAAACTCCAGATCCAGCCTAACATTGGGATACAAAACAAACTCCAGATCAGGCGTATAATTGGGATACAAAACAAACTCCAGATCCGGCGTACAATTGGGATACAAAACAAACTCCAGATCCAGCCTATAATTGGGATACAAAACAAACTCCAGATCAGGCGTACAATTGGGATACAAAACAAACTCCAGATCAGGCGTATAATTGGGATACAAAACAAACTCCAGATCCGGCCTATCATTGGGATACAAAACAAACTCCAGATCAGGCGTATAATTGGGATACAAAACAAACTCCAGATCAGGCGTACAATTGGGATACAAAACAAACTCCAGATCAGGCGTATAATTGGGATACAAAACAAACTCCAGATCAGGCGTATAATTGGGATACAAAACAAACTCCAGATCCGGCCTATCATTGGGATGCAAAACAAACTCCAGATCCAGCCTATCATTGGGATACAAAACAAACTCCAGATCCAGCCTATCATTGGGATACAAAACAAACTCCAGATCCAGCCTATCATTGGGATACAGAACAAACTCCAGATCCGGCCTATAATTGGGATACAGAACAAATTCCAGATCCGGCCTATAATTGGGATACAAAACAAACTCCAGATCCGGCCTATCATTGGGATGCAAAACAAACTCCAGATCCAGCCTATAATTGGGATACAGAACAAACTCCAGATCCAGCCTATCATTGGGATACAAAACAAACTCCAGATCCAGCCTATCATTGGGATACAAAACAAACTCCAGATCCAGCCTATCATTGGGATATAAAACAAACTCCAGATCAGGCGTATAATTGGGATACAAAACAAACTCCAGATCCGGCCTATCATTGGGATACAAAACAAACTCCAGATCAGGCGTATAATTGGGATACAAAACAAACTCCAGATCAGGCGTATAATTGGGATACAAAACAAACTCCAGATCCGGCCTATCATTGGGATACAAAACAAACTCCAGATCCGGCCTATCATTGGCATACAAAACAAACTCCAGATCAGGCGTATAATTGGGATACAAAACAAACTCCAGATCAGGCGTACAATTGGGATACAAAACAAACTCCAGATCCGGCCTATCATTGGGATACAAAACAAACTCCAGATCCGGCCTATCATTGGGATGCAAAACAAACTCCAGATCAGGCGTATAATTGGGATACAAAACAAACTCCAGATCAGGCCTATCATTGGGATACAAAACAAACTCCAGATCCGGCCTATCATTGGCATACAAAACAAACTCCAGATCAGGCGTATAATTGGGATACAAAACAAACTCCAGATCAGGCGTACAATTGGGATACAAAACAAACTCCAGATCAGGCGTATAATTGGGATACAAAACAAACTCCAGATCAGGCGTATAATTGGGATGCAAAACAAACTCCAGATCCTGCCTATCATTGGGATACAAAACAAACTCCAGATCAGGCGTATAATTGGGATACAAAACAAACTCCAGATCAGGCGTATAATTGGGATACAAAACAAACTCCAGATCAGGCGTATAATTGGGATACAAAACAAACTCCAGATCCAGCCTATCATTGGGATACAAAACAAACTCCAGATCAGGCGTATAATTGGGATACAAAACAAACTCCAGATCCGGCCTATCATTGGGATGCAAAACAAACTCCAGATCAGGCGTATAATTGGGATACAAAACAAACTCCAGATCCAGCCTATCATTGGGATACAAAACAAACTCCAGATCCAGCCTATCATTGGGATACAAAACAAACTCCAGATCCAGCCTATCATTGGGATACAAAACAAACTCCAGATCCGGCCTATCATTGGGATACAAAACAAACTCCAGATCCAGCCTATCATTGGGATACAAAACAAACTCCAGATCCAGCCTATAATTGGGATACAGCACAAACTCCAGATCCAGCCTATCATTGGGATACAAAACAAACTCCAGATCCAGCCTATCATTGGGATACAAAACAAACTCCAGATCCAGCCTATCATTGGGATACAAAACAAACTCCAGATCCAGCCTATCATTGGGATACAAAACAAACTCCAGATCCGGCCTATCATTGGGATGCAAAACAAACTCCAGATCAGGCGTATAATTGGGATACAAAACAAACTCCAGATCCAGCCTATAATTGGGATACAGAACAAACTCCAGATCCAGCCTATCATTGGGATACAAAACAAACTCCAGATCCAGCCTATCATTGGGATACAAAACAAACTCCAGATCCAGCCTATCATTGGGATACAAAACAAACTCCAGATCCAGCCTATCATTGGGATACAAAACAAACTCCAGATCCAGCCTATAATTGGGATACAAAACAAACTCCAGATCCAGCCTATAATTGGGATACAGAACAAACTCCAGATCCAGCCTATCATTGGGATACAAAACAAACTCCAGATCCAGCCTATAATTGGGATACAGAACAAACTCCAGATCCAGCCTATCATTGGGATACAAAACAAACTCCAGATCCAGCCTATCATTGAGATACAAAACAAACTCCAGATCCAGCCTATCATTGGGATACAAAACAAACTCCAGATCCAGCCTATCATTGGGATACAAAACAAACTCCAGATCCGGCCTATCATTGGGATACAAAACAAACTCCAGATCCAGCCTATAATTGGGATACAGAACAAACTCCAGATCAGGCGTATAAATGGGATGCAAAACAAACTCCAGATCAGGCGTATAATTGGGATACAAAACAAACTCCAGATCAGGCGTATAATTGGGATACAAAACAAACTCCAGATCCGGCCTATCATTGGGATACAAAACAAACTCCAGATCCTGCCTATCATTGGGATACAAAACAAACTGTTCACCCTGGAGGAGGGAGGTATGCGCTCTACCGAGTTCCGTTCTAGTTGGTTCAATTTGTCATATTACTGATGTAAAGTGAAAACTTCACTCTTGATAGGATATTGTAATGCTTAGTTTATGTAATGCTGGTTTTCCCTTTTACAAGTAAAACAAGAAAAAGAGCAATCAGAGATTGCAAACCCTCGCCAGGATGTATTTTCAGTGGTTTTTAAGGCTTTTGTGTTAAAACAAATATGGCGGCCGAACCACGTGACCTATGACGTTATTGGTTTTTTTTCTCCACCAATTTATGCCCACAGGACGCTCAAGAAATTTCATCTTGATCGCATGAAGTTTTGTACTTGTCGAATTATGACGTCATAATGGAGGCACATTTGACATCATCATGAACATATTTTATTCCCCATGGAGAGTTCTTTACAATGACCCATTTCTCAATTTTTTTCTATTCAGCGCTTTCCGAGATATAGAGGTGCAAATTTTTCGGTTTTTCCATGATGGCGGCGAAACCACGTGAACTATGACGTCATAATTATCATTAAAAAATTATGCAGGTGGAGTTGCACCTATGGTGAAAATTTCCTGTCAATCGGACCAACGGTTGCAGAGAAAATCATATTTATTCTGTGCGGACAAACAGACAGACAAACAAACAAACGGACGCAAATGCAATACCGTCTCCTCTGGCGAGGGTAACTAGACATGCTCCATATTTTGCAAAGCCGTTCGAATTAACTTATTCCTTCTTTATCAAACGTGTTTCGAGTTTGTAAAGTGTAGGTTGAGTAAAATTTCACTGAAATCACAGTAGTTACAGATTATATGGCCATAGGATGTTTATGTCTTTACGAGCTCAAAAAAACCTTTCATTACGCTGACCAACACCTGCCAGGTTACTCGGGTGGAAGCCCAGCTTGTACCTGGCCAAACATCAAAGCTTGTATTTTGATTGATAGCAAGTTTAATTTGTCTTTATCTGTACAGAGCCTGGCCTTGCCTTACAAGCGGAGCCAAGTACGTGTGGCTGAGCATAATCTGCAGCAGTGATTATAAATTTTACACTCCGCCATTGGCCCAGAAACTAGGCAGCACCACGTGATCCGGCTCTCTTATTAGCACGACCACCCTGCGGAAGAACACCGGTTTACCAGGCCAGAAGCCAAGCATTAGATGTTCCTGCTCGGATAATCCATCTTAATTTTGTGCACCATAAGGAGAGCTCATTCAGCTGGCTTGCTCTGCCACATTGGGTTTTGGACTTTCAGCCAGAGGCAGGTAAGACAGATTTGCGATATTTAATCGCTGATGCTTCTACTTTAGTCATGGTAGGGTGTGTGGAATGCAGATTTTTGAGAAAGCTCAATCACAACGCCAAAATTCACCATTTGGCTTGCGTCAGGCATGGCAAACACTTCCTCATATTTGTTCAGGTTTTGGTGAAATTCCTGCCTGGAAGCGCATTTCCCTGGCAATGGCAATCCGTTAAAATCTCTTCTATTCCAAGCATCGTTGATGGTGTCTGTTTTATTCATTCACGATGTCATTCCCTTTTTCACTGCGATGTTTTTGTCTCAATCCCACAGTTGCATCATCATGCACTGCAACAAATATACTATCGGTAATTGCAATACCTGTTGTGATGCACGGGAGTGTACAGCCAATGCATCAAACCAACAGTGAAAGTGCAATAAATTATCCAATTATTCTTGTGTAGAAAAATGGTGATTCATAACCCATGGTGGTGTCCTTTGGTTGTTGGGCATGTGGGGACGACACAGGTTTAATGGGCCGAGTGATAACCTGGTGTGCTGTGCCTGGGTTGTTGAGAATGTGGGGATGACTGTAATGGATTCGTCACTTCCGTTGTTGTGGTTTTCCTCCACTTGAAATATTTCTGATTGTATGTACTATTATTGTCTTCAAAAGGTTTATTGTTCATGAACTGTTTGCAAAGGATAAAAGCGTTAATGTTTAAAAGAGACAGGAAGCCGGATCGGGAGCCGGAAGAAGAGGGAGAGGAGGAGAGAAAAGGGCGGAGCGAATGAGTTGGACAAGAAAGCCGAGTTGCTCCGGGTTCTGAAGCGAACGTTGGCGAGCCAGTCACTAGCGAACTTTCGGGTTTCCGGGAGAGGAATTCCTACGACGGAGTTGTCATCGCTGTGACCGGTCAACCTGCATGTCAGGTTTTGCGACCGATTCAGGAGAGAGTCATCGCCGTGCCGTGTGCCACGAGACCGGGTCGTCGGCCATTTTGACTCGCGCAGAACTTGTGCTTTGCTCGCGGTTTCGTCTCTTTTCGACAATTCTCACCGCATTCAGACGTCGATCTGGGGCGTGTGTGTGACGTGGCTTTTTGAAGGTTAATTCGTCCATACCCGAGGGTGTGATCTCTCAGTCGCCTGTAGGGCGCCTTTGGATATCCCAGTCGCCTTGAGGGCGCCTTTGTGCAGCTGTGGCTGTGGGACTGTACTTGTCATCCGCACGGGATTCTGGTCTCGATCGGACATCGTTCTGTCGATCGCTGGAGCGAAGCAACTTTGGGCTTGAAGCCGGGAATAAGAGACATTGGGGATGTTTGTGTTTCACTCACTTGGAGCACAGTGAGTTTTATATTACCAAAACTGATGGTACCATCATAGGACATGGATTGTACTATTTAATACTATTATGGTTGTACTGTTATTCTTGTGTGATCTTAATACAATATTTGTTTGTTGGTAACAATTGGGGTGGCTTCTCCATTGATCTTTGACATACAGAATAACACATTTTTCTGCCGTGACTCCTCTCGGGGCTCGGAGGTACACCGTGACCGGGGTTTGGGGAGGAGCACGTAACAATGACACACGCTTGATTGGCCGAGTGATAACCTAGTATGGTGTCCATGGGTTGTCGGGAATGTGGGGATGGCACATGCTTGATGGACCGAGTGATAACCTAGTATGGTGTCCATGGGTTGTCGGGAATGTGGGGATGGCACATGCTTTATGGGCCGAGTGATAACCTAGTATGGTGTCCATGGGTTGTCGGGAATGTGGGGATGGCACATGCTTGATGGACCGAGTGATAACCTAGTATGGTGTCCATGGGTTGTCGGGAATGTGGGGATGGCACATGCTTGATGGGCCGAGTGATAACCTAGTATGGTGTCCATGGGTTGTCGGGAATGTGGGGATGGCACATGCTTTATGGGCCGAGTGATAACCTAGTATGGTGTCCATGGGTTGTCGGGAATGTGGGGATGGCACATGCTTGATGGGCCGAGTGATAACCTTCCATTGGTTGGTGGGAATGTGGGGATGGCACATGCTTGATGGGCCGAGTGATAACCGTCCATTGGTTGGTGGGAATGTGAGGCTGACACAGACTTGATGGACCGAGTGATAACCTTCCATGGGTTGTCGGGAATGTGGGAATGTGGGGATGACACATGCTTGATGGGCCGAGTGATAACCGTCCATTGGTTGGTGGGAATGTGGGGATGGCACATGCTTGATGGGCCGAGTGATAACCTTCCATTGGTTGGTGGGAATGTGGGGATGGCACATGCTTGATGGGCCGAGTGATAACCGTCCATTGGTTGGTGGGAATGTGAGGCTGACACAGACTTGATGGACCGAGTGATAACCTTCCATGGGTTGTCGGGAATGTGGGAATGTGGGGATGACACATGCTTGATGGGCCGAGTGATAACCGTCCATTGGTTGGTGGGAATGTGGGGATGGCACATGCTTGATGGGCCGAGTGATAACCTTCCATTGGTTGGCAGAATGTGGGGCTGACACAGACTTGATGGGCCGAGTGATAACCTTCCATTGGTTGGCAGAATGTGGGGCTGACACAGGCCCGATGAACCAAATGGTAACCAGTGTGTTGTCCCTGGGTTGGCTGGCTGTTAGTGTGTGTGGCTTTCCTTGTGTTTCTGCTCATGTATGCTTTTGTCATGATAAACTTTTGGAACATAAATTGTGATGAATTCATATTAAGAACCATTTTCATTATTTAGTGCTTTTGTATTCTTTTTACAGAAGGCTGTACAAGTGATGAAAGGTGATTCCAATTGACTTTGTGTAAACACCTCAAATAGATCATCTCTCTCTTGGGCATTTCGACCAAATGCAAGCCCTCACGACTAGTTGTCTGTGTGTTTGGTGTTTCCTCATTCCTCACCTCCAACCCTCCTCATCCATAAAAACACCCCTTGATGTCTTTGTTTCTCGGCCACATTTTCCTCCCGAGCAGCTAAAGGAAGTAAATTAAAATAAACGGATTTTTAATTCGATGGGTGTGGATGATGCAGATTGATGCACTGACATGTTGGGCCAAATGGCCTCTCCTTTCATTTCTGTAAGTGTAATTGAAAGTAAATCATTTAAACACAAATGTCAGTTATTATTTTCCAATTGTTGGGCAGCAGCTTTGTTTATTATTACCTTCGCCAGAGGAGAGGGTATTGCTTTTGAGTCCGTTTGTTTGTTTGTTTGTCTGTTTGTCCGCACAGAATAAATATGATTTTCTCTGCAACCGTTGGTCCGATTGACAGGAAATTTTCACCATAGGTGCGACTCCGCCTGTATAATTTTTTAATGATAATTATGATGTCATAGGTCATGTGGTTCGGCCGCCATCTTGGAAAAATCGAAAAACTTTGCACCTCTATATCTCGGAAAGCGCTGAATAGAAAAAATTGAGACATGGCTCATTGTAAAGAACTCTCCATGGGGAATAAAATATGTTAATGATGATGTCATAGGTGCCTCCATTATGACGTCATAATTCGACAAGTACAAAACTTCATCCGATCAAGATGAAATTTCTTAAGCGTCATATACGCATAAATTGTTGGAGAACAATCTATCTATAATTCCAGTAATGTGTGTGTGTGTGTGTGTGTGTGTGTGTGTGTGTGTGTGTGTGTGTGTGTGTGTGTGTGTGTGTGTGTGTGTGTGTGTGTGTGTGTGTGTGTGTGTGTGTGTGTGTGTGTGTGTGTGTGTGTGTGTGTGTGTGTGTGTGTGTGTGTGTGTGTGTGTGTGTGTGTGTGTGTGTGTGTGTGTGTGTGTGTGTGTGTGTGTGTGTGTGTGTGTGTGTGTGTGTGTGTGTGTGTGTGTGTGTGTGTGTGTGTGTGTGTGTGTGTGTGTGTGTGTGTGTGTGTGTGTGTGTGTGTGTGTGTGTGTGTGTGTGTGTGTGTGTGTGTGTGTGTGTGTGTGTGTGTGTGTGTGTGTGTGTGTGTGTGTGTGTGTGTGTGTGTGTGTGTGTGTGTGTGTGTGTGTGTGTGTGTGTGTGTGTGTGTGTGTGTGTGTGTGTGTGTGTGTGTGTGTGTGTGTGTGTGTGTGTGTGTGTGTGTGTGTGTGTGTGTGTGTGTGTGTGTGTGTGTGTGTGTGTGTGTGTGTGTGTGTGTGTGTGTGTGTGTGTGTGTGTGTGTGTGTGTGTGTGTGTGTGTGTGTGTGTGTGTGTGTGTGTGTGTGTGTGTGTGTGTGTGTGTGTGTGTGTGTGTGTGTGTGTGTGTGTGTGTGTGTGTGTGTGTGTGTGTGTGTGTGTGTGTGTGTGTGTGTGTGTGTGTGTGTGTGTGTGTGTGTGTGTGTGTGTGTGTGTGTGTGTGTGTGTGTGTGTGTGTGTGTGTGTGTGTGTGTGTGTGTGTGTGTGTGTGTGTGTGTGTGTGTGTGTGTGTGTGTGTGTGTGTGTGTGTGTGTGTGTGTGTGTGTGTGTGTGTGTGTGTGTGTGTGTGTGTGTGTGTGTGTGTGTGTGTGTGTGTGTGTGTGTGTGTGTGTGTGTGTGTGTGTGTGTGTGTGTGTGTGTGTGTGTGTGTGTGTGTGTGTGTGTGTGTGTGTGTGTGTGTGTGTGTGTGTGTGTGTGTGTGTGTGTGTGTGTGTGTGTGTGTGTGTGTGTGTGTGTGTGTGTGTGTGTGTGTGTGTGTGTGTGTGTGTGTGACCGCTGTTTCTCGACAACCACGGGTCCGATATACTTGAAACTTGCCAGGTATATTGCTGGGGACCCGAGGATGTGCCTTTTCAAGGTTTGAAATTAATCGGACAAGTGGTTCCCAAGGTATGGTCACCGTACTCGCAAGCCGTTCGCTTTGGCTTTGCGAATGGACCAAACCATTTCATGTAAATAGAGGGGGGGGGGGGGGGGGGGTTCTACCGTACTCGCAAGCCGTTCGCTTTGGCTTTGCGAATGGACCAAACCATTTCATGTAAATAGAGGGGGGGGGGGTTCTGTGGTCGTTACTGCCACGTGGTTTCAAAGTTTTTTTTTTTTGTTGTTGTTGTTTGCACGCATGTTTTTTTGCACGCACGTACGGGACCAAACCCGTATGGACCAAACCATTTAATGTAAATAGAGGGGGGGGGGATATAATTTTAGATATATATATAGTACGGGCACGCCCTAGTCTATCTATAATTCCAGTAATCTCTGTGTGTATGTGTGTGTGTCTGTGTGTGTGTGTGTTTGTCTGTGACCGCTGTTTCTCGACAACCACGGGTCCGATCTAATTGAAACTTGCCAGATATTTTGCTGGGGACCCGAGGATGTGCCTTTTCAAGGTTTGAAATTAATCGGACAAGTGGTTCCCAAGGTATGGTCACCGTACTCGCAAGCCGTTCGCTTTGGCTTTGCGAATGGACCAAACCATTTCATGTAAATAGAGGGGGGGGGGGGTTCTGTGGTCGTTACTGCCACGTGGTTTCAAAGTTGCCAATGGACCAAACCATTTCATGTAAATAGAGGGGGGGGGGGTTCTGTGGTCGTTACTGCCACGTGGTTTCAAAGTTTTTTTTTGTTGTTGTTGTTTGCACGCATGTTTTTTTGCACCCACGTACGGGCACGCCCTAGTGATAATAATGACGTCATTGGTCACGTGGTTCAGCCGCCATCTTGGAAAAACCAAAAAACTTTGCACCTCTATATCTCCGAAAGCGCTTAATAGAAAAAATTGATAGATGGCTCATTGTAAAGAACTCTCCATGGGGAATAAAATATGTTAATGATGATGTCATAGGTGCCTCCATTATGACGTCATAATTCGACAAGTACAAAACTTCATCCGATCAAGATGAAATTTATTGAGCATAATCTAGGATTAAATTAGTTTAGAAAAAAAATGATGACGTCATCGATCATGTGGTTTGGCCGTCATATTTGTTTTAACACAAAAGCCTTAAAAACCACTGAAAATACATCTTGGCGAGGGCTTGCAATCTCTGATTGCTCTTTTTCTTGTTTCATTTTGTGAAGGACCCGTGCGTAAGTATGAACGAATTTCTGCATTCCAGTAAGTTTTACACAATCAGTTGTGTTTGCTACCAACATGTACCTGCAAGGAAGGGTACCTTTGGAATAAGTGGGAAATTTAGGTAAAACAAAGTGAAAACGTGTATTCCCAGGTAGACAACGATCCCGGTCTCTCTGGCAGGACATCTTACCATGAGATGTCCGACGGTTAACCTTATTTTGTCCAGCGTCATGAAATAGCTACCTAGGTTGCAAAAAGATTGCAAAATGACATTTCTCTTTCGTTATTTGTTATAATTTTCCTTCTACCATAGGAGATACATACCATAGGAGATACATACCATAGGAAAGAACGAAACAATTTGTGAAAGTCTTGGATCACTATTCCTTTTCTGGCGAAAGGTTATGGTAAGGTTATAGAGGCTTGGGAAAAGGTCAGAACAGGTGCAGGAGGAACGTTTGAATTGAAGACAAAGTTATCATCTTAATTTTAAGCTTTTCTGTCGATAAACAACATTCCTTGTTCACTCTCGTAATCCCAATCATCTTCAAATACTGCATGCTGGAACTAACTTTTCACTTTTAATTTGATTGAGTGAGTTTTGTATTCCATGACCGCTCAAAAAGAAGTCTCTTGCTTCGTCGCTCTTAGATTGACCATCGATTTGTGTGAAGGCAGCCTCTGGGGATTGCCCTGAGGGACTGGCTGCAGACAGCAGGAGGCAGTCTGTGTAGACTTATTTGGGTATTACACTGCCTTTGAGAGATAAAGGATATATTGTTCATCGGATGAGCTTATACAGTGACTGTCACAATCCAAAGTTCACCTGGCTACCCTCAGGGTATTTTCAGCCTTCTCTGCTTTCCTGCACTCTCTTGCATGCGAGGGATTTGTAGCCACATTTCGTCCTTCTTTGGCATTCCAGGTGCCTTGTCAGCTCGAACTCGCAAAGCTCCACGGCTCAGAAAGCGTCCCCTTGCTACCTCCGACACCTCTCATTAGCCGGCGAAAAATCTCACTCTCCCAACTATCGAGGCAGCTCCAGAATGCGCTTGTTCAGCCGAACACACATTGAGTTACAGAGTGTGCACCTTTACACAAGCCTGGCCCCTGGCTTTGTGCGACAGCTATTTGCCTTTGACAGATCCATCCGAGGGCTCATTGACTGTCACTTCCACGAAAGGTCCCCTAAATCAGGAGGTTTTAGCAGTGGAATGAAGATAAATGCATGTGAATTGTCCGAGTCTTTCCATTTGGGAAAGAGCACTTTAATTTCCGCTTTCCATGTTCCGTACATACTGCCCACTTTGTGTTCTGTACACAGTCTCTTGACTCAAAATGTAGTCGGTTAGTTTTACTTACATTTCAAATCATTAAGTGGAAGGAATGGGTGGAATTGGATAGCTTGGAGGTATGCCCACTCACTTCTAATCGGTCTACCCTGAATTTAAATCCCAACGCATTTCTAACCTCTCACCCTAGTGTTGCATGTGCCAGGTGCGGATCAATATGTCTGGGAGTTAGTTCCACCTGCCAGCATTCGTTGGTGCACGTTGAAGATCTTAAAGATCCCACTGTGTCTTTTGTGAAGAATGTGATTTATCGCCGGCACCATGAACAAATTACAAATTCTGTCCAAACCTTCAAGGGGCACTGCATCAGCAGTAAAAAGCCACTCCTCAACAGAGATGCAACCAGCAGTCTGATTTTGGAATTGAATCCCAATCCAGTATGCATTCCCTAACATGTGGGTTGACGGCTCACCGAGCGAGTTCAAATGTTTTCAAATCGCCTTTATAAGTTAGTGTGGGGTCAATCGCTCGGTCTTCCCATCTGAGTACTTGGCTCATAACTGTGGTTTCTCAACCTCAAAAACAATATACTGTGTTTATTAGTACATCATTTCCTAATGCCCTTTAGTTCATGTAAAAATAGATTGATGTCTGCTAATGCATTTTCCCTGCATTCAATAGAGATACAAGCACTTGCATGAGCCTTGTAGTAATGTAATAAAAGGTTTCATTTGACAGTATAGTGCACTCGTACATCTGTACACATACACTGTTGTGCAAAAGTCTTCAACATTTTACATGCCGCAGGTCTACGAGAGCTTCGCGTCGCTTTTGTTGTTGTTGTTCTTGCTGGGGGTCCATTTTTTAAATGTGCACCCATAGGTCGGTTAGCTGCCGGACCACACCCACATCTGTCGCTTGACTCCACCCACCATAGCACCGAGATGAAATATGGCTGCCATATTGGTTTTCTGGTGGGCCTAACACATTAGGCCTGTATGCCTCTACTGATTATATACTGCCCAGATTTATTGCGTCAGATTTCAATTGGCTTTGGCTGGGTTGAGTGTTATTCACGATTAAGTACCCTGAAAAATCTAAACATATATCGAATAATAGTAAGGTTTTAATCAGTTATGTTAGAAGGCACAGTAATCAAGCATTACATTGCGTTACGTTACGCATTTTACGAAAAGAATTGGCTTCGTTTGGGTCGAGTGTTATATTAATGATGAGTGACCCCCGAAAAATCTAATCATATCTGTTGAATAATAGTAAGGTTTAATCATACCCGTCAAAACGCACGGTACGTCAGAACACACGGCAATCAAGCGTTGCATTGTTATATAAATCAAGCGTTATGTTATGTAACGTAAATTACTGAAATAAAATAGCGTTACATAATTTTTGAACAGCCCCATATTTGGGTTAAGCCATTCGTGACCATGTGACGAATCAGCTCATTATAATATAACCATAGGGAGGGTGTTGCCTGGTGTTGGCTTAGCGATTAGGGTGCTGGCCTGGGATCCTAGGATCCTGGGTTTGAATCCTGGTCATCGCTGAATTAACGCCAGGGGGGTTGACTCAGCCTGTCATCCTTCCAAGGTCGGCAAGTTGAGTACCAGTTCACTGGTAATTCCCTGTGTGTCCCAAGAGGCGACTAACAGGGTTGGCGGCAGGAAGGGCATCCGGCCATAAAACATTGCTTCAAAAAGGGGACCACGGTGCCCGAAAAAGGCCAACCCCTGCTCTGCGGGGAAAAATGGCCTCTAAAGGCGGTTTCATAGGGAGGGTGACATGAATGAGAGGTGTTGAGTTAATTTTTTAACACAGCATTACATGTGTGTTTCCCAATCGCACTTTTCATCTTTTAAGAATGCTTTAAATCTGTTGCCCAATTGGCCTGTTACCGGATTTTGTCACAAGTTGTGACCACAGTGCAGTCATTCTTGTTCTACCGTGTGTTCAATGCAAATACACATTTATGAAAAAAAACTCACTTAAATAATCGTATTTATGCACAATATACCTTGTTATAAACTAATAGTGAGTCATGTTCACCCTTTTTCTTCGAAACCATATTCTTGAAGTCTCGCGAGATCTTGGAGACGGCGGCAGGGATTTTCGAAGCTCCAAACGGTCTCCACGTTTTTCGAAGTTAAGTCTGTTCACAATTGTATTTTGTCGAAACTGTATTTATCTTTCGGTGTGTTAAGTTATTGTGTGCAACTTTGGTTGTTTCTCGGTGTTTATCTTTCATAAATTGATCGTCTGTTTGCCGTGTCGTGTCTTGAGGCCTTGTACAGTGTGCACTGTACAACCTTGAGGCTTTGTTTTTCTCTCAGCGGTCCGTCTTTTGTGATCCAATAACTTTCGTTCTCTGTATTCCCAGTCTTTTCACCCATAGCCTACTTCCTTGTGTAAATCTCAACTCAAAAAAAACAAACAAAAAAAAACAACATTTCCTTCTCTGTTCTCATTCGTTTATTCATTCTTATTCGTTCGTTCGTTCTTCGACCACGTGTTTCTCCCCCATTTCCCCAGATAGTTTTCACTCATTAACCCTCAATGTTTACATTTTCCCCTCAAGTTATGTATTCCGTCATATTTTATAACACCTTTTTCTTCTTCTTCTTTAAAAGGCTGCTTTCGACTTGCTCACCAAATCAATTCATCCCAAAAAAAATATCCATCTCCTATAGTGCCTTTTTTCTACATTCCCTAAACTCTCCTGCACTCCATCCTCCATCCAGCGTCCTTAAACGTATTTTTAACTCGAAGGTCACAAGAAACTCATTTTGCAATAAATGTTCGTTTCCCATAAATCGTACACTTTCAAAAATCCAATCTCACCCCTCCCCTCCAAATCTTCCCCATAACCCCTCCCCTCCAAATCTTCCCCATCACCCCTCCCCTCCAAATCTTCCCCATCACCCATCCCTTTCAAATCTCCCCCCTTGCCCCCTCCCTCCTAAACTACCCCCTCACCCCTCCCCGCCAAGACGCCCCCTCGCCCCTCCCCTCCTAGACTCCTGCCTCACCCCTCCCCTCCAAATCTCCCCCATATCCCATCCCTTTCAAATCCCTCCCCTTGCCCCTTCCCTCCCAAACTCCCCCCTCACCCCTCCCCTTCAAATCTCCCCACCCTCATTGCTTCTCAATTTCCCCCCTCTCACTCCCCCTCCTCAAAGCGTCCTCCCCGCTTCTTCCCCCTTCAAACTCTCACCTCCATCTCCCCCAACCTTCTGCCTCGCTCTTCCCCCTCCTCAAATAACACCTCATTGTGGCTCACCCAATCACCATCAAACCTTTTGTCCGCCCCATCCTTCCCTTTCTCCGAGCTATTCTGAAATCTCTGACACACCTTCAACAGCTCTCCCTACCTCTTCCACCTCTTCCACATCTTACCCTACCCCTCCTCCCCCCTGTTCTGTATCTGATGCTCCCCCTTCCTCTTCATTAACGGTATGGACCTCAAACATCCGGGGCCTTCGTTCAAACTTAACTGATCTCTCCATACAGGTTGCTTCTGTCAAACCAGACGTGATCTGCTTAACAGAAACTTTCCTCCTTTATGATGTCTCTGATTCCATAGTATCTCTCCCGGGCTACTCCCTCCTCCGGTATGATATACCTGAGCCTCGTCCTGGAGGCGGGGTTGCTATCTTTATCAAAAACTCTCTTCCTCACTCGCCCTGCACTGCACTCTCTCCACCTCACCCCCAGGAATACCTCTGGCTACGGCTTCCCCTTCGCTCCCACCTCTTGTTCATATGTGTGTTGTACCGTCCACCAAACAGTGATGACTCCATCTACATCTCGCTGTCTGATGATATGGACCAACTTCTATCTACTCATCCCAACTCTCTCTTCCTCATATGTGGTGATTTCAACTGTCATCATGCCAGTTGGCTGGGTGTGGGTACCTCTCTCACCAGCCATGGCTCCTCAGCAAAGGACTTCTGCGACTCACTGGGACTGACACAATCTGTCAATTTCCCGACCCGGATCTCAGTCAACGGAACATCTTCTCTTCTGGACTTGGTTATGACTAACTTCCCTGAAAATGTCTGCTGCTCTTCTTCTGCTCCGATCGGATCATCTGATCATGTCCTTGTTAAAGTGGACATCTCTCTGACCATCCTCAGGGAGCCTGCTCAGCGTCGACGAGTCTGGCATTTCACTCAGGCCAACTGGCACGGTCTTCAAGCAGCCATCAATCATCTGGACTGGTCTCCCATCTCTACCACCTCTGACATCAACTCATCCTGGGAATTCTTCCAAAGTAAATTGCTCTCTCTCATGCACAGATTTATCCCATCTCGTCTTCAGTTGTCATACCCTTCCTCCCGTCCATGGTACACGGAATCTTGTGGTGAGGCTGTTGCCCAGAAACAACTTGCCTTCGTCTCCTGGAAAGCAAATCCAACGGAAGGAAATCTCATTTCCTTTCACAAAGCCCGAAACAAGTGTGTGTCCACCCTCAGGAGAGCCAGGAAACAATATCTCTCCGTTCTCAAGACCGAACTCTCTTATCTGTCTCCCTCTTCCAAATCCTGGTGGCGTCTGGTCAAATCCGTTTCTGGTGTTTGTTCCCCCTCCATCCCCTCCCTTACCTCAAACGGCTACACAGCTGACTCCGCACGTGAAAAAGCTGAATGCCTCAACTCTGTGTTTGCCTCTAAATCTTGTGTCCCAAACCCATCCCTCTCTGTACCCACCATACCCAGTCGTACCCTGCTGCTCCTGGACTCCGTGTCCTTTCCTCCTGACAAGGTGGAAAAGTTTCTGTCAACCCTCGACTCTGATTCTGCAACTGGACCCGACGGCATCAGCCCACGGGTCCTAAAATCCTGCTCTGCTGCTCTATCTCACCCTCTCTCTGTTCTCTTCACCCTCTCTTTTGCTCAAGGTCAACTGCCATCTGCTTGGAAATCAGCCAACATCACCGCTTTGCACAAAAAAGGTGCAAAAACAGATCCTAGCAACTACAGACCAATCAGCCTTCTCCCAATTATCAGCAAAGTGATGGAATCCATCATTGCTTCGGATATGAAATCTTTCCTCTTCTCCAATGGCTTGATCTCTGATCATCAATTTGGTTTCAGACCAGGTCACTCTACTCTGGACATGCTGCTTCTGCTGTCTCAACAATGGATGGAGGTCCTCAATGCCAAACAGGAAATTAGAGCTGTCTCCCTCGACATATCACGTGCCTTCGACACGGTCTGGCACCCCGCTCTGCTCACCAAACTCTCCTCCTTTGGTATCCATGGAAATCTCCACGCATGGCTGGCGGACTTCCTCTCTAGTCGTCGTCAACGTGTGGCCCTGAATGGGTTTCTCTCATCTCCTCTTCCTGTTCAGGCTGGAGTTCCCCAAGGCAGTGTTCTGGGCCCCGTGCTTTTTCTGGTCTTCATCAATGATCTCTCTGACTCTCTCGAAAATCCTCTCTATCTCTTTGCTGATGACTCCACTCTCTGCCGCTCCATTCCTCTTCCCTCAGATCGGCAGTCTGCTGCCTCCTCACTCTCTGAAGACCTGGACAAAATCACAGACTGGTCAAACAAGTGGAACATGTCTTTCAATCCTGACAAATCTCACACTCTTACTATGTCTCTCCGAAAAGATCGACTGGACAACCCTCCCATCTACTTTCTCAACAATCCTCTCCAAGAAGTTCTGTCGCTCAAGATTTTGGGTCTCACTATCTGCCATGATCTTTCTTGGGAAAACCACATTTCCAAGCTGGCCTCCAAAGCCAGTCGCCGACTGGGCATCCTCCGTCGTGCGAAGTCCTTCCTCGGCACACCTGAGCTCCTCACCACATACAAGGCTTTCATCCGCAGCTCAATGGAATACTGTTCTCCCCTATGGGCCGGTGCTCCTGCCTCACACCTAGCTCGGCTTCACGCTGTTGAAACCAAAGCTTTCAGAATTATTGGAATCTCCCGCGATGAAGCTATCTCTGAGGGCCTTTCACTCACTCACCGCAGGCAGGTAGGTGGTCTTTCTGTCTTCTACCGACTCCTCTCCGGCCTTGCACCCCCAGCTCTCTCTGTGCTCTGTCCCCCAAATATTCCTACAGGTCGCACAAGATCTGCCAGCAACCCTCTGATGGTTAAACTGCCGAAATCTCGGCTCTCTGCTCACCTTCACTCTTTCATTCCTCTTTTCTCCCGCCTCTGGAACAAACTCCCTCACTCCCTTCAATCCCACTCCTCCCTCCAGGTCTTTAAAACAGCTGTTCACCACCATCTCTTATCTTCCCCCATCCAAAACCTTGATCTTTTCTACCCCCGCTAATTCACCCCAGATCCACCTTGTTTGAAATTCCAACTTCTTTCCTGGAAGTCCTGGCAGTGTCCATATGTTTTATACCTCTCCCACCGCCCCCTTCCCACGCCCCCCCCCCCCCCCAAAGCCCTCACCCTCTCTCAGATCTCTCGATGTCTCCATGTCTCTCGGTCCCTGCTCTCAAATGTTGTGTTTGTGTCCTTCCCCCTCTCTCCCCATCTTGTCTACCGCTCCCTATGTTATATGTTTTATGTGTCGGTTTGTCTTTCTGTGTGATTAATGTTCGCTCTTTCACGAGCCTCGACCTTGTATACAAAAAAAAAAAAAAAAAAAATCATCTTGCTTGGGATTCATTTTTACTTTTTCTTTGTCCAAAGTCCAAATAATCCCAAACAGCTTCAATGATAGAAAGATCTGGGTTTTGAGGGTCCCTGGGTTGGGCCCTCAAGCTTCCTCTTTCTTTTGCAAGTGATAATTACTCCAGTTGAGTGTTTTGGATTATTATCTTGCCGTAAGATGGACATTGAACCGATAAGTCTTGCACCACTGGGGATAGCATGGTGCATTTGAACTTGTTTGTACCTTGCAACAGTCAATATACCATCAATTTTACCAAAAACACCACTTGAGGACATGCACCCCCAAACTTGAATTGAACCTCCTCTATGCCTACGTGTTGATTCTGTTACGTGGTCCCCTCGGTGACTACCGGACCTTGAGAGGAACTTCGCCAGAAAGTAGTATTATATATGCGCTTTCGCAACGCAATCCCTATGAATTCCACCCAAGAGAAAACTGATGTTCAATGATATATGTCAAGGGTAATGATACCATACAATTTCAATGATACAATCAAGGGTATATTCCCCGAGCAATCCACCCTCCAGAATTCACACTCAACAATCAATCAATCCCCTAGATGATTAAGATGGCCATCTTACATACGTGTGTCCCCTTTTGTACTCACGACCCCCTTTGGTCTCTGTCCCTCACAATGTCTCTGGGCCCCTCCTGACCAAGATGATGGTCGGCTTCGCCGCTCTCGGGCGGTTGAACGAACCCCGGGTGGACGTTTTCCCACCGGGCATGTATCGTACCGGGAACCAAGGTTGCAGCCCCCTCTTGGCCATGCGAAGCGGGTACTGTACAGCAGGCAAAAGCCACGCCGTTTGCAACGCGGGTTAGGCCCCAACGGGCGACCCGTACGCGTCTTTGTAGGCGGTGCCGCGAACGGTGCCAGACGCTGGGTCGGTGCACGGCCACACGGTAGCTTGACGTGTCCACCGGGCAGGTATCCGTCCCGGTAACTCCTCTCGCTAGACGGGCTCGAACGCCGCTTTTCCACACAGCTCAATATCGGTCCCACCTTTCGTCGGAGCGGGGCGAGGAAGAAGAATCCTCGTCGCTTCTCTGGACCTCGTGTCTTTCCTCTTCCGTTTCCGGTCTCTTTTTCCCAGAAGGGCTCCTGACCCTCCAACCACAACAACCCTTAATCGACTACACATTGATAAGCAAAGACCTGAATAGTAATTCGCATACATTCCCATAGATATGTAACACTCCCCCCTTCAAGAAAGAAAGTTTGAACCCAGCGAAAACTTTCTTTGCCGGCCAACTTGGATAAACAAACCAGATAACTCAACCCCCCCCCCCCCCCACATTATCAGTTCGCCCCGGGCACAGTTATCACTTAAAAATAAAGCAACAAAATTTCACACCACCCCCAGAGATTTTCAAAGGTAATTCACTCTGGACAAAGCACCAGCAACGACATTGTCCCTGCCCTTTACATGTTCAATTTCCCGTTGGACTCCTGCCAAGCCAAACTCCATCTCCTGACCCTCTGACTTTGACTGTCAGTTTCTTGTGAATGAAGGTTAAGGGGTTGATCAAAGATCCAAAGTTAAGCAACTCGATAGCACTTTTTCCGGGAGGCCAAGCCGAGTATTCACTACATGGATGCCTTTAGGAACGTGGAGTTCACGGTTAGTCCGTGCAGGAAAGTTCTCTACATGGGCGCCTTGAGGAACGTGGAGTTCACGGTTAGTCCGTGCATGAAAGTTCACGACATGGACGCCTTTAGGAACGTGGCGTTCACGGTTAATCCGTGTAGGAATCTTGGCTCGGCGGCTCCGCCGCATTCAGTGCTTCAGCTTTTCAGAACTTCCCTAATAATTATGGTGGGACCGCTCGTCACTGTAGTCCCATGAATAGCGGTCTCCTTCTCGGCCACTACTTTGACAATCCTTCCTTCGGGAGCTGCCGTAACTCAGGGAGCCTCCATAATAATATTGATTGCGGCCACCACCAAAACTACCGCCCAGTTGAACTCTCCTGTAGACCTCTCGACGCCTACGAAATGCCTTCCCTACTGTTATGGTCCGACCCTCCAAATCCTTGCCATTCCAATTCTTCTCTGCCTCTCTGGCGTCTTTTGTGCTTGCAAACGTGACAAAGCCGAACCCTCTTGACTGTTGCGTTTCCCTGTCTCTTACCAACCGCACTTCCACCAGCGGCCCATATCTGTTGAAGACAGAGGTCAGAACTTCTTCCTCCGTTTTGAAGTTCAGTCCCCCTACAAATAACTTGGTACTTTTGTCGCCATCCCGAGCTGGTGTGGTGTTATTTTCCCTGCTGGGCTCTTTACCAACCCTCAGGTTACCATAAACTTGACCCCCGGCCAAATCATTCCCGATAACCACAGATACACCCTCTACAGGAAGTGTGGCTTGTAAACCGACGGTGACCGGTCCTGACACCAAATCGGACTCCAAATGGATGACATGAAGTGGAGCACTAACACCGCCCCCGATCCCCTGTAAACGAACACTATCTCCCGTTGCCGTCTCCTCGGACCATGGCAAAATGCCTTCAAGCATTAAAGATTGATGTGCTCCTGTGTCCCTCAATATCCTAACCGGTCTCCGGTTAGTCGAGGCTCCATCCCGTGACACAAACCCCTCTGAAATAAATGGTTGGTAACCCTTTTGATGGCGATTTCTCACAATGGCCATTGCATTTGGAGTCGTAATAGTCGGACTCCGCTCTGGGTCTTCCCTTTTCATGCGGTAACAACTGGACATCAAGTGTCCAGGTTTCTTGCAAAAAGCGCAAGTAGGCCCGGAGGAAAAACTCGTGGTCTGCCTCGGGCCCCCCGAAATATAAGTTTGTCTTGGGCCCGCATCCCTCTGATTTCGAACAGGTGGGGTATCCGCGTTGTCCCCATAATCCTCTCGAGGCCGCCGCCATGTATTGTCGTTCTCCGCACCTGCTGTTCCCCACCTCCCCTGCGGAGATCTAGGCGAGGAGTTAGGTTCGTGGACCCCTATTCGGTGGGTTAAGGCATAATCATCTGCCATGGTGGCTGCGTCCCACAACTTTGGTACTTTCTTTTCCTGCAGGTACACTTTGATGTCCTCGTGGACACACTGCTGAAATTCCTCCACCAGGATCAAGTCACGCAATGTTTCGAAGTCTTTCCCGACTCCTTTTGACTCACACCACCGATCAAACATGTTTTCTTTCACTCTGGCAAACTCCACATGGGTCTCACTCTCCCTCTTCCTGGCATTCCTGAATTTTTGCCGATAAGCTTCCGGAACCAACTCATAGGCTTTGAGGATGTGCTTCTTCAGTACCTCATAATCTGCACATTGGTCCATTGGTAGCGCCGAATAAATCTCTTGAGCTTTTCCCACCAGCACACTTTGCACGAGTATGGTCCAGGCCTCCTCCGGCCAGTTTAATTGTCGAGCCACTTTCTCAAAGTGTGGAAAAAATTTCGCGACTTCCTTTTCACTGAACGGTGGAACCAGCCTCACATGTCTGCCCACATCCCAGGTTTTCTGGTTAGGTGTCGACCCCGTCAGCAAGGGTGGTGCCTCTCCCCGTTCTCTCATTAACTCCAGCTCCTTGAATTTAATTTCTTGCTGAAGCTCCATGTCACGTTCCTTTAATTCCCTTTCCGCTTTTCTCTCCTCTGCTTCGAGGTCCCTTGCAGCTCTCCTCTCCTCTGCTTTTCTCCCTTCTAACCTTTCCTGGAGTTCTCGTTCCACTCCTTTCCTCTGCTTGTTTCTCTTCTCTCCTCTCTTCTGCTTTCCTTTCCTCTTCTGATCTTTCCTTTTCTGCTTTCCTTTCTTCTTCTTTTAACCTTTCCTGGAGTTCTCGTTCCACTCTCCTTTCCTCTGCTTGTTTCTCTTCTCTCCTCTCTTCTGCTTTCCTTTCTTCTTCTTTTAACCTTTCCTGGAGTTCTCGTTCCACTCTCCTTTCCTCTGCTTGTTTCTCTTCTCTCCTCTCTTCTGCTTTCCTTTCTTCTTCTTTCATCCGTTCCTGGCTCCGTAATTGCAACTCCAGTTTCCAGAGCTCAACGTCTTCTGGTTCTTCGGGTAGCCACTCCCAGGCTAACTCGTCCCATGTTCCTAATCCCACCATAGATTGTATCACCGTGGCCTGCAACTCTGCCTTCCTCAAATTAGTTCGGACCTCCAAGTTAAAATGTTTGGCCAATTTCAAGAGGTCCGACTTTAGTAACGCTCGGAACTGTGCCTCACTCGGGGTTACCGCAAAGTTCTGTGCCACAAACGCCATGGTGCCTATCGTTAACACCTGTTAACCTTCACCCAATACTTTACCCCCAATTTCCCCAAAATTTACCAATTAATACTTAATTAATAAATTTTAATTAATAAAAATATTATTTTATTATTTTATACAATTTTAGATCCCGGACGGGCCCCCAATTCTGTTACGTGGTCCCCTCGGTGACTACCTGGTCTCGGTGACCCCCGGACCGTGAGAGGAACTTCGCCAGAAAGTAGTATTATATATGCGCTTTCGCAACGCAATCCCTATGAATTCCACCCAAGAGAAAACTGATGTTCAATGATATATGTCAAGGGTAATGATACCATACAATTTCAATGATACAATCGAGGGTATATTCCCCGAGCAATCCACCCTCCAGAATTCACACTCAACAATCGATCAATCCCCTAGATGATTAAGATGGCCATCTTACATACGTGTGTCCCCTTTTGTACTCACGACCCCCTTTGGTCTCTGTCCCTCACAATGTCTCTGGGCCCCTCCTGACCAAGATGATGGTCGGCTTCGCCGCTCTCGGGCGGTTGAACGAACCCCGGGTGGACGTTTTCCCACCGGGCATGTATCGTACCGGGAACCAAGGTTGCAGCCCCCTCTTGGCCACGCGAAGCGGGTACTGTACAGCAGGCAAAAGCCACGCCGTTTGCAACGCGGGTTAGGCCCCAATGGGCGACCCGTACGCGTCTTTGTAGGCGGTGCCGCGAACGGTGCCAGACGCTGGGTTGGTGCACGGCCACACGGTAGCTTGACGTGTCCACCGGGCAGGTATCCGTCCCGGTAACTCCTCTCGCCAGACGGGCTCGGGAACGCCGCTTTTCCACACAGCTCAATATCGGTCCCACCTTTCGTCGGAGCGGGGCGAGGAAGAAGAATCCTCGTCGCTTCTCTGGACCTCGTGTCTTTCCTCTTCCGTTTCCGGTCTCTTTTTCCCAGAAGGGCTCCTGACCCTCCAACCACAACAACCCTTAATCGACTACACATTGATAAGCAAAGACCTGAATAGTAATTCACATACATTCCCATAGATTTGTAACAGTTTCAAGCAAGTGTCTTCATAAATATCAGTTTATCTTTGGCGTGTCACATGCTGTCTTTGATTAGATCCGAATAACTGAAACTTTCACTCGTCTGTCTAAACCACCTTTGAACATTGTTCCATAATTCGATTTCTGTGTTCGTGTCCATATTTTAGGACAGTCTTGTTCCACTTCCTTAACAGAGGTTTTCTTACTGCAAGACATTCTTTAAGTCCTGATTTAAAAAATGATCTTCATACAGTTGATGGATGGGCGACACTTAAACCTTCTGCCAATTATATTGTCAATTCAATGATCGTCTTCGTTTTTTTATTCTTTAAGGAATTGCAGAAACAAGTGAATAAAAAAATTTATGCTAAATTAAAAAGGCAATGTAGGGGTGACAAACTACAGTCTAAAAAAGGTCCTAAACAAGATGGGGATGATATTGGTTGAGAGCAGGGGTCGGCAACCTTAGGCACGCGTGCCACCATTTGCACGCGGCAGCGTAATCATTGGCACACTGGCGAAAGCAGTGCCCTCTCCGCTGCATGCCAAATCACCTCTTGAACAGCCATTGGCGTTTCCAATGCAATACTTTGTAAATGAGTTACTGAAAGCAGTGTTTTGAAATGGGGTCCATGCATATAATTTGTAACCTCATGGGGGACAAATTTTACAATGATAAAATGATCATTACAATGTCCTGATTATGAGAGATAAATGTTTCTTTAAAATGTTGTTGCTATGCATGCAGCCTATATGGATGGAATAAAATTCCATGTCTGTTGGAAATATTTTTTTGATGTGGTGTCATAATTAAACTTAATGTTAAACTTAATGTTGATATGGCACACTAATTAACAAGAACATTTTAAACTGGCACTTCATGTCAAAAAGATTGCCGACCCCTGGTTTAGAGAGTAGCTAACAGTATTGCCATGACATAACAATCCCTGCCTCATTTACACTTAATCAGTTATTGCTTAAAGCTTCTACAAACACTCCACTGTTTTTTTTTTTTAATTTTTAGTTTTTTTTTTTGTATATTGAATCGAGCCTCGTGAAAGAGCTAACATTTATTTCACAAACAAATCAACCAGACAAACAAAATATATAAAAAGAGGGAGCGTAAGACAAGATGGGAAGAGAAGGGGAAGCACACAAACATAACATTTGAGAGCAGGGAGATGTGGGGGAGGGAGAGGGCTTGGGGGGAGGAGGCGTGGGAAGGGGGGGGGGGGGGTGTGAAGTATAAAACACAAGGACACCAAGGACTTCCAGGACAGAAGTTGGTATTTCAAAAAAGTGGATTTGGGTGTGAAATTAGCGGGGGTAGAAAAGATCAAGGTTTTGGTTGGGGGAAGATAAGAGATGGTGGTGAACAGCTGTTTTAAAGACCTGGAGGGTGGAATGGGATTGAAGAGAGTGAGGGAGTTTGTTCCAGAGGCGGGAGAAAAAAGGAATGAAGGAGTGAAGGTGAGCAGAGAGTCTTGATTTTGGCAGTTTAACCATAAGAGGGTTGCAGGCAGATCTTGTGCGACCTGTAGGAATATTTGGGGGACAGACCCCAGAGAGAGCTGGGGGGGCAATGCCAGAGAGGAGTTCGTAGAAGACGGAAAGACAACCAACCTGCCTGCGGTGAGTGAGTGAGTGAGTGAAAGGCCCTTGGAGTTAGCTTCATCGCGGGAGATTCCAATGATTCTGAAAGCTTTGGTTTCAACAGCGTGAAGACGAGCTAGGTGTGAGGCAGGAGCACCAGCTCAGTGTAGCTCAGTGGTTACACCAGTACTTGATTACTCCTGCAGTGTAGCCACATACTGAGACTCCAAATTAGCAGCCTGAGTACAATGTTATAATATCAGTGCATGATCACCAACTTCTTACAAACTGCATGGACATCTCTAATAACAGCATTCTATAATTATCTCCATTTGTGATTGGTTACTCTAAGTTGATTTAAAAAAGTAGGAAAGACAACTGAAGCTGCAAGAAGTCCCTGAAATTATATTGGAGCTTCTTATACTTATGCAGAAATGAAATATAGGAGCTTCTAATACTTCTAGGTAGGCCTAGCCCTAGACAATAGTCTGGAGGCTGTGATGTGTAGGGATTGTTATGTGATGGCAATACTGATGGCTACTCTCTAAACCAACATCATCCCTATCTTTAGGACCTTTTTTAGACTGTAGTTTGTCATCCCTACATTGCCTTTTTAATTTAGCATAAATTTTTTTATTCACTTCTTATCTTCAGGCATTGCTCATTCTGTTAGACAGCTTTTTGGATCTTCCAGTCCTCAGTTTGCCAATTACAGATGGTGATTCGCTTTACCTGTCGATTGTACTTCGGATATCATACCTTGGTAATCGAGTGAAACGAGCTATTTCGCTAAATGTTTTTCCTTCTTTATCCAGAGACAATCGTATGGAATGGAATGCAAATCATTTTGTTTTAGAATAACAGTTAATCTTGATAGATGTATATCCTCAGCATGAAAAGTGGGTTTTTAGCTTTATGGATGTGTGGAGAGGAACACCTGACAATGAGTCATCTTTTAGATTTATTTGGTAAATGTTATCGATTAGCTACTACGTATAGTTTGCTTTGAATTGTAATCACAAGTTTTTGAAGATTCTGATCAATATAAATTAAAGATTGCGAAATGACAAGCTTGGTTTCTTCTCTTCCAAACTAATCTGTATTAATAACAGTAAACTTAGTAGAAAACGTAACTATTGGATGATTTGATTAAATTGTTGATGCTCATCCTAACATCCTCATATTGTAACTCCTGAATGTGTCGAAGACTCTTGCACATCAGTGTACATATAGACTATAGAGTACACAAACAAGTTTTGCACTGTTTTTACTTTTGCAAATAACTGCAGGTGGATTGACCTCTGGCTTTAGCTCACACCTCATTGTACACAGTTTCAGGCTTTGGTATCCTTTACCTTTTCTTGAACATGTCATGATCACAGGTTCTTAGCCTCCTCTGCCTTTGTTGGTGAATTTAATAAGGGAAAACATCTGCATGGACAGTTTCCACTTTTTCAAAGGCAAGTGACTACAGTAAGTAGAAAAGTTGAAGTTGACAGTAGGAAAGAAAAAAAAAAGTTGTCTGAGTTGAGTGACATCTGCCGCACCTAAGTTGGATGCTTTATACAGAATTGTAAAAAAAAATATCGTTTTTCTTTTCTTTAATTTTCTGTCTCGTTAACTTTTGTATTTATAATTGTTATTATTCTGTACAAGAGGAAGGTCCTTCAGCTGAACATGATACCGAGTCGCCCAAAGAGCTTTTCTTGAGCACTTCCTCGCGTCTTCCTGATAACGCTGAAAATTCCGTTTTGTTCCATCCACACGGGATTGTCCTGCCCGAGGATGATAAGAGAGTCGTAGACTGTCATTGTGAGGGCTTACCAAGCGGTTAATCAGGTTACCCTCTGCATGCATTGTCCACATGATGTGACATCTTGAGAATATTTCAAAGCCACAGCCTTTTTTGCCCAAATGTGCACGTCTTCTCTTTTTGCACGACGTTTGTTTGCACACACTGCCAGGCCTAATGGGTCCGATCCTGGTTCAATCATCTGCTTATCCTAAATCTCAGTTTCTCTTCCAGAATGTCCTCTTTATATAACGATCCCCTCTCTCGTTTCCATCAATGGGTTTGTTTACGCACTCTTGATGGCTGTCGATCTTCAATCATGTTATTCTTTTCAAAATGATGTGGTTCCCTCGGCATTTTAAATGCTTCTTTTCCTTCTCATTTTCTGGTGCTTTATTGACCAATGTCTCTTGAAGTTGTGTGAGATATGAGGGAAAGGAGAAGTTTATGAATATATAATCGCAAGTCCCCAAATCTCTTTCAAGCTAATGCTCAATATGTCGCACCTCGTTTCCCAGGGTGGTGAACGTACTATTCTCAACTTTTAGTTCATAGTCTGCATTTTGAATCTCATGAATGTATGTTTTGTGAGATTACTGGTCAATTGCAAACGAATTTCACAATCTTCTAATCAACACCGCTTTACATATATTTTTATTTTTTATATATATATATATTTATTTTATATATTTAATATATATATTTTTTTATACGTGTTTATTTTTTATATATATTTTTATTTTATTTTATATATTAATTTTTTATGTTTATTTTTTTATACATATATTTATTTTATATATATATATTTTTTTTATTATTTATTTATTGATTTTTTTATGTGTTCATATATATATATATATATATATATATATATATATATATATATATATATATATATATATATTAATATATTATTATTTATATATATATATATACATATATATATATGTATGTATATATATATATATATATTTTATATATAAATTTTTTATGTTTATTATTTATATATATATTTTATTTTATTTGATATATTAATTTTTTTATGTCTATTTTTTATACACATAAAAAAAAAAAAAATATATATATATATATATTTTATATATTACTTTTTTTATGTTTATTTTTTATGTATATATATATTTTTTTGATATATATATTCTTTTTTATGTTTATTATATATATATATTATTTTTTTATTTATTTATTTATTTTATATGTATTTATTTATATTTATTTATTTATTTTATATATTAATTTTTTTGTTTATTTTATATATATATATATATTTTTTATATATATATATATTTTTAATGTTTATTTTATATATATATATATTTTTAGATATATTTATTTATTTTATATGGATGTACAGACTTGGCATTTAATATGGAATTTTTTTTTTCTTGACGGGTTTACTTTCTGAACTCAGTATATCAATCTGGTGAGTTTCTTTTACCCTTTGGTGATGTCTTTGTTGAAAGAACCATGTCACTGATTGTCTTTCGCAGCAAGAAGTCAACAACAGGTTATATCACAGGTGGCGTGACAAAATGTAAGGACAGGTACATTTGATGATTGGCTTCACAATCGGGTATATAAGGGTTGTTGCGTTCTGTATTAGTGGAAAACAACTGCTGCACGTCTACAAAAGTTATTGCCGCTTCATCCGGAGATGGTCCGTCAACTTGACAATGCTGTTTGTCATGGAGTGGTGGCTTTACGAAATTCTGGCATGAAACAGCGTGCTATTGCTCGGCAGTATGGCATCACTCAAGGTCAGGTGTCAAAGATCCTGAAACGAAATGCTCAGAGGGGTGTCCCTACTCCAATACCGAGGCTAGGATGTCCACGCAGAACCACAAGGAGAGATGATCGCCAGCTGCACCGGTTAATCTGCAATGGCCGTACCAAGTCAGCTAATCGGCTTAGGGCTGAGTGGCAGCAACTGACAAATGTGCCTGTATCTAGAAGGCTAGTCGACCAACGACTGGTTCAAGCAGGCTATCGTGCCAGGCGTCCCCTGAGAAAGCCACGCCTGACCAGACAACACAGCCAGCGCCGATTGCAGTGGGCCAGAGAGCACCGTCAATGGCAGCCAGGACACTGGAATCACGTGACCTTCAGTGACGAGTCTAGATTTCTGGTCTATCGTCAAGATGGCCGCGTCCGAGTGCGCAGACAAGTGCATGAAGCCCACAACGAAGATTGTATAGTGCCAAGAGTCCAAGCCGGAGGTGGTGGGGTGACCGTTTGGGCTGCTTTTCATGCAGGGGGCAAAACTGACCTGGTTGTTCTGAATGGAAACCTGAACCAGTTCAAGTACAGGGTCATTCTGGAAGAAACATTGCTTCCATTTGCCCCGTGCAGCCTTTCGAGGAAACTTTGTCTTCCAAGATGGCAATGCACGGCCTCATCGTGCTCGCATGGTCCAACACTTTCTTGCTGACCGTGGTGTAGAGCATATGGAGTGGCCTGCCATGTCCCCGGGTATGAATCCGATAGAGAACTTGTGGGCAGAGTTAACGCGTCAAATTGACAACTTGGACCAGCAGCCCACCTCTGTGCGTGAATTGCAGCAGACTATTGTCACTGCATGGCAAGCGATTCCTGTCCAAACCTTGGCAAATCTCGTGAACAGCATGCCTCGACGTGTACGTGCTCTCCTGAATGCTCATGGGGGTTACACGAAGTACTGAACTGTAATTTTACTGTCCGTAATCCCAGTCATAATTTAGCTTTTGTTTTTGTTGAAATTTTTTTTGGCTAATGTGCAAAATAAAGAGATGCTTCTGGAAAACGTACAGAAGTTTAACACAGTACTGTCCATGAATTGAGTTTGATATCAGTTTGCATCACTTTCAAGGATCAATTTATTTGCTTCGAAATGTCAAATGTGGTTTTTGTTTCTTTTTAAAGGTCACATTAACAAAATCTAGAATAATTTCAACATAATTCCAATGAACTTTTGGTTCTAAGTCATCTTGAAAAGTAAGTTCACCCCCACAAAAAAATATTCCATATTAAATGCCAAGTCTGTATATATATATATTTATTTATTTATTTTATATATTAATTTTTTGATGTTTCTTTTATATATATATATATATATATATATTTAATATATTCTTTTTTTATGTTTATTTTATATATATATATATATTTTTTAAATATATATTTATTTATTTATTGTATATGTATGCATATATATTTATTTATTTATTTTATATATTAATTTTTTCATCTGTTTATTTTATATATATATAATATATATATGAATATATATATATATTAATTTTTTTCCCCCTTCCATTCCACCCTCACATTCCCTCCTATTAATGCAGATTGGGGCTGATATTTGTGGTTTCTCCGACAACACAACGGAAGAGCTTTGCCGTCGATGGATGCAGGTCGGGGCCTTTTACCCATTCTCACGCAACCACAATGCGGAGGGTTTTAAGGTTAGTTCTTTATCTCCATTGCTGCTACTCGCTGAACGACTTGCAGTGCAACTCTTTCTTTCTCATCGGCACTATCCTTGCTTTACGTATGCTGTGTGGTAAAGGATGTTCATATTTACAACCTGTTATGTGATGGATGAACTATGTCTGTCAATGCCTTATTATTTCCCATTATTTATTATTATTAATAATAATAATAATTTATTATTATTATAATTATTAATTATAATAATATTAATAATATTATTATAAAATAATATTAATAATAATATTAATAAAATTATTATTAATAATAATTTATTATAATAATAATAATAATAATTTATTTTAATAATAATTAAAAAATAATTTATTATTATTAAATATTAATATTCCCATTATTACAAACCCATTATTTGCTCGATTCAAATGTATATACTCAAAGTATTTTTATGACTGCAAACTCTTGAGGGTCCATATCTTTCACAGGTCCATTTTTCTGTGTTCTCTTTACCTCTGCCACCAAAGGTGGATGGATGTTGGTTATGTTTTCACCCATGTCTGTTTGTCTGTCCGTTTGTTTGTTTGTTTGTGAACACAATATCTGAAAAGTTGTGGACGGATTCGGACGAAATTATGCATAGCGGTAGTGTATGTGACAAGGACGAAATTATTCGATTTTTGTGAAAATCTGAATATGGATTCGGATAGAAGAATTATTTAATTTTTAAGTGATTCTTCACCATTGAGTGATCGTGCGAAAGCGATATATAACATGATATTTAAAAAAGTTGTGGACGAGTTGGTTAGGTGATAAGAACAAGCTGATTCGATTTTGTTTCAGGTCCGAATCCAGATCCGGCCTATCAGTGGGATACGCGGAGGTATGCGCTCTACCGAGTACCGTTTTAGTTTACACTTGTCATTTCAGTGAAGTCTGATTGCTGGATGGTGCAGAGGTAGCCCACCTGTCTTTGAGCTCTTTATTGTGGGTTCAATTCCCGATCAAACTGAAATCTGTTTCGTTGTAATACGCCAAGTGCTCCGTCTCTTGGATGAAGGTTAAGCTGGGTGTCCCGTCTGCCGGCATTTTTTGGTGGACGTTCAAGGTTCCACTGTGTCCTTCATGAAGAGTAGGCGAGTTATCGCCACCACGCTGATCAAATGACATATTTCTCCCCTCATTTAAAGGGAGCACTGCATCATCGGCACAGCTGGGTGTCGATGATGATGTAACCAGAAGGGCAAATTTGTAATCGAATTCCAGTCTAGCAGCATTCACTAGCACACAAAGACTTCAATCAGGGGAGGCATTTCGATTGGCTGTACCACCTGGTTGCATATTGTTGAGATTTAAGATCACATTATGATTCACAAAAGGCAGTTTTACCATTTGGTTACTTATTCCAACAATTGCAGTCTGATTATGTTCCTAAGTGATTGGACTTTGCAGCTGAAAAGCAAAACTGTTTGGAGCTGAATCCATTCTTGATATACCTTTGGGGCTCTTCTGCTGCCATTTGTCCAATGGGATGTTTAGGAAGATATCGTGTGGGTGTTCAATTGCTCCCTTGTACTGGGTACTGTATTATATTTGCTATCTCGGATGAGAACTGTTTAAACAGAATCCTGCAAAAGCCTAATGAATGAAAAACATTTCCGCAATATGGTGCATTAAAATTAACTTTGCTACATGAACACGTGGGTGTAATTGCACTGGCCAGCTGCCAGCTCAATAGAGAAAGGTGAGTTCCAAATCTGAGCATCTTGCTTGGAAGCTCGAAGCTAAATTGGGCACAGAACGTGGCACTGAAAGGCGAGAGTGAGTCAGCATGAGCTTTCATCAGAAGTCGAACTCTCTACGGTGCTCTCCGTTGCCTCCAGCTTCCCGCGGTCCAGCCCATCTGTTTTCCACAACTTCGTTTCAGATTAAGCGAATCTGGTCCCTAAAAACACTGGAACCGTCAGTGTAACCTCAAACCTTTTGAGTATAATCGTTCTTTTTTTGGAATGTATTATGTCAACATAATACCAGCATTTGGCAGAAACTGCCTTCTGATTCCAGTAAGGGGAGGCTGCATTGTAGAGCATGCCTTTTTAACCCTTGGATGCAGTGATTGGGCCGCGGAGGCCCACAAAGTTTTTTTTGTTGTTGCAAAAACTATGTTGTACAATTTTTTTTGGGAATGAGCCTCATTTTCACAGACTTTCATGTTGTTACACAAAATTCATTGACTTAAATAAATAAAAATTTCATTCAGACTCGTGGGGAAATCTTCATTTTTTACTTATAACCCGAAAATCCGACATAAATGCAGGCCTGGGGCCTTCGAGGCCCCGCATAAATGTTGTTGTACTACTATGTTATATCATTATTTTCTTGATACGAGCCTCATTATATGCTCCTATAACTTGGTTACAAATAATTCATTGACAAAAATATGAAAATAAAAAAAACCTTACACATACATTTGTGGGGTCTCCGAGGCTCAATGGCTGCATAGGTGTAGGGGTTTTGACAGTTGTGGACATATACATTCGAAATAAAAGGATTAGTGAATCATATTTTTGAGCAAATACTCCTCCATGAGCCTCAACCTTTTGGAGAAAAAAAAGTTGAAAAACCAAGAACCAATTTTTTTTTGCAATTAAAAAAAGAAGAAGATTCATTACTTGTATGGGATTCTTCCAACTAATAGGATCAATGATTCACATTTTCTGAGCAAATACACATCCATGAGCATCGACTTGGATTGAAAAAGGATATGAAAGAAAAAAAATCTATAAAACAAATCAATAAAAAAAACACGAATACATCCGTTGGGCCTCTGAGGCCCAATGGCTGCATTTATGTAGGATTTTTGATGCCTGCATCTGAGAGTTAAGAATAGATAAACCTATCTCTGTTGCAGGTGGCAAATAAAACATGCACCTTTTCCTTCTGAAAGGTGAGGCCTTTAGTTTTCTCTCCTGGCCAAAGTGTCGTTCCTATTATGTCGTAGTCAGTTGTTCGGCTGTTTGCCTTTCCTCGTTAGAAATCCTCCAGATCTATGAGCGACACCACAGCCTCTTGAGGTTCCATGATCGGTGAGATTTCGTTGCGAGATCTCATCGGATTTCATTTGCAACATGCCACGAAAGTAATTGTAGTGTGAGGTGGTGATTGAACAAAACATAAGCAAAACTTGAACTCGATAGGATCGAGTGAATAATTTATGTACAACAGGAATTCTGTTTGGAATCGACAGAAAATTTCAATTACATTTGCAAAAACATCAACCACCCGGGCCTCACAAGTTTATATTCAAACCATAAATGTTGAATTACTATGTTAAATTACTGCAAGCTTTACTGCAGGTAAAGCAATTATTGGATAATTAATATGAGCAGACATCCTTAATGGAGTCCATGCATTATAATTGTGTTATCCCTATGTATTCATTCGTCTCTTTTGGAAAATTGCCAACAGTTAATGGGAGAAACGAAGTACGTTTTGCATGAGAGATGAGGTGAACCAAGGTTTTAAAGACTTTATTAAATACGAATGTCTCTCATCAATCCATAGCCTTCTATGTCAGTGTCCCCACTGGGCTCCTGACAGATTTCACGATTAAACTGCATGTCCGACACATTCCATTCATGTTTGATTTGGTAAATGAAAACATAAAACTGCAGTCCTTTCATTTTTGTGTTGATGATGGCATGGAGAATAGTCCTTTATTGCTCCATTGTATGAACACGACTTGTATCTTGCCATGTAACTAATAAGCTGATGTTTGGCTGAATGAACTATGAAAGCTGATATTTGTACACAACAGTGACCAAGTGATTTGGCTATAAAGGATATTTTTGATTTATTGAGTGATCTATTAATCGATTAATTATTTAATTTTATTTAATTCGTTTTCATATAGTTACAGCTTTGGATGAAACATTGGTGGTTCAGCTATGCTATTAGCCAATTGATTAAAAAAAAAAAATTATTTTACGATTATTATTTATTTATTTTAATTGCGCAATTGATTAATCAATTATTGTACACCTCTCCCTCCCAATGGGAGAGGTGTACAATGCCCTCTCCAGTGCTGCATGGTGGCATCGCTGGGTGCCGGAGGCGCCCCGTCAATGCTGCACACTGGAGGATATGTTATTTATTTATTTGGCATGGGGGTGGTGTACTTTGAATGTATCTTTACTTTTTGCTTTCTTTTTGACCATTCTAAATTGTAAATGTGTTGTTCTTGATAATTGCTTGAAAATTATTGGTTTTTTTGGTAAACAGTTGTTTCCAAAATGGCTGTTTCCTCCCTTTTCCTATTGACTCGGCTATAGTGCAGTAGTGGTAGCAGGGACGTTCTTCCTCAACCAATTGTCTCCACAACATTGGCTGGTCCATACACAGCAGTTCGCTTGCCTGCCTCTGGTTAGATAAGATAAGGTGAGTATGAACCAAGGGCATGATTTCCAGTTATGTTGACCACGTCGTCACCCCTACGTAAATGATGTCAGACAGAGGACCCTGGGAGATTTGGCCATCTGATTGGTGTTCGTGGTTGATTAGAAACCTTCCAGGTCACGGAGTTATCCGCAACCGGTGGCATCAGGACCGGTAGTCGGGGGGAGCCCGAGAATTCCCCTCGTGGTGAATCCCCAAAACCCAGATCCGTAACAATTTGGTGTCAGGAGTGAGATTTGGACCCGGGGCGCGATTAATGCACCCCGAAATTCAAAAGGAGCATTGGAGGGAAGAAATTAGAGGTGAAATCTCTTTTGGTTGTGTAGCTTGTTCCAGTCAAGCTGGGTAATCAAGCCGGGTCGGATTTGAACAAGGTAGATAAGGTTAAACCCATGGTCCAGGAAAGTAGGAATGAGGAAGAGAGACCAGTGGAGGGTGCAGTGAAGGTGCTCAGTGGGAACAATGCCCCCGCCCTCATCCCCAAATAAACGCAGCACCCATAGCGCGACTTGCACAACCAGCGAGAAGCAGCATGCCAGCACCACCACCCGGTTAAAATAGGTTATGCTAACCTTGTTTGGAGAAATGTTTGCCGACATGAGCTCCTGGTCAGGCGAGCAGAGAGGGTAAGATGGAGCAGCCGAATGAAAGAATTGTGGCTGAGGTAGAAGCCAGAGTGAAGGCTTGTCAGTCTGGGCAGGAGAAAAAGGCAATGGGACAGGCTGGCAAGTGGGCAAAGTTTGATATGGGCTGAGGCAGAGACTAGGCTGGAAGACCCTGGCATTGACGCGGATGTATGGGAGAACGTGGCATGCGTGTGTGGCGAGGAGTGCATCATTGCAACCGGTGAGGCCTGGGGTAAAACAAAGGGAACATCAGGAACAGCGCCAGTAAGGGTAAAGGGAGAAACGAGGCCACGGGAGATGGTTTGTAAAAAGCCTGGATGCGAGACAGAGTTTATTTATAGATCCCTATCACTGTAATTTATTTAGGACAAAAATGGGAGAATCTGTAAGGGAGTTGATAGCCTGGCCTAAAAAGTTACTAAAGGGGAAATTAAGCAGGCTATGGGAAGAGAGGATATTGGGGCACCCGTGAGGGTGTGTTCCCACAGGTGTGCACATCCATGCAGCGTGAGCCGGTGGAGGATGCCCATCACGAGGCGGAGCTGGCGTTTGCCCCAAATGACAGATGTCCACACACACACACAACTGGTGCAAATGTGGAGTGTGGGGTTAATGCTGGGTCTCTCCATTGGGGTGTGCATGCCTGTGTGTCAGAAGGAACACGTGCAGTGTGCAAGTCCTGTCCGCACCCCGTCCAAGCTCGTACCTGGGCGGACAAGCCGTGCCATAAAAGCTGCCCGAATGCATGCAGTCTGGCATGGATGTGGTGGAGGTCGAGTGTGTGGCAGAGACCGAACTGCCGGTTGGTGAAGCGTGGCCCTTGAGTACTTCCATTGAAGCCATCCGGTATTGAAGTGGTGGTTGTGCATGCGCATGACGTTCAGCGTCATTTTGCTTTCGGGTCGGTAGATCCTATTTTATTTTTTTCTTTCTTTCTTGTATTATATTGAGCTTATGGCTGCAGTTGCAGTCTGTGAAAGACAGAACCACCCACTGCAACAAGCAGTGTGAGATGTGCTTCATATCTACTCCCAGTATCTGTCAGCCATCTGTTGTTTAGTAGTGCAGGCCCATCCCTTGCGAAGGAAATAGATCCATGGACACATTTCTGGCTCACTGGCTTTCATCAGCATGGATGATGGACTCCCCTCAAAATATAACTGGAATACGGTGGGGCAGGCTGAATTGAGAAAATACAAGTTGAGAAAAGGAAAAGAAACGAAGAGGAGAATAGAAAAGAGAATCTATGATATAACATGAGGAGAGTGGGGATAAAATGGGAAAGGACGTTGAGAAGATTTAGGTACAAGTTAGTTGGAGATAATCTATGGAGCCTGAGATTTTGGCAAACTGGGGGAGTGAGGCAGGTGTCAAAATTAATTCCACAATTTTTGATAGATTGTAAATGGATGATCCTTTATTGGCTGAATGAGTCACTTAATGCAGGATTTACCACACCTGCAGTTCTCTTCCAGAATGTCAGGTAATATCCGACCCAAAGGAAGTTGGAACCTTACCAAGCATGACAGCTTCATGGGGTCTCATCGACTGCACCAGAACAGGTAGCAATAAGAAGCAGTCAGATGAGGCCGACTAATTGGAGGAAACAGTGTAAAGTCATTTGTAATTTGACACAAAATGGCTTTGCTTTTGGTGTTCTGGTTTTAAATGAATGTAGTGTTTCATTGTACGATCGTTTGCTTTTGTCAGCCTGTTTCCCCACTGTAATTTTTGCTTGATGTGTGAAATGGTGACCTTTTTCATTCATGGCTGTGGCCCGAATGTACAACATTGCACAAGTTGTGAATAAGTCGCTTCACTTCGATCAACAAAACAAGCAAATGTTTCAATCAGGTGTTGGAGCAATGAAGCGCTGTGCTACACACTGCAAAGCCTTCATTGCATTCCATTAATTTGCATTTCATGAATTTGCATTTCATTCATTTGCATTTCATTAATTTGTATTTCATTCAATTCATTCATTCGTCAATTCATTCCTACATTTCATTCATTCATTCGTTTGTTTCATTCGTTCATGCATTTCGTTTGTTCATGCATTCGTTTATTCATTTTCATTTCAATCATTGCATTAAATCATTTGCATTTAAATCATTTCATTCATTCATTTCCCTATCATTCATTTTCATGTCATTTATTTCATTCATTAATTTGCATTAAAATCATTTCATTCATTCACGTGCATTTAATTCCTGGTGTTGGGCTAGCAGCTAGGGTGCCAGCTTAGGATCCAAGGATCCTGGGTTCGAATCCCGGTCGATCGCTGAATTAACGCCAGGGGGGTTGACTCAGCCTGTCATCCTTCCGAGGTCGGCTAATTGAGTACCAGTTCACTGGTAATTCCCTGTGTGTCGTAAAAAGGCGACAAACAGGGTTAGCGGCAGGAAGGGCATCCGGCCGTAAAACATTGCTTCAAAAAGGGGACCAAAAAAACAACAACAACCACGGTCCCCGAAAAAGGCCAACCCCCGCTTTGCGGGGAAAAATGGCCTCTAAACGGTGGTTTTTATTTGTATTTCATTCATTCATTAATTTGCTTCATTGTATTGCAAAGCCTCCAGTGTAGAACCACACAAGATGAGGTTTTTGGAGTTAAAATTTTACCGGGTTAATGGTATACGACACTTTTTTTTCAAAATCACAGGAAACGAAAGAACGAAAAGTCGAACCATTATGGGACTTCTTGTGGCTCATGCTTCGTCCCCAAACAAGCAAAACATTATTATATTGGAAAGTGTTTCTGGAGTAATGTTTGCTTACTGGAGTAAGGATATTCTTACATCAATAAACCACGCTCGGAGGGCCGAGGTGGTGGAATTGCCGTTATTCACCGACAAGACATCAAGACCAATCTCATCTGCTCCATCATTTGAACACCTGGCTTTTAAACTCTCTGGTCACACACAGTCAGTCATGGCTGTTGTCTACCGCCCTCCCAAACCACACCCATCATTCCTGTCTGACTTCTCCTACTTTCTGACCCAGCTATGTTCCCTCTCCCCCTCAATCCTCCTCCTTGGTGATTTCAATATCCACATGGACTCCACTGACTCCACGCTAACCACTGACTTCACTGATTTACTCACCTGCTTTAACCTCACTCAACATGTCAACTTTCCTACCCATAACCGTGGTCACATTTTGGACCTTGTCTGCTCTACTGGACTAATTTTGCACCATCTCTCTGGCTCCGACCTCACTCTCTCTGACCACCTAGCCATCACTCTGACCATCAACATCCCCACCCCAGCACCAAGGCATTATCGCACTATCAACTTCCGTAAGCTAAACGCTCTTTCACCTACCTCATTCTCATCGACCCTCTCTGAAAAAATGTCCACTTCTCCCTTCGTTGACCTCCACACCCCTTCTGACCTCACTGACTACTACAACCACACTCTCTCCTCCTGCCTTGACCAACTTGCGCCTATAAAAACCAAAACAGTTTCTTTCACCCATTCTGCTCCCTGGTTTACCCCTGAACTCCGCCTGATGAAAACTCGTGCTCGCCAACTTGAAAGACTCCGCAATAAAACAGGTCTCACAGTTCACTCCCAGGCCTACAAGGACCACATACAACACTATAAAGATGCCCTCTCCCGCGCCCGCTCCGCCTACTACTCTCAAATTATCCACTCTGGCTCCGGAAACCCAAAAGCACTCTTCTCTACAATAAACAAACTCCTCAGCCCCCTGAACACCACCACCCAGTCATTCACAATAGACAACTGCATCTCCTTCCTTTCATTCTTCCAACGCAAAATTGAAAACATCTACAACAGCTTGACCACCGCCGCACCCGCTCCCCCTCAAACCACCTGCCCCCCCTTATCCTGCCATCCCCTGTCTCAATTCTCCCCAGTCTCCCCTACTGACCTCTCTGAACTCCTCATCGGAATGAAAACTGCCACCTGCACTCTTGACCCCATCCCCTCCAGCTTTGTCAAGGCCTCCCTTTTTTTTTTCTTTTTTTTTTTTTGTGTTTTGTATACTGAATCGAGGCTCGTGAAAGAGCTAACATTTACTTCACAAACAAATCAACCAGACAAACAAAACACACAAAAAGAGGGAGCGGAAAACAAGATGGGGAGAGAAGGGGAAGCACACAAACACAACATTTGAGAGCAGGGAGATGTGTGGAAGGGAGAGGGCTTGGGGGGAGGAGGCGTGGGAAGGGGGGTGGGGGGTGGAGGGAGAAGTATAAAACACAAGTACACCAAGGACTTCCAGGACAGAAGTTGGTATTTCAAAAAAGTGGAATTGGGGTGAAATTAGCGGGGGTAGAAAAGATCAAGGTTTTGGATGGGGGAAGCCCCCTCCTCTTCATCCTTTACCTGTTCCCCCTCGGTCACTTAATCCGCCGTCATGGTCTCCAATTCCACTGCTTCGCCGATGACATCCAGCTTTTCATCTCCACCAAGTCCATCTCCACCGCCACCCACTCTATCCTGACAAACTGCATCACTGAAATAAAATCCTGGCTTCAAATCAACTTCCTCAAACTTAACTGTGATAAATCTGAAATAATCATCATTGGCCCAAAAACGCTCACCAAGTCCACCCATATCTTTGCCCTCAACATCGACGGTTTCCCAGTATCCACCTCCCCTCACATCTGGAATCTTGGCATCATCTTTGACCAAACCCTCTCCTTCGACAAATACACTAAACAGATCACAAAGACAGCCTTCTTTCACCTGAAAAACATCGCCCGTCTCCGTCCATCCCTCTCCTCCGTGGCTGCAGAAACCCACATCCACGCCTTCATCACTTCCCGTCTGGACTACTGCAATAGCCTCCTTTATGGTTCACCCTCAACAATCACCAATAAACTCCAATACATTCAGAACTCCGCTGCCCGTCTACTCACCCATTCCCGGACCCGTGACCACATCACCCCCGTCCTTTACAAGCTTCACTGGCTCCCCATCTCCCAGAGAATCCAGTACAAAATCCTCCTCTTGACCTACAAAGCCCTCCATAACCTGGCCCCATCCTACCTGGCTGACCTCCTCTCCAGACACACTCCCACCCGCAACCTCCTCTCTGCTGGTACCAACCTCCTGACCCCCCCCCCCCCCCCCCATCCGGACCAAATTTAGATCCTGGGGGGACAGGGCCTTCTCCATCGCTGCTCCCACCCTCTGGAACTCGCTACCTCACACCATCAGAGACTCCTCCTCACTCACCACATTCAAAACATCACTCAAGACCCACCTGTTCAACACTGCATTCAACATTTAACCCACAGCATCGAACCCCTGACTATCTCCTCTCCTTCTCCCTCCTTTGTGCTTTGAATATTTCCCTATTGATTCTTCTTTTTTGCAATTGTTTTTATGTTTTGCTATGCATTATGTTTTGCACTCTGTCAAAGCGTCTTTGGGCTTCCTGAAAAGCGCTATATAAAATAAATGCATTATTATTATTATTATTATTATTAATGTCCCTGTCTTGTAAGCATGCTGTGCACGTCTTACCTTTGTAGCACCAGGTTGCAAACAATCTGGATTTGATTGTATGATCTGAACCCAACTTGGAGTTAGCAATATCAGCAATAAATGACTGGAGAACGGCTCTTCAGACTTCAGAATAAGACCATTTATTTATTTATTTATTTTCTTTGTTAATTTATAGCACTGGGTTTATGAGTAGCATGTGGCCTCGTGGTGAGGATATACTGGAGTGATGAGAAATGTTATTCAGTACCTTTCCATGCTTTACAGTTCAGTTCATATTGGTTCCAGATAAAGGATATACCAGGAACCGAATACCGAAAGGATAAGTGCCAGATATTGGGCTATCTAATCCAATGTCGCATCAGTGGGAATAAACTTAGCCAATTTGATGGTAAACTTGGCAGAAGCAAAACCATCACTGCTGAAACTGAATGTCTTTGATAAAGGCTTAGTGAAGATTCCTGATGCCTTTGATGCGTTTATCTGATGTTATTTGGAAGGTAAAGGATCAGACCAACAGGATGGTGTGGAGGTAGCGCACTTACCTGTGATCCGTGTAGCCTGGGTTTGATTCCTGAGCAGACTATACATTGGTCGGATTGGTTTATTTCAGGTAGGCCTTTGTCATGTTAAAGTCCATTGCCCCTTGCATTGATAACAAATTCCTCCCTATGCCACTTCATCAACTTGCACTGTTTGATATCTCAGAGTATGGATGATGTGCATCTGCAGCCGCTGCCTCCATAAACACATGTGTGCACCGAGGTGTTTGGATGTCATGTGTGAATGGCCATCGTCGATCACGAAGGTCAAACTAGCATTTGAGAGGTAAATATGTTCCACAAATTATGGTATTTGCAAATTTGTTGATCTTCACTGCTGCGAGCTGAAAGGTATGCATTTTATATGTCGCTCTGGGGCCAAAATCGTTACAGCCTTGCTTGGCATTTAACGAGAATATTTTACTCACTTAATTACTCCTGGGACCCAATGACATCCAACTACAACAGTTCTTGTGAAAGAATTATTTTCCGAGACATTGCTGCGAATGATACTCGATATTATACATCAGCAACATCTGGCCTTCGCCATCTAAAAATGTTTCCTTGTCTGGACAGGCCATTTAAGGTTGAAACTGTGATTACCGGTACAAATTTGCTTATTTGTTTTTGAAAAGCTCCTCCGTGAACCGTCAGGTTGGACCCTTTTGACCCCTTCGACCGTAGGAGTAATGCATTCATTTGTGTCTGTGTGTATGTGTGTTCGTGTGTTTGTGAACAAGACATCTGGAAAAGTTCTGAACGGATTTGGATGAAAGTTGGTGGGATGATTGCCCTTGGGATAAGGAAGAATTGATTAGTTTTTGGTGAAGCTCAGGATATTAATACCGATCCAGGAATTTTTTGAAGGATTATTTTTACCATTGGAAGATAGGGCTCATTTTGTTTTAACATTATCTTCTATGTATTCTATATTTAACATTGTGATATGAAAATAGTTTTCATATTTGTTGTAAAAGTAATTTAAACTCGTGGTTATCCGTTAGAGCGGTGTATTTTTTTTAGCAGCGTCGTCTTCAATGTTCTTTTTTTTTCTTCTAATAAAGACATATTCTGTCATTTTAAAACGACCAAAGTGTGTATTAGGTTTCCCCGTTTCATAAAATGTATCGTTTGATACGTATAATGCTTTAAAAGTTTTTTTTTTAGTTTTTTTTATTTTTTAACCTCAGAAGAGATATCAACATTTAGCTCAGCGAATGTCATTCGCGGTGTCAGTATTTGATGAACTTATAAAGACTTAGTTCCAGATTTGTCAATGGCTGAGGTATATCAACAAACGAATAAAACAGATTTGGCAAAATTCCAACTTTTTTTTAAAAGATAGTTTATTCACCCAGGGCTGTGAGAGGCTGAAGAAGAAGAAACTCGCCTGGGCTTCCCAGACCAAATAAATAATTCTGGTTCTGGCTCTGCGATTTTCAGGTTTATTACTCCCGCCAGGGAGTAACGCATTCGATCGTGTCGTCCGTGTGTGTTTGTGAACAAGATATCTGGGAAAGTTCTGAACGGATTTGGATGAAAGTTGGTGGGATGTTTGCCCTTGGGATAAGGAAGAATTGATTAGTTTTTGGTGAAGCTCAGGATATTATTCCGGATCCAGGAATTTATTTTGGAAATTTTTTTGGGAAAGATTTTTCCTGTTTTACTGCATTAAAGCTTTTATTCTTATTCTTAAATTATGTTTTTCTCCTCTAATTCAGAGATATATCAAAATAAATTCTCTGACTCAGGGCTTACTTTCTTTTTCATTTATTGTTTTGGGGAGAGGGGATGTTAAACAAAACGTATTATTCCAACCAAACCCACGGCGGGAGCATGCGCTCTACTGAGTGGCGTTCTCGTATTCTAACTATTATTGGCATATACCCCTGAGACCCCTTAAATCCCATTTACCTTTTAGACCTTTCGACCCCGGTTATGACCCTTTAAACCCTTAATAGACCCTTTAAGACCAGTGGTTCCCTAACTATTTGGCATGATGCCCCCTTTTGGTTTGCAACAAACCTTCATGCTCCCCCCCATTTTTAAAAATTGAAATAGCTTTTACTCTTTTTGTCATATTCACATTATTGTTCATGATCAACTACCTTGTAATTATTTTATCCATTTAAATTTTTTTCTCTCAAGCTGAGGGTATTGCAAGGTGGAGAACTTTGGTGTTCCTCGAAATATCGACCTCAATATATCAATTTTGAATATTTAAGCCAAATTCGACATTTTGTTTTTCACAAGGCCTCATTGTGAAAATGGAATATTTTTGTCACATGTTTGTCTGTCTCATGTGTTTGTTTGTTTGTTTGTAAGTATGCTTGTCTGTGAGTTTGATAGCTCGTGGACGCTTTCAGCTTTCTTCGTGGAACTTTACCAGAGGATTCCGAAGGAGAAAAGTGAGGCTGTCAATGTTATTTGACTACATAGGTCAAAGGTTAAGGTGACTACCGCTTTTCGGCTTACCTGTGAGGCCACTGCCTGACGCCTTCTTGCTTGTTTGTCTGTGAGTGCAATAACTTGCGAACGCTTTCTGCTATCCTCTTAGGCGGATCTTGGATGAGGTGGAGTGGGGGAAAGCTGAGAGGTTGTGGGGACAGGGAAGGCTCGGAAGGTGTGGACCCGGGCTGGGAGGGGTGGGGTGTTTACGATCTTGGAGGATGCTGCATGTGGGAAGACATAGGGTATTGCAGACCAGGAGGGGAAGATTGGAGGTTGCAAGATTGGGAAGAAGATGGGATGAGGTGAGGGGTGAAGCTTTGAGAGGGTTGGTGAGTTGTTGCTTTGACATGTTGGGTGAGGGTTAAAGCTTTGAGGGGTGGGATGTGGGGATGCTTTGAGGGGGTGTAGTTAAGGGAAAGCTTTGAGGGACTGTGGTGAGGGGATGCTTTGAGTGAGTGGGGGTGAGGGGATGCTTTGAGGGGGTGTAGTTAAGGGAAAGCTTTGAGGGACTGTGGTGAGGGGATGCTTTGAGGGAGTGGGGGTGAGGGGATGCTTTGAGGGGGTGTAGTTAAGGGAAAGCTTTGAGGGACTGTGGTGAGGGGATGATGCTTTGAGAGGGAGTGGGGGTGAGTGGATGCTTTGAGAGGGAGTGGGGGTGAGGGGATGCTTTGAGAGGGAGTGGGGGTGAGGGGATGCTTTGAGGGGTGTAGTTAAGGGAAAGCTTTGAGGGACTGTGGTGAGGGGATACTTTAAAGAAGTGGGGATGAGGGGATGCTTTGAGAGGGAGTGGGCATGAGGGGATGCTTTGAGGGGTGTAGTGAAGGGAAAGCTTTGAGGGACTGTGGTGAGGGGATGCTTTGAGGGAGTGGGGATGAGGGGATGCTTTGAGGGGGTGAGGGGTGAGGGGATGATGCTTTGAGAGGGAGTGGGGGTGAGTGAATGCTTTGAGAGGGAGTGGGGGTGAGGGGATGCTTTGAGAGGGAGTGGGGGTGAGGGGATGCTTTGAGAGGGAGTGGGGGTGAGGGGATGCTTTGAGGGGTGTAGTTAAGGGAAAGCTTTGAGGGACTGTGGTGAGGGGATACTTTAAAGAAGTGGGGATGAGGGGATGCTTTGAGAGGGAGTGGGCATGAGGGGATGCTTTGAGGGGTGTAGTGAAGGGAAAGCTTTGAGGGACTGTGGTGAGGGGATGCTTTGAGGGAGTGGGGATGAGGGGATGCTTTGAGGGGGTGAGGGGTGAGGGGATGATGCTTTGAGAGGGAGTGGGGGTGAGGGGATACTTTGAGACGTGGGGTGAAGGGGAAATTCTGAGGGAGTGGGGGTGAAGGGATGCTTTGAGACGTGGGGTGAAGGGGAAATTCTGAGGGAGTGGGGGTGAGGGGATGCTTTGAGACGTGGGGTCAAGTGAAGCTTATTCACCGATACCATGGGCAGGAAGAATGTGATTCATGCAATTTATCGGTGTTACCCGATAAAGAAGATTCATGCAAAGATGATTCATCAGAGAGCGGGTTCCAAAGCCATGCATCGTCACTAGATTCCACAAAATATAATATCCAAACTCATTAATATTGCAATTATTTCCAATATTGCAATTATTTCCTATGCAGCCTGGAGCTGCTGGTTGCATCATTGCTGTGGGTGTGGCTGTGCTGCTGATGCAGTGCCCCTGTTACCAGTAAGCTGGTGCTCTTTTTGCTGACCTTGGAAGGATCATCCCACCTGGTGTGATGTCAACGGCATGACCTGGGAGCTCGAACACGAGAGCCTAATATTCTTAAGCCAGCCACCCTAATCGTCGAGGCTTTGGCATCCTATTGGTCTCCTGGCTTTTCCTGCTGCAGGAAACCAGTTCCGGACAGTTCCTGTGGATAACCTCTGAGAGATAGAGATTCCATTCATTCCATTCTGAGGGAGAATAATAATAATAATCATCATCATCGTTTGATGACCGTTTTCATGCTTGCATGTGTAAGCCTTGATTCACCTAATGGCTGCTTCACCAAAAGGCATATCTGAGGCATGTTTTTGTTGTTGCCGGATGCCCTTCCTGACGCCACCACAGAATCAGCTGTGGACCTAGCCTTGGCCTAAAGACACATAACCTGTAAGGCAGCAGGGGGATTTGCAATCGGTTTCCTTCTCCTAGGTGGATTGCCTACCAAGGCTAATGAGTTCCACCTGCCCTGATTGGATTGGTGAGTGTCACAGCAAGTCTTCATAATGGAGGGCCATGCACACCACACCTCTAGGGTACCAACCTACTCCGAGATCCTCCAGACATTTAGCCAGTGACCTCAAGAGCACTGCTACCATGGTGCACCACCAGGAGGTAGTCTGAAAGTCTTCGCAAGGGTAGAGGCTATGAACCGTAAGGAAGGGCTTACACACTCGGCCTTCCTTTCGCTCACAGAACTATCTGGCGACCGTAGCTAGCTCCGAATCGACTCGAATAGCAGAATCGGATAACAAAAGCAATGTGCAGAAATGGTTGTTCTGGCATCTACTCGTATGTTTACATTGCAGGATGAAAGAGATTGATGTTTGGTTTGGGATCTTTTCAGTCATTTTGCATGAATTTGCATTATTCCTTGGACCTGTTTGCTCATAAGGATGTGTCTGTATAAGAACTCATCTTCCCCATCATCTTAATTGTTACCCTCACCAGTCACCAGAGCAGAGGGTATTGCACTTGAGTCCGTTTGTGTCTGTTTGTTTGTCCGCACAGAACAAATATGATTTTCTCTGCAACCGATTGACAGGAAATTTTCACCATAGGTGCAACTCCACCTGTATAATTTTTTTAATGATAATTATGACGTCATATGTCACCGTGGTACAGGTGCCATCTTGGAAAAACCGAAAAACTTTGCACCTCTATATCTCCAAAAGCGCTGCATAGAGAAAATTGAGACATGGCTCATTGTAAAGAACTCTCCATGGGGAATAAAATGTGTTAATGATGATGTCATAGGTGCCTCCATTATGACGTCATAATTCGACAAGTACAAAACATTATTGATCAAGATGAAATGTTTTGTAAACACATGGCTCATTGTAAAGAACTCTCCATGTGGAATAACATATGTTAATGATGATGTCATAGGTTCCTCCATTATGACGCCATAATTCGACAGGTACAAAACTTCATCCGATCAAGATGAAATTTCTTGAGCGTCATCTAGGGATAAATTGGTGGAGAAAAAAGATAATGATGACGTCATCGGTCAGGAGGTTCTGCCGCCATGTTTGTTTTAACACAAAATCCTTAAAAATCACTAAAACCACGTCCTGGCGAGGGTCTGCATTCTCTTATTGCTCTTGCTTGTTACTTTGTGTGAATTGCATTATTCTGGTTTGCAGTCTAACTTGCTGCCTGACATTAAAATATCTTTATTCTCCACTAGTCTCCAAAACACACTGATTTAAGCATTAGTGTGTACTTGAGAGCAAATTGGTGTTTGTGTTGACTCTGGAAGTACATTGCATCATGGGTTTTAACCAATATTCTAATCCTGTTGGAAATATCTTTGTCATAATGATGTTTTTTTTTTTCCCGGTGTGTACCCCGGTTTAGAATAGGTACACCGTATCCCTGCGTGTCGTAAGAGGCGACTAATAGGGTTGGCGTCAGGAAGGGCATCCGGCCATAAAACATTGCCTCAAAAGGAGAACCATGACAATTACAACTACATATGGGCAGGGTACAGCCCGAAGTACCCCGTGGTGGTCCTCACCCCCTCTCATAAAAAATCAAGGTGGGGAACCCGATCGAAGAAACAAGGGTGGAAATCACTCCATTTATGATGACGAAACGTCTGATGCCCGTGTGGAGATCGGTTTCTGAGGTTTGGGACATTAAATGTCGGGACAATGACAGGGAGATCAAGAGAAGTGGTGGAAGTATTGGTCAGAAGAAGAGTGGACATATGTTGTGTGCAGGAGACGAGATGGAAGGGAAGTGGTGTGAGAATGGTGAAGGGTAGGCAGGGACAGTTTGTGTGGCAAGGGTGCCCAGAAGGCGTGAATGGTGTTGGTGTCCTGTTTTCTGAGGAGTTTGTAGACAGTGTGGTGAGTGTGACTAGAGTGAGTGATAGGTTGATGATGGTGAGAATGATGGTTGGAAAGCTCTTGGTGAACGTCCCTCTATACAAGGGGAAAGGCGGCCCTCTGGACTGTGGCTCGTATAGAGCGATAAAGTAATTGGAGCATGGAATGAAGGTATTGGAAAGGGTGTTGGAGAAGAGGATAAGGAAGAAAGTGAAGATCGGCGAAATGCAGTTTGGATTTATGCCAGGAAGAGGAACGACAGACGCGCTTTTTATTGTGAGGCAGTTGCAGGAGAAGTACATGGAGAAGAGGAAGAATGTGTTTCTTAGGTTTGTTGATCTGGAGAAAGCATTCGATAGGGATCCACGTGAAGTAGTGACATGGGCATTGAGGAAGTTAGGAGTGGAGGTATGGTTGATCAGAGTAGTGATGGCAATGTACGAGAAAGCGCACACAGCTGTAAGGACGAAGGACGGGAACAGTAGTGAGCTTGAGGTGAAGGTGGGAGTGCATCAGGGATCGGTACTAAGTCCACTACTATTTGTAGCCGTGATGGAGGTGCTGGCTCTGAACGTAAAGAAGGGTTTACCGTGGGAGTTGTGTGCAGATAATCTGGTGTTGATTGGGGAGAGTATGGATAGACTGAAGGAGAAGATGAACAAGTGGAAGGAATGTATGGAGACAAAAGGTCTGAAGGTGAATATCAGAAAGACAAAGGTGATGGCAAGTTGTAAAGCATGTGGTGAGGTCGAAAGAACTGGGAAGTGGCCGTGTGCTGTGTGCAGGAAGGGTGTCGGAGTGAATTCCATTCAATGTACAATGTGCGCTGAGTGGGTTCATCAAAAATGTAGTGGTTTGAGAGGGTCATTAACCAGTGTGGCAGCTACATTCAAGTGTAAGGTGTGCACAGAGGGAGCTGCAGTGGAGGAAATGTTGAGTTGGATCTTGGAGACGGCGTGAAGCTGGAAGGTGTGAAAACATTTTGCTACCTCGGAGACATGCTGAATGGAGAAGGTGGATCAGACTCGGCAACGGTTGCGAGTGTGAGATGTGAATGGAAGAAGTTTCGGGAACTAAGTGGCGTGCTGACGAGGAGAGGAGTGTCGTTGAAGCTGAAGGGAAAGGTGTATGCTGCATGTGTGAGAAGTGTTATGATTTATGGGAGCGAGACATGGGTAATGAATGTAGAGCAGCAACGAAGGCTGGAAAGGGTGGAAATGCGAATGGTTCGGTGGATGTGCGGAGTATCGTTGAGAGAGAGGAAGACAAATGATGAATTGCGAAAGATGATGGGAATAGAGCCTGTGATGGATGCTGTGAAGAGGAACAGGTTGAGATGGTTTGGTCATGTGTTGAGGAGGGATGAAAGTGACTGGTTGAGAAGAGTGATGGAAATTAATGAAGAAGGAAGTAGAGGACAGGGAAGACCGAGAAAGACTTGGCTCAAGGTGGTGGAAGAAGAAATGCGGGCAAGGGGGTTAAAAAGGGGAGATGGAGAAAATAGGGCAAAATGGAGAAGATTGTCATGGGGACCGCAAGGCTAACCCCCGCTCTAGCAGGGAAAATGGCCTTAAAATGCCTGTTGTATGATGATGATTTTCCTATCGTGGCCTGTCACATTTCAGTTGATGATGAGTTGCTTTAGAAAGTCAATTGTGTCATGTCAGGCGTGAATTGTGGGTGCCTGCAAAGTCCAATTGGGCCACATGACTTCCCACAAGTTGAGCACCTGAATTACTATAATGTGATTGTTGGTTCGCTCTTCCTGCATTTGCTCCTTTTCATTTAGACATTCTACTCTGCTAGCTTTGAAATGATTAATTCCATAGTGAATCATCCGTCTCCATCTCTTTTTATCTCGTACTGCAGCTTCCTAGACTTTAGTTGATATATTGCAAGCGTCCATATTTTGCTGTCGGCTATATCTGTGAACTGTTTACTGTGGCTCCCCTTGCTACATCTACCTGATGACAAATGTGAATAAATGGCTTGTTTTGGCAATCTGCTGCCTGCCATTCTAATATTCTCACCTGTCCATCTCAACTGAGCTTTGATGAGACCCATTGCTTCAATTTGAGTCGTGTTTGCTTTTTCTTGCACTTCAGCGTTAGGATTTGTCATTCCCATTGACAGGTGGGGTAATTCCAAATACAGCGTATGTGAAACCTTTGTCTGCCTATTGAACAGTGCACGTGTTTCATACCATCCGAGGCGTATCCTCCCAATGTGGAATGAGCAATACTGTGCGAAATAGGACTGCCCAGTCATGTGATATGCTGCCAGAGGATGGTCCCACCATATCCATCACTAAGCCACCAAACTCCCAAACCCCCAAACCGCCTCCATCCACAGTCAGAGCACCAGTGTATCCTAATCTGCCACTGACGCCCCTTGTCCATTACTGTTGAGTTTTTTTGTAATTGGGATTTCTTCGAGTGAACATTCACTTGAGTAGATTAAAGTGACGCTGAACCACACAGGGTCAGTCGAGTCCCACTCTCTCGCAGCTCCATTCACCTCGCTCCAATGGCACGATAAGTTGAGACAATTATGGTTGATTTTGCTGCAGCAGCTCCCCCGCTCTTGCAGGGAAAATGGCCTTAAAATGCATGTTGTGTGTGTTGTTGCTGCAGCAGATGGCCGTTAAAGTAGTTATTCTACTGTTGGACCGTTCACATACTCTAGATGTGGAGGCTTCTATTGGGAGTGACACACGTAGACAGTGATTTTTCCCGGATGGCATTTGACCCATGACTCGGTTTGAAATTGGAATTTGCTACCTAAGCGAGCACCACCTTCCATTAGTGATGTGGTTTAAAGTAGCCAGACACTCGCCCATCACATCTCCACTTTTTGGTTAAATAGCACTTTCACCACGTAAAAGGCAACTGTTTGGAGTTTGATTGTGGGGGAGACTTTGTGTTACGGTGACCATTTGGTTGATTTTTAGGGATTGAGCACTCACCCGCCAAGCCCCTCTGACTATATCAATCCCGCTCTGACTTTATTTGTCCCCCTCTGACGATATACAGTAAATCCCCCTCCAGGACTATGTCAATCCCACTTTGACTATGAGGATGATGTCGAGTCTCATCGGGCTATGATGGCGTGTACCATCATATTGGCTTCCTATGGCTTATACACATGAGTAAGTGTGTAATATAGACGGGGGTGGGGGTGGGGGGGGGGGGGTCGCCACTCCTCTCCATCACTCTGCTGGCCGTTAGGGAATTCACCCTCTTCCGCCCGTGCTGTTGGAGTCCACTGGACTCTCATCCACCGGATGTGCAGAGCAATCTGCCATTTAAACCGCATGGCTGCGGACCGTTACCCTGGTAAGGGGCTTACAGATACAACACCTTGTCCACAGGTGACCTGGGATTATGCAAGGCAGGGGCATTCATATCCCTGAGGTATCAGACGACACTCTCATACCCTAACTATATCAGTACTGCACTGACTAGATCAGTCCCACTCTGACTATATCAGTCTTCCTCTGACTATGTTTGTCACCCTCTGACTATATCAGTCCTCCTCTGACTATATCAGTCCCCCTCTGACTATACCAGTTTTCCTCTAACTATATCAGTCACCCTCTGACTATATCAGTCCTCCTCTGACTAGATCAGTCCCCCTCTGACTATACCAGTTTTGCTCTAACTATATCAGTCCCCCACTGACTGTTTGTCACCCTCTGACTATATCAGTCCTCTGACTATAACAGTCCTCCTCTAACTATATCAGTCCCCCACTGACTATGTTTGTCACCCTCTGACTATATCAGTCCCCCACTGACTTTATTAATCCCCCTCCAGGAATATGTCAATCCCACTTTGACTATATCAGTCCTGCACTTCCTATATCAGTCCCCCTCTGCCTATATCAGTCCCCCTCTGCCTATATCAGTCCCCTCTGAATATATCAGTTCCCCTCTGACTATATCAGACTCCTCTGAATATATCAGTCCCCCTCTGAATATATCAGTCCTCCTCTGAATATATCAGTCCCCCTCTGAATATATCAGTCCCCCTCTGAATATATCAGTCCCCCTCTGAATATATCAGTCCCCCTCTGAATATATCAGTCCCCCTCTGAATATATCAGTCCCCCTCTGAATATATCAGTCCCCCTCTGAATATATCAGTCCCCCTCTGAATATATCAGTCCCCCTCTGAATATATCAGTCCCCCTCTGAATATATCAGTCCCCCTCTGAATATATCAGTCCCCCTCTGAATATATCAGTCCCCCTCTGCCTATATCAGTCCCCCTCTGCCTATATCAGTCCCCCCTGAATATATCAGTCCCCCTCTGACTATATCAGTCCTCCTCTGACTATATCAGACTCCTCTGAATATATCAGTCCCCCTCTGAATATATCAGTCCCCCTCTGAATATATCAGTCCCCCTCTGAATATATCAGTCCCCCTCTGAATATATCAGTCCTCCCTCTGAATATATCAGTACCCCTCTGAATATATCAGTCCCATCTGAATATATCAGTCCCCCTCTGAATATATCAGTCCTCCTCTGAATATATCAGTACCCCTCTGAATATATCAGTCCCATCTGAATATATCAGTCCCCCTCTGAATATATCAGTCCCCCTCTGAATATATCAGTCCCCCTCTGAATATATCAGTCCCCCTCTGAATATATCAGTCCCCCTCTGAATATATCAGTCCCCCTCTGAATATATCAGTCCCCCTCTGAATATATCAGACCCGCTCTGAATATATCAGACCCGCTCTGAATATATCGGTCCTCCTCTGAATATATCAGTCCCCCTCTGAATATATCAGTCCTTCTCTGAATATATCAGTCCCCCTCTGAATATATCAGTCCCCCTCTGAATATATCAGTCCCCCTCTGAATATATCAGTCCCCCTCTGAATATATCAGTCCCCCTCTGAATGTATCAGTCCCGCTCTGAATGTATCAGTCCCGCTCTGAATGTATCAGTCCCGCTCTGAATGTATCAGTCCCGCTCTGAATGTATCAGTCCCCCTCTGAATATATCAGTCCCCCTCTGAATATATCAGTCCCCCTCTGAATATATCAGTCCCCCTCTGAATATATCAGTCCCCCTCTGAATATATCAGTCCTTCTCTGAATGTATCAGTCCCCCTCTGAATGTATCAGTCCCCCTCTGAATGTATCAGTCCCCCTCTGAATGTATCAGTCCCCCTCTGAATGTATCAGTCCCCCTCTGAATATATCAGTCCCCCTGTGAATATATCTGTCCCCCTCTGACTAGATCAGACCCCTCTGAATATATCAGTCCCCCTCTGAATATATCAGACCCTCTCTGAATATATCAGTCCCCCTCTGAATATATCAGTCCCCCTCTGAATATATCAGTCCCCCTCTGAATATATCAGTCCCCCTCTGAATATATCAGTCCCCCTCTGAATATATCAGTCCCCCTCTGAATATATCAGTCCCCCTCTGAATATATCAGTCCCCCTCTGAATATATCAGTCCCCCTCTGAATATATCAGTCCCCCTCTGAATATATCAGTCCCCCTCTGAATATATAAGTCCCCCTGTGAATATATCTGTCCCCTTCTGACTATATCAGACCCCTCTGAATATATCAGTCCTCCTCTGAATATATCAGTCGTCCTCTGAATATATCAGTCCCCCTCTGAATATATCAGTTCCCCCTCTGAATATATCAGACCCCCTCTGAATATATAAGTCCCCCTCTGAATATATCAGTCCCCCTCTGAATATATCAGTCCCCCTCTGAATATATCAGTCCCCCTCTGAATATATCAGTCCCCCTCTGAATATATCAGTCCCCCTCTGAATATATCAGTCCCCCTCTGAATATATCAGTCCCCCTCTGAATATATCAGTCCCCCTCTGAATATATCAGTCCCCCTCTGAATATATCAGTCCCCCTCTGAATATATCAGTCCCCCTCTGAATATATCAGTCCCCCTCTGAATATATCAGTCCCCCTCTGAATATATCAGTCCTCCTCTGAATATATCAGTCCCCCTCTGAATATATCAGTCCCCCTCTGAATATATCAGTCCCCCTCTGAATATATCAGTCCCCCTCTGAATATATCAGTCCCCTTCTGAATATATCAGTCCCCCTCTGAATATATCAGTCCCCCTCTGAATATATCAGTCCCCCTCTGAATATATCAGTCTCCCTCTGAATATATCAGTCCCCCTCTGAATATATCAGTCCCCCTCTGAATATATCAGTCCCCCTCTGACTATATCAGTCCCCCTCTGAATATATCAGTCCCCCTCTGAATATATCAGTCCCCCTCTGAATATATCAGTCCCCCTCTGAATATATCAGTCCCCCTCTGAATATATCAGTCCCCCTCTGAATATATCAGTCCCCCTCTGACTATATCAGTCCCCCTCTGACTATATCAGACCCCTCTGACTATATCAGACCCCTCTGTCTATATCAGTCCCCCTCTGTCTATATCAGTCCCCCTCTGTCTATATCAGTCCCCCTCTGACTATATCAGACCCCTCTGACTATATCAAACCCCTCTGATTATATCAGACCCCTCTAACTATATCAGTCCCCCACTGACTATGTTTGTCACCCTCTGACTATATCAGTCCTCTGACTATAACAGTCCTCCTCTAACAGTCCTCCTCTAACTATATCAGTCCCCCACTGACTATGTTTGTCACCCTCTGACTATATCAGTCCCCCACTGACTATGTTTGTCACCCTCTGACTATATCAGTCCTCTGACTATAACAGTCCTCCTCTAACTATATCAGTCCCCCACTGACTATGTTTGTCACCCTCTGACTATATCAGTCCCCCACTGACTATGTTTGTCACCCTCTGACTATATCAGTCCTCTGACTATAACAGTCCTCCTCTAACTATATCAGTCCCCCACTGACTATATAAATCCCCCTCCAGGACTATGTCAATCCCACTTTGACTATATCAGTCCTGCACTTCCTATATCAGTCCCCCGCTGCCTATATCAGTCCCCGTCTGCCTATATCAGTCCCCTCTGAATATATCAGTCCCCCTCTGACTATATCAGACTCCTCTGAATATATCAGTCCCCCTCTGAATATATCAGTCCCCCTCTGAATATATCAGTCCCCCTCTGAATATATCAGTCCCCCTCTGAATATATCAGTCCCCCTCTGAATATATCAGTCCCCCTCTGAATATATCAGTCCCCCTCTGAATATATCAGTCCCCCTCTGAATATATCAGTCCCCCTCTGAATATATCAGTCCCCCTCTGAATATATCAGTCCCCCTCTGAATATATCAGTCCCCCTCTGAATATATCAGTCCCCCTCTGAATATATCAGTCCCCCTCTGAATATATCAGTCCCCCTCTGAATATATCAGTCCCCCTCTGAATATATCAGTCCCCCTCTGAATATATCAGTCTCCCTCTGAATATATCAGTCCCCCTCTGAATATATGAGTCCCCCTCTGACTATATCAGTCCCCCTCTGAATATATCAGTCCCCCTCTGAATATATCAGTCCCCCTCTGAATATATCAGTCCCCCTCTGAATATATCAGTCCCCATCTGAATATATCAGTCCCCCTCGGACTATATCAGTCCCCCTCTGACTATATCAAACCCCTCTGACTATATCAGACCCCTCTGACTATATCAGACCCCTCTGACTATATCAGACCCCTCTGACTATATCAGACCCCTCTGACTATATCAGACCCCTCTGACTATATCAGACCCCTCTGACTATATCAGACCCCTCTGACTATATCAGTCCCCTCTGACTATATCAGTCCCCTCTGACTATATCAGACCCCTCTGACTATATCAGACCCCTCTGACTATATCAGACCCCTCTGACTATATCAGACCCCTCTGACTATATCAGACCCCTCTGACTATATCAGACCCCTCTGACTATATCAGACCCCTCTGACTATATCAGACCCCTCTGACTATATCAGACCCCTCTGACTATATCAGACCCCTCTGACTATATCAGACCCCTCTGACTATATCAGACCCCTCTGACTATATCAGACCCCTCTGACTATATCAGACCCCTCTGACTATATCAGACCCCTCTGACTATATCAGACCCCTCTGACTATATCAGACCCCTCTGACTATATCAGACCCCTCTGACTATATCAGACTCCTCTGACTATATCAGACCCCTCTGACTATATCAGACTCCTCTGACTATATCAGACCCCTCTGACTATATCAGACTCCTCTGACTATATCAGACCCCTCTGACTATATCAGACCCCTCTGACTATATCAGACCCCTCTGACTATATCAGACCCCTCTGACTATATCAGACCCCTCTGACTATATCAGACCCCTCTGACTATATCAGACCCCTCTGACTATATCAGACCCCTCTGACTATATCAGACCCCTCTGACTATATCAGACCCCTCTGACTATATCAGACCCCTCTGACTATATCAGACCCCTCTGACTATATCAGACCCCTCTGACTATATCAGACCCCTCTGACTATATCAGACCCCTCTGACTATATCAGACCCCTCTGACTATATCAGACCCCTCTGACTATATCAGACCCCTCTGACTATATCAGACTCCTCTGACTATATCAGACCCCTCTGACTATATCAGACTCCTCTGACTATATCAGACCCCTCTGACTATATCAGACCCCTCTGACTATATCAGACCCCTCTGACTATATCAGACCCCTCTGACTATATCAGACCCCTCTGACTATATCAGACCCCTCTGACTATATCAGACCCCTCTGACTATATCAGACCCCTCTGACTATATCAGACCCCTCTGACTATATCAGACCCCTCTGACTATATCAGACCCCTCTGACTATATCAGACCCCTCTGACTATATCAGACCCCTCTGACTATATCAGACCCCTCTGACTATATCAGACCCCTCTGACTATATCAGACCCCTCTGACTATATCAGACCCCTCTGACTATATCAGACCCCTCTGACTATATCAGACCCCTCTGACTATATCAGACCCCTCTGACTATATCAGACCCCTCTGACTATATCAGACCCCTCTGACTATATCAGACCCCTCTGACTATATCAGACTCCTCTGACTATATCAGACCCCTCTGACTATATCAGACTCCTCCGACTATATCAGACCCCTCTGACTATATCAGACCCCTCTGACTATATCAGACCCCTCTGACTATATCAGACCCCTCTGACTATATCAGACCCCTCTGACTATATCAGACCCCTCTGACTATATCAGACCCCTCTGACTATATCAGACCCCTCTGACTATATCAGACCCCTCTGACTATATCAGACCCCTCTGACTATATCAGACCCCTCTGACTATCACAGTCCCCATTTGACTGTCCCAAACCCCTACTTGGGATCCCAGCTCCCCTCTGACTATCCATGCCCCTTCTAATTGACACAGCCCTTTTTGGAGGCCCTATTTCTCTTTACCTTGGTTTTCAAATGAAATGTTTATTCCAGAGTGCCATTTACCCCCATCTGCTTTGCTTTAATCCATCCCATTGAGGTGGAACGCATCCTTTGACATTGGAAAATCCATGCTCTCTTGTTCCGTAGACATGGACGCTCTGCATTGTGATCCTTTAGTCAAAATCATCATTTCTGTGTTTGCGCCTTTCGACGTAACAGAATGAAAGTGCGTTAGAGCAAATGGCTCCGCAAACTATTTAATTCCTCCTGCATGTTATCTTTCCTTTCTCTTGTCAATTATTTTTTTTCAACCATGATGTGGTAATAACCTGACATGGTTTGAATGGAAATTACATTAAACTGCTCTTTTACTGTACAAAAGTTACACAACCATAAAATGAGCGTTAACTTTAGCGTTGTATTCTTCATGCAGAGAAAATTGAACATGATTCTGTCAGCCCAAAGTGTAGCTGCAGTGGTGTGAAGAACGAGTATCTTGTCGCCTCATTAGCCCAATATCGATAATGAATTGCAAAGTCTAAATACAAGTTTCCGAGATGTCGTGCTATGTCAAGCACAGTTTCGTTTTTTCTGCCTTTTTCCTCTGATATGCGAGGAACAAAGACGGAGGGAATTTGGCTCATTATTCCAATGCTTTATGACCACCATATTAGTTTGATATATCAGTTTATATATTTAATTTCATGGAGGGGGAGGTTGGCGTTCGGATGGGGTTGTAGCAACGAACAAACACAAACAGCACGTTCTCTTTGTGAGGACACCTTCATGTAGATATCACAATCACTAAACATGTATAAAATCATCCACCCGTTGCTGAGCTTCATACCAAGACGCATGCACATCTCTATCCCCAATGCTTCTACATACCTGCCTAATTCCAATTTAAACCTATCTCATGTTTCTGCTGCCACTACCTTTCCAGGCCACAATTCCATGCATTAGCTAATTTCTTATTATTAAACGAATCCCTTCCTTACCACCACCCTAACGCTCCTCTTATTAGTCCCCTACCGGTGTACACCGGAGGGGACTATAGATTTGCACTCCGTCCCTCCGTCTGTCCGTCCGTCACGCAAAGAACAGCTTTCCAGACTTTTTTTCTAAACTCTTAATGCTAATGATTTCAAACTTGGCACATGGTTTCCTCATGATAAGTTACAGATCATGTTCGAACTTCACGACGTTTCGATCATTTTTGACAAAGTTATGGCACTTTTAACTTTGGTAATTTCCCCAACAGTTTTCCAGACTATAATTTGGAGTGCGGTAAGTCAAAGCTGTTAATATTCCTTGTTTTAACTCCAATTTACATTCTGTTTCCACTTTTAGTGAGAAGTAGGGGTCTGTGCAACCATTCATAAACTTTATTTGGTGCAAATTGGATAATTTTTAGCCGAATTACCGCAGACCGTGAGTTGGTAATTATATAATTCACACAGTGCAATACGTGCAGGCTGCCCCAACAGTTTTCCGGACGACAGACTGCCGGTAGGGGACATGTATTGCAGCGCAATACTCAGAATGCTTGTTTACTCTCACACGTAGACCACTGGTCCTGTTACTGTACAGTGTACATTCTGCTGAATAACTTTTTACTTGCGAAAATCAAAGGTTTTTCAAGTACTAGTACAGCCGCTCACTACGGGAGCAGCAGGAAGGGTCATTCCTCTTTGGGGTATATAGATTACAGTCTATCTATGTTTCGTGCCTCAAGAACATTGGGTGTGTGTTTATTTACCAAGTTTCTTGGGGAGAGATCGCCAACCGGTTGAAGCATTCGAGCAAGCACTCCATTCAAAACCGTTAAGGAACGGCTGGCTTGGCAAGCGCTAGCTAGCTGCTTGGCAAATGAGCACAACCTGGGCTTTCTCCCTTTCAGTTTCGTGTTATACAGCAGGAGCGAGTTTAAAAAGTTCGCTATGAAAAACGTCAAGTTAATGGCAGGAAGGTTCATGTTCTTAACACAACCCTTGTGAGATTTATAGAGTACCGTAGATCTTCGCTCAGTTCTGTAAGTAAAACTTACCTCATGGATGTCAGGATTCCTCCAAATTTCTTTATTTAGTGTTCTAAACAGCATTAGCGACTGTTTAAAAAGCTAATCATGCGTGTTTGTGGTTTATAATATTTTTACCCTTGGTAGAGGCCGAACCCCTTGGGTATATAACCACCTTTAGAGGCCATTTTTCCCCGCAAGCGGGGGTTGGCCTTTTTCGGGGACCGTGGTTGTTGTTGTTTTTTGGTCCCCTTTTTGAAGCAATGTTTTACGGCCAGATGCCCTTCCTGACGCCAACCCTTTTTGTCGCAAAATATGTGGATATTATTATGGTATGTGGGTGGGATGTTTATTGTATGTGGGTATGTGGGATATTATTGGTATTAATATTGTTTTGTAATAACATTAATATTATGCTATTATCCTTAGTTTTGTTATTAGAAGTGGCCTTGGAAAAACTCCACGATAAAGCTAATTTAACATGGATATACACCTCAACACGCAACCCCATTGACGGCAATGGTGGGAAAAAACCCACTCGGGGGAGAAACCCCCATTGAGGAGGGGAGCAAATGAATGCACTACAACCTTCATTGTGTAACCCTTAGTCATCCTGTCAAGTTTGGTTGAGATTGGATAAGTAACGATGGAACGTATTGTGGTCAAAAAATCATCAGACAGACAGATGCTAAATAGCGTATTTTAATATGATATTGGTTGTTCTTGTGCGTTATTACTTGGCAAATTTTTTTTTGGTCGTTGCAAGTTTGTGATCACTCTGGTTTGTGTGTGTGTTTGTCTGTCTGCTCACTTATACTTGCCGACAGGTCACAATTTCAAACCCATCTTCACGAAACCTCAGCAAATGGTAGAGTTAGTGGTCCGACAAAATCCTATATATTTTTGAGGTGAAAAGGTCAAAAGATCAACATAGGCCAAGGGTCAACCACTTTTTTCAAATTTCTAAAATCCTCAATTTTAATCCGATTGACTTAAAATTTTAATACGATTTTCATATCGGCGAACTGAATTCAACCACCAACTATTTTTGAGATCAGCTTCGACCAAAAGGTCAACATAGGCCAAAGGTCAACCACTTTTTATGAATTTCTAAAATCCTCAATTTTCATCCGATTGACTTGAAATTTGAAAAGGATTTACATATCGGCTAACTGAATTCAACCACCAACTATTTTTGCGATCAGCATAGGCCAAAAGGTCAACATACGCCAAAGGTCAACAACAATTTCAAATTTTAAAAATCCTCAATTTTCATCCGATTGACTTGGTATTTGAATGTGATTTTCATATCAGCTAACTGAATACAACCACCAACAATTTTTTAGATCAACATAGGCCAAAAGGTCAACATAGGCCAAAGGTCAACCACTTTTTTCTCATTTCTAAAATCCTCAATTTTCATCCGATTGACTTGGAATTTGAATAGGATTTTCATTTCAGCTAACTGAATTCAACCACAAACTATTTTTGAGATCAGCATCGGCCAAAGAGTCAACATAGGCCAAAAGTCAACAACAATTTCAAATTTCTAAAATCCTTAATTTTCATCCGATTCACTTGAAATTTGAATGGGATTTACATATCAGCAAACTCAATTCAACAACCAACTATTTTTGAGATCAGCATAGGCCAAAGAGTCAACATAGGCCAAAAGTCAACAACAATTTCAAATTTCTAAAATCCTCAATTTTCATCCGATTCACTTGAAATTTTAATGGGATTTACATATCAGCAAACGGAAATCAACCACCAACTATTTTTGAGATCATCATAGGCCAAAAGAGCAACATAGGCCAAAGGTGAACAACAATTTCAAATCTCTAAAATCCCCAATTTTTATCTGATTGATTTGAAATTTGAATCGGATTTTCATATCAGCTAACTGAATTCAACCACAAACTATTTTTGACATCAACATAGGTCATAAGGTAAACATAGGCCAAAGGTCAACCACTTTCTTTTAAATTACTAAAATCCTCAATTTTCATCCGATTGACTTGAAATGTGAATAGTATTTACATATCGGTGAACTGAATTCAACCACCAACTATTTTTGAGATCAGCATAGGCCAAAAGGTCAACATAGGCCAAAGGTCAACCACTTTTTTTGTAATTTCCAAAATCCTCAATTTTCATCCGATTGACTTTAAATCTGACTAAGATTTGCATAACAGCTTACTGAAATCAACCACCAACTATTTTTAAGGTCAATAGAGGTGAAAAGGTCAACAGGTCAAAGGTCAACCAGTTTTTTCAAATTTCTAAAATCCTCAATTTTCATCCAATTGACTTGAAATTTGAATAGACTAACATATCAATGAACTGAATTCAACCACCATCTATTTTTGCAATCAACATATGTCAAGGTCAACATAGGCCAAAGGTCAATGACTTTCTCAAATTTCTAAAATCCTCAATTTTAATCCGGTTGACTTGAAATCTGAATAGGATTTGCATATCAGCTTACTGAAACCAACCACCAACTATTTTTGAGGTCAACTTAGGCCAAAAGGTCAACATAGGCCACATTTCTAAAATTGTCAATTTTCATCCGATTAACTTAAACTTTGGAGACGATTTGCATATCAGGTCACTGAATTCTACCACAAATTATTTTTGAAGTCCAAAGGATGCTCTACTGAGTGCCATTCTACTTTATTCTGTTTTGCCAAGTGTCGCTCTATGAGTGAATTTTCATTCTGTCTGTCTGTCTGTCTATTTGTCTGTATGTATGTCAGTCGCCTACAGGTCACAATTTTCAACCGATCTTCACGAAACTTCACCAAATGGTAGAGTTGGTCATAAGCAAGAAGCCTATTGTTTTGGGGTCAATAGGTCAACATAGGTCAAAGGTCACCAACTTTGTCAAATTTCCAAAAAAATTCCTCCAATTCACTTGAAATTTTAAGAGGATTTGCATATCTGGACACTGAATTCAACCACCAAGTATTTTTGAGGTCACCATGAAGGCCAAATTTCTGAAATCCTCAATTTCAATCTGTTTAACTTGAAATTTTAAGATGATTTGCATTTCTGGTCACGAAATTCAACCACCAAGTACTTTTGACGTCAACATAGGCCAACAACTTATTTCTAGGGATTTCACAAGTATCATGGACATATTTCTTTTTTTTCTTTTCTTTTTTGTTTTCTTTTTTAAATATTTGGGCTAAGGCTTATAATAGAGCTCGCTCTCACTCTCGCTCTCTCTCCCTCTCTCTCTCACACACGCACACACACACACACACACACACACACACACACACACACACACACACACACACACACTGATGAGACAAACATTAACACAGCCACTGAGCTTGGGGGAAGTGCCGTCAGTGACCCTTGTGAGTCACTCCGTCACTTCCCGGGATACTCTGGGTACCAGTGACGTCATAACAATGGCGCCGCTTTTCCTACCGTACTCAGTGGGGCATTTCCTCCAGAGGAATTTCCTCCTCACCATGGATGCAACCGATGGGGATTGTCCGTGCTCTAGCGTTTTCAAGCAAGGAAGCAGCACACACCATTTTTAAAGTCTTTGGTATGATGAACCGGTCCAAACCAGATGGGTGTTTTTTAGGAGACATCATCTCCTTACTGGACGGCCGTTGGCTCCCTACAGGAGCTCATTCGTCCTTTGCCAGGTGTTGTTTTTGGTCCTGGCAGGATGACACAGTCACCCTCCCCACCAGCAAAGCCAGCGAGGGGTGTCGGTTTAGTCGTTGACAACCCGACCATGCGGCAGGAAGCACTGGGTTACATGTTACCTATGGCAATCCCAAAAGACTGACCTTATCAGACTGATCTGCACTTATTGTGTCTACATCATGTGTCTCCATATAAACATTTCTATGGCATCTTGTAATCTCCTCCTTTATAAACCCTCTCCATGTCTGCCTTATTCGTCCTCAGAGGTGGTGGACAAAACTGAACACGATATTCTAGTTGAGGCCTCACTATATTCGTATACAATGTGAGCACTACCTCTTTTGATTTATAACGTATTCCTCTACAGATACAACCTAAAAACCCTGTTCGCCAAAACCTAAAACCTAGCTGGTGGCTGGCACAGAGCTGTCTGCTTACCCCCCGTATCTATTACCACCCCCAGATATCAGAAAGGTAATTTTACGATGCCTTATTTAACCATCCTGGGCATAAAGACCAATCTTTTACAATTCCAACCATGTTTGCACCGGAAAATTGGATTCAACTTCATCAGGCCGCCATTATTTCTTTGATTAAAATATATGAGGTGCAGCATGTAAAATTCCAATTTCGTACTGAGTAAATTGCCTAATAATTTGCACAATAATTGTAATGATGTAGGACACATTATGTCCATTATGCTGGAACGTTCGTCTGATGACTCGGAGGAAAGGTGGTTTTCATGAACCTGCCGGAATGCCTTGTGATTGTATGATTGAGAAACGTGTGGGGATGTGCAATTAGAGGATTTCATCCTGATCCGTTCGTCGCCCTGAACATTGCATGTTAGTAATCATTTACATGCAAATGCGCCATGTTTGTACTTGCTACTGTGTTACGTACGCTTGAGGTCCTTTTTACCGGACACACCAAAACAAACGTGATTATCAGCAGAAACAGAGAACTGTTGGAGATGACAGCATTAGCAATGAGCAAGCTTGAAGAAGTCGCCGTCTTGTGTCGTATTTTGATTACCTCATTATTTTAGGACAAGTGCTATCTGTCTTCATGTGCAGCTCCTCATGGTCGTATTTCAATTCCATCCAAACTTCCGCAATCCTCTTTGCTGCCTCACCACCCACATTAGATAGCAATACGATATTATATCCTTGAAGTGTTCTGTTTCTCGTTTACCTCTCTTCACCTCTGTACCCATGATGGTCCATTGTATACAATACCCTGTGGATGCATCGCCGTCCTTGTGGTTCCTCTTTCTTTCTCCTGTACCCAATTCCTGTCCATACGCAACTCTCCTTCCATACGCAAGGTTGGCGGTTCAATCTCTCTCTCTCTCCCTCTCCCATTTTCAAGCCTCAAATGCTTGTTAATCACATCGGCCTATCTTGCTTTGCCCTTTCCGCCCTTCCAGGCCAATGGCTTGGCAGGATGCCGCGTCACCTCCTGGCTGAAGCCTTACTCGCCTACGCCTGAAGGGTGATTGACTGTAATTGTCTAATGATGAAACTTTGTGACTGTTGTAGGAACTGGTCGGATGCACCAAGCCATCTGGCAGTAAATGGCCTCTTGGCCTATTACAGTCCAGTAGACAGGCCATCTGCCTCTCAAGCTAAGGCTTCTATGTTCACCTCCACAGATACACGTTGGTGGAAGTAGTATCGTGGTTTGACTGTACGGTAAATCTTCCTTTTCAAGAATCTTCTGCCTTGTATTCTTTGGCCGCACTCATTTAATGGCTAGCAATAGTGTCACATTGGAACTATAAACTGCACCATGATGAGAGCCATTTCTGCTCCATGGGCATACAGCGCTGATAACAGGAAAAGCAGGAACATGCCAACAGGCCCGTGAAAACCGACGTGATTACACAGTGGTATCTGTGTGCACATGAGAAATGAGGGATGCAGAAGTTTCCGCGTGCACTGCAGGATTTTTAATCGCCTCTGCTTTTATCACTCAAGGTGTTGCTTCAAAACTGTTTGTATTTTTAAATAGCAACTCAACACTGAAGAACCCAGAACACTTTCTTAAACTGTAAGACCTTGGGCCTTTTAGTTCTCTTTTATACATTGTTAGAGGTGGACAACAAAGATCAGCGAGAGGTCAAAACACCAACAATATAGTGAAAGAGGAACAGATGGACGAGGGGCAAGGACAAATAGGTGAGGGATGAACCTCCAGGCAGGACACACACAAGGACATCGGATAAGTAGCACAGCTCGTGAGTTGAGGACAGGTAGACGAGTGAGGCCTATACATTTACACGTCATTAGTCTGTCTGTAGATCATAGACTGTATGAGTGGTGCTTTGTTCTCCATACTGACATAGCGACTGAGCTTCCTGTCATGCTCCTTTTGTCACTTTCTTTGAGCATTTTATTATTTAATACTATTTATTTATTTATTTCCTTTCTCCACCACACTGATGATAAAACGAGGGAAAATTGGCCACACGCATGTCAATGAATCTTTGAATGTAAACAGAAAAACAATTTTTAGAATTTATGGAATATGAAGATTCCCATCATATACTCGTGGATCGAAGTAAATGTAATGGTTTGAAAGGGTACTGGGGGCCTTTTTGATGAATTGTTGATACATAGAACATCAACAGTGTTTATGTTCATTATAAAGAGACCATCATGTGTGAGCATGTCCTTTTTCTCTTTCTCTCTCCCTCTCTCTCGCGCTCTCGCTCTCTCTCTCTCTCTCTCTCGCTCTCTCTCTTTCTCTCTCTCTCTCGCGCTCTCTCTCTCTCTCGCTCTCTCTCCCCCACTCCCACTCCCTTTCCACCTACATCTCCCCCTCCGGTGCTCTGGCTGAAGGCAGGTTCAGAAAGCGGCCCCACAGCAAGGCTTTCACTGGGTGGTTTTCCTTTGTCTTCCCAGTGGTTGCCAGGGCAAGTTTTTATAATTTGTTCTGGGTGCTAGCGATAACTCACCGACTCTTTGTGAAGGACACCGTGCAATATTTAACTTCCACCAACGAATGCTGGCCGACGGGACATCCGGTTTAACGTCAATGTAAAGGACGGCACACGTTTTGATACGATGACGTGGATGCTAAACACCAAATGGAGAGTTGAAGTTTGGTCGGGAATCAAATCCAGCCTCAACAACTCGGCTGAAAGTGTATTCTTCCTTTCAGGTTCTAAGTGTGATGTCCAAGTGAAATCCGGATTTGTAAATATATTTTGAGTTGATGATGGATTTATAAAGGCAATGAAATATAGGTACAACACAGGTGTGATCTTCCATGTGTGTTGAATGTGAGGTGCTCTGTACAATATTCACAGAATCGGGGGTGTGGTAATGGTTTGAGTCTGGGAGGTCGGTGGTTCAAACCCCTAGCCGAGTCATACAAAGACTTTAAATATGATACGTGCCGCTTCCTTGCTTGATGTTCAGCATTTAAAAGGATAAGTGGATGGACGAACAACCATAGGTTGGCATCCATGGAAAGAAGGAAATTCCTCCTTCAGAAATGCCCCACTGAGTGTGGTAAGAAAAGCGGCGCTATAGTTTTGATACCGCTAGAACCCAGAGTGCCCCAGGAAGTGACAGCACTTCCCCCAAGTTCAGTGTCTGTTTCCTTTAACAGTCTTGTGTTGTGTCTCAGGTATTCGATTGTATGTGCATGTGTGTGAGATTGGTATGTGGCAGCTCCACTATGAGCCTTAGATCCTGTAAAAAAAAGAATAATAATAAAAAAAACCACGACTTACCCAGATTACAACCGGCATTATGAAAATTCATATTTTGTAATGTTAGAATTGTTGAAATATCTGAATTGTTTGACGATGATGGGTTTTAGTGTGAACACCACGGCTGCATGAGTTTATCGCTTACCTGAAAGATTTGTCCACAGAGATATGATCACACAAGCATTACCTTCATTTGACTTTTTTTGTTTTATCGGAAAACTTTAAAACCACACCACCCATGTCAAAACAAGCAAAGCGTTTGAGAGAAAATGATGTCGCAGATGCTGCATTAAGTTTTAGTGAACATTGATGCTCAAAAGAAGGTATTCCATCCCTTTGAAACGTCAAGACTGAGGGATCTTGTGAGGCCATGATTACCATTCTCTCAGCAGCTTGCCGAGAAACACAAGAGATCCTTTCCAAGAAATTATGGAACTTTTATCTAAACCCTTTCTACTGCCATGAGTGCAGATGACAAAAGTCTGTGGTGAACATCCCTTGAAATTTAATTCATTACTTTGAAAGTAAAAAGAGAAACCACTCTTCATGTCTTGTGCAACAAGTGCCAGCACCGTGGTTATCTGGACATGCTCCATGATACCGTGGAGTTATCATCATCAGAGCACAACCATACTCACTCAAAGCCATCATCGTTGTTTGGGCACCGATGATGGTGCCATGGTTTGGTCTGCGATCTTCCAAACTACCATGGGGTCTAGTCTCCCAAAGTGCATCCGCCGCTCCTCTATTGGGCGGTCCTCTTGCTGTGCTGCAGTCGATCCACTGGTTTGTGGATCATCTTGTTGGATTTTTTGCTGTGGCCTGTTCAGAATCTCCAACTGAATCCAAAAGAGAATCTTCAGAACCACTTTGCAAAAGGTACATTTATTTATATCCCAAATTTTGGGTGCCAAGTTGACAATCGTTTGAAGGAAAAATGGTCTCAAGTTACACCCGGATGATGCAGGAAAGTAACGGAAGTCTTCCTTGATGTGGTGTGTCAGATCATGTTGAGGATAGGTTATGTCATCGCTTCCTATGGCTTCCTAAAGTGGACCCCCTTATATTGATGTCATCACGTGTTATGTGGTTGTGGTGTATTTTGTCACAGGTTATGCTTCTTTTTTCCTCCAGCCTGGGATTTTAAAAAATCATTCGTCACTTGGGACTCAACTTTGTAACGATCATTGAGAACGTTTTCAACAAGAGACCACACGGGGATTTGGCTGTGTCTAGTCTTCTTTTTTTTTTTTCTTGTTTTCTAGTTTATAACATTGTCGTCAAATTGTATCTCCATGAATTGAAATTACACCAAACCTATGACCTCTCTTTCCCGCATCTCCTCTCTGAGTCACTCAATTTATGTGTTAATGAATCACTGCACTAATGATCCCGGTGTCATGGCTGCCGTCATATTTGATAACGACATGACACATGTACAAGGCAAGGGATGAGGGTTTCATGCAGACTTCTTACCCTCATCACTCTCATCCCTCGATTTGGTGTGATGACTTTAAAAAATAAACAAACAGATGTTTACAGTTATTTGAGGTAACACAATCAGGTGCGTATGTCCCTCTTTGTCCATTTGTCCTCTCATGCCACCGTGTGCACATCAAAATGTATGAAAGCCACATCTTCCAATCTAACTTTTGATACAAAGAGGATTCCTGATATTTTAAACGAAATGTCTTGGATGTTATCCAAGGAAGTTATCAAGAAGTTTTTGTCCTGAAACTCTCCACATTGGTTTCCCCAGCGATACCATTTGTGGAAATCCCTGATTTTTCAATCTTTCTCTTCACCCACAGCAAGGCAATTGCATACGTTTCACTTTCTACAGAATTGTTTTCCCTCCAAACTGATTCCTAACATCCATATTTTTAATGCTGTCTCTTCCAGTTGCACGCCCCATGACTCTCCATGACCCAAATTTCCCCGCGTATCATCGATGCACAACACAAAACCTGGCAAAGGCAAATTATAAGGGAGTACATTTCCTGAATAATTATTTTTCCGAGAAACTTTGCTTTAGCCTCCTCTATAATCCACATTCATCCCACCAAAGAATCATGGACCATGCGTGTTTATCAAGGCCTCGACACCACTCGGCACCGCTGAAGCACACAGACTCGGATTGACCTGCTTCTCAAAACCATTAATCTTCTTTGCTCAAGACATAATTTTATTTTCCAGAAAAGCATAAAATGGCGAGAGAAAACCGAAAAATAGACAAAGGCATGCTTCAGCACTGCCTTTCCTTGAGGTTCAAATTTGAGCATGCAGTACAAACGATCCATCAAGGATGCACAATGCTATAATGGGATGACGTGGATCGGGTAGAAACGTACAAGTTGATTCACAGCAGGAAAGATTAATGGGAAAACAGGGAATTGAGTCAGATCCTTTTTGAACCCACAAGAGCCATCACCGTATCGTATCATGCAACTGGGGTAGGCCACTGAATGAATATAAATGAGATTGTGGACCAGTACACCAAGCCAGTGGCCTACTGTCATAACACTTTCAGTGATTTCTCTTTAATGGATCTACAATTGCTAGGTTGGAAAAGTGAGACATCCCAGACATCTCTGTAAGGCTGTACTACAGGTGTGAAAGTGTCTTTGTAAGGCTGTACCAAAAGGGTACTGCACAATGTACATGATAACATGGATTTGGAAAAATTACATCAGCATTTTGGTCCTGAGCAGTTTTGAGTCCAACATCCATAATTAAACAAGACAAAGTCAGATGACAGGATATTTAGTGCAAACTCCATAGCCTGGAGATGGATGGAGTGAAAAAGGTAACACAACAAATGAATGAATGAATAAAAAGGCAACACAACAAAGGAATGAATGAATAAAAAGGCAACACAACAAAGGAATGAATGAATAAAAAGGGAACACAACAAAGGAATGAATGAATAAAAAGGGAACACAACAAAGGAATGAATGAATAAAAAGGCAACACAACAAAGGAATGAATGAATAAAAAGGGAACACAACAAAGGAATGAATGAATAAAAAGGGAACACAACAAAACATCTGAAACGACGTTAACCGACATGCCTCCGCCCACATTATTACATCATTATAATACTTGAACCAAGTTTGAATTAGATCACTTCAGCTGTTCACAAGTTATCACATTTTTACCTGACATGACCCCTGACCTGACCTGACCTTAAACTTTGGTAATTATTGGATTTGAGGACCCCTGACCTTTGATCTCTTGGCCCCAAAATCTAATCAGTTAATCTTTACATCATTATACATATCTGTACCAAGTTTGAATTAGATCCCTTTTGCCGGTCTCACGTTATATACCTATTACAGACTTTGACCTTTGACCTCTTGACCCCAAAATTTAATCAGTAAATCTTTACATCATTATACATACCTGTACTTAGTTGGAATTAACCGGTGTGTACCCCATATCCCTGCGTGTCGTAAGAGGCGACTAAAAGGGTTGGCGTCAGGAAGGGCATCCGGCCAAAAAACATTGCCTCAAAAAGAGAACCATGACAATTACAACTACATATGGGCAGGGTACAGCCCGAAGTACCCCGTGGGGGACCCTACTCCCTCATCAAAACTCAAGGGTGGAAATCACTCCATTTATGACGAAACGTCTGATGCCCGACGTGGAGATCGGTTTCTGAGGTTTGGGACATGGAATGTCGGGACAATGACACTTCACATATGATGTGGGAATGTGATGGAGTCCAAGATTGTCTTAAGAAGTATATGTATTCGGAAGTGTTATTTAACGATGTTGTGTTTAATAATCAGGTGGTTGAGATGGTAAAAACATGGTACTTTTTATTCAGTCCTCTCCTTGGATTTCAGGCTACTTTACTGTTTGGGAAGGAATAGAGTGGAACCAATACTGTGGAGATGAAAGTTTCTTCCGACATCAAACCAGGCCTATCAGCTGAGAGAAAATGGAGAATTGCATGAAATGAGTGAATCAAGAATGTCTGTGAAGTGTTATATTTATATTGTGTGGGCCGTGTCTGGAGGTGCGATTACTACCTGTCTGCAAAAGTTAAACTTGTAGAGGGAAAATAAATCTTTGAATTTTGAGCCTCAAAGGGCAAGGGCTATGAGTGGTATGGATTGCAAGGTGTCGGGCTGATCCACATGATGGGTGTCCGCTTGCGAAGCGAGGTAATTGGAAGAAGCGATGAGATTGGGTGTCTGGAGGGCCATTTGTTTGTGGGTGGGGGCAGGGGGGGGGGTAGGCGACTGGTACAAAAGATAATAGATGGTATTGGGCTGGACTAGATGAAGGCATCAAGGTTGGGGGAGAAAGGAGGAAGATGGATGACAATTGGGGACTGTGAACGGTGGGGGTGTGAAGCAGATGTTTGGGAGTGGGCGAAAAGGAGGTCGGGATGTGGGGCCCTGAGCCGAGGATTGCAGGCTGCAGGGGAGTGGAGAAACAGGGGAATATGGGAATGGAGAATGGCTTCTCATTTCCAACAGCCGGCTTGTTTTCTGCAGCCTGTACATCATTGCAGGGGTTTCTCCGGGTTGCGAGATTGTATTATTGTGTGGGATGTGGGTTTGGATGCTCCGATTCGTTGATTGTTTGAAGAAAATATAATAGAAGGTGGGTAGCAATGTTCAGGGAGATGTACATGATGTGCTCACAGAAAATGGATTTTACTTGTACTTCTGGGTTTGATTGCTGGGTGAAAATGACATAATTAATAATCCAAATGGCTTTGAACACACAATTCTATCAAAGTAATTGTTTCAAGATATATTTTCTTAAAATTATTGGAATTTCAGCAATTTTCTCTCCATATTGCAATGCATTCCTTCTCATATTCGAAAACATCGCCTTCATGCATCGTCGACATCTTGGGATGATTACACAGATGTGAGGAGGAAGACCAGAGGAGGTGGATGTCCAGTAATGTATTTAAAGCAAACCGGGAGCTTGAGGATGTGTGCCGACAAATTTGTATCCGGGCGACTGTGTTGATTTTTAACTCGTCTGAATCTTTAAACCATTCTCGTTTATCTGTGATCCAAGTATCTGAACCGATTAATGTCCCCGGCCTGCAAACATCACGGCATATCTCACCGCCTGAATGCACAAGCAAGCCTGAGAGTTATAAATCCCAAAGCTCGCCGAGTCAAGCGAGAGCCGCCTCCAGGACCCGACCGCAGCTTTGCATCTCATTGGCGAATATCGGGGGCGATTGGTCTGGGATTGTGTGCCAGCATTCCCCACCACGGCTCTTCCGCCCAGGACTAAACATACAAAACGTCCTTCTGCCAAGCGCCCTCATTACCCAATGCCGGCTCAACTAGGAATCTGGCCAAAATGACCCCGGAGAAGCGTTTTTGATCCGACTGATGATCTCGCATCCAATGCGTAATCCATGGATCACAGCACCATCTCTTGCTCTGCACACGCGTATCGAGCGGCTATTCTAAATCTCATAGTAACTGCCTTTTTTGTCTCGGACTTAAGGATAGTGGCTTTGTTATCCGCCATGTTAGCCCAACAACCAAACCTATCTGCTCACCTACTGCATTGCCTTGGTTTAGAACATGCTGGGAGGAAGAATTGTTTTTCACTCCTCATGCCGTATATTTTTTGCGTTAAGCAGGAGTTATGATTGCTGTATTTGTTATTAGTTATTACCCTCGCCAGAGGAGAGGGTATTGCACTTAGGTCCATTTGTTTTTGTTACTTGTGAAAATCTAAGATTTGTCAAGTTTATTGCCTGGTCTTGTGCGTTATTACTTGGCAAAAAAAAAAATTGTGGACAAGTATGGTGATCACACCGCTTTGTGTGTTTGTTTGTCTGTCCGCTCACTTATACTTGCCTACAGGTCACAATTTTAAACTGATCTTCATGAAACTTCACCAAATGGTAGAGTTCGTGGTCCGACAAAATCCTATATATTTTTGAGGTCAAAAGGTCAACATAGGCCAACGGTCAACCACTTTTTCAAATTTCTAAAATCCTCAATTTTCATCCGATTAACTTGAAATTTTAATAGATTAACATATCAGCGAACTGAATTCAACCACAAACTATTTTTGCGATCAACATAGGTCACAAGGTCAACATAGGCCAAAGGTCAACCACATTTTTCAAATTTCTAAAATCCTCAATTTTCATCTGATTGACTTGAAATTAGAATAGGATTTGCATGTCGGCTTACTGAATTCAACCACCAACTATTTTTGAGATCAGCATAGGCCAAAAGGTCAGCATAGGCCAAAAGGTCAACCACTTTTTTCAAATTTTTTAAATCCTCAATTTTCATCCGATTGACTTGAAATTTAAATACGATTAACATATCGGCGAACTGAATTCAACCACCCACTATTTTTGCGATCAACATAGGTCACAAGGTCAACATAGGCCAAAGGTCAACCACTTTTTTTCGAATTTCTAAAAGCCTCAATTTTCATCCGATTAACTTGAAATTTGAACAGTATTAACATATCAGCGAACTGAATTCAACCACCAACTATTTTGGAGATCAACATGGGCCAAAAGGTAACACAGGCCAAAATGTCAACAACCTTTTCAAATTCCTAAAATCTTCAATTTTCTTCCAATTGACTTGAAATTTTAATAGATTAACATAGCGAACGGAATTCAACCACAAACTATTTTTGCGATCAACATCGGTCACAATGTCAGCATAGGCCAAAAGGTCAACCACTTTTTTCAAATTTCTAAAATCCTCAATTTTCATCCGATTGACTTGAGATTTAAATACGACTAACATATCGGCTAACTGAATTCAACCACCAACTATTTTTGCTATCAACCTCGGTCACAGGGTCAACATAGGCCAAAGGTCAATCACTTTTTTTCAAATTTCTAAAATCCTCAATTTCATCTGATTAACTTGAAATTTGAACAGTATTAACATATCAGCAAACTGAATTCAACCACCAATTATTTTGGAGATCAACATAGGCCAAAAGGTAACACAGGCCAAAATGTCGTCAACCTTTTCAAATTCCTAAAATCTTCAATTTTCATCCAATTGACTTGAAATTTTAATAGATTAACATATCAGCAATCTGAATTCAACCACAAACTATTTTTGTGATCAACATATGTCACAAGGTCAAAGGTCAACCACTTTTTTCAAATTTCTAAAATCCTCAATTTTCATCTGATTGACTTCAAATTTGAATAGGATTTGCATTACAGCCTCCTGAATTCAACCACCAACTATTTTTGAGATCAGCATAGGCCAAAAGGTCAACATAGGCCAAAAGGTCAGCATAGGCCAAAAGGTCAACCACTTTTTTCAAATTTCTAAAATCCTCAATTTTCATCTGATTGACTTGAAATTTAAATATGATTAACATATCAGCTAATTGAATTCAACCACCAACTATTTTGGAGATCAATAAAAGCCAAAAGGTCAATACAGGCTAAAAGGTCAAGAACATTTTCTAATTCCTAACATCTTCTTTTTTCCATCCAATTGACTTGAAATTTGAATAGACTAACATATCGGCGAACTGAATTCAACCACCAACTATTTTTGCGATCAACATAGGTCACAAGGTCAACATAGGCCAAAGGTCAACCACTTTTTTCAAATTTCTAAAATCCTCAATTTTCATCCGATTGACTTGAAATGTGAAGAGGATTTGCATGTCGGCTTACTGAATTCAATCAGCAACTATTTTGAGGTCAATATAGGCCAAAAGGTCAACGTAGGCCAAATTTCTAAAATTGACAATTTTCATCCAATTAACATAAGATTTGAAGGCGATTTGTATATCAGGTCACAGATTCAACCACCAATTATTTGTGAGGTCAAAAGGATGCTCTATTGAGTGGCATTCTACTTTGTTCTCTTTTGCCAAGTGTCACTCTATGAGTGATTTTTCATTTGTCTGTCTGTTTGTTATATTTACAACGAAAATTGAATTTTTTTGTCATATGTCGGTCTGTCTCATCCATTTGTGTGTGCGATAACTCGCGCGAACGCTTTCAGCTAACTCCGTCAAACTTTGCTAGAAGATTCCGAAGGACAAAAGTGAGGCTGTCAGTGTTATTTGACTATGTATGTCAAAGGTGAACGTTCTCTCGATTTTTGTCAAACTTGTCAGGCAACCGCCTGGCGCCTTCTTGTTACTTGCAAAATCGAGGATTTTTGTCAGTTGCGTTTATTATCTTGCCAAAACGAAGTTTTTGCAAGATGTATTAGTCAGCTTGTATGTTTGTCTGTTTGTTTGTCTGTTTGTTTTTTTGTTTGTGGTTAATCTTTTTTTTTTCACGTTTAGATCACTCTGTAGACCACAGTTATTATTGGAAACTCCTGTAACTTCGCATATCAGTCCTATAGAGATACCCTTCAGCACACAAAATTTTGAAGGTCAAGGTCAAAGGTCAAGGTCACTTTGCGGTCAATCATGGAGGTCAACGAAACCCTTATTTTTTGAGTAACTTTGATCTTATGATCTCCAAACTTGGTGGGTATATAGGGTGTGGTATGGCGCTCAGCTGATTAGTTTTTGGTGTCGATCGGCCTTGACCTTCAAGGTCATTTTGAAGGTCATTCAATTTTGACCAAAAGGTAAAATTTTCAAGTTTCAGTTACCATATCGAGTAGTACCTCAAATTGAAGCCCTTGTTGAGTGCTTTCCAAACATATAACTAGTTTGACAATGTGACGTCATTTGACGGCGTTATGACGAAAAAACTGCACTTTTCATGTATATTGTATTGCTTTAGTTCGCATTGTTTAGGTCACTCTGTAGAGCACAGTTCCCTTTGGAAACTCTTGTAAGTTCGCATATCAGTCTTTTAGAGATACCCTTTAGCACACAAAATTATGAAGGTCAAGGTCAAAGGTCAAGGTCACTTTGCGGCCAATCATGGAGGTCGACGAAACACTAATTTTTTGAGTAACTTTGATCGGATCGTCTCCAAACTTCATGGGAATCTAGTATATGGTCCGGCGCTCAGCTGATTAGTTTTTGGTGGCGATCGGCCTTGACCTTCATGGTTAGCGCTGGAGGTCGAAAATTATTGACCCCAAGGTCAAATTTTGAAATCGTAGGTACCATATCGAGTAATACCTCATATGAATGCCCTTGATGAGTGCTTCCCAGATCTGTAAACAGTTTGACGCTATGACGTCATTTGATGACGTCATGACGAAAAAACGGAATTTTCATGAAAAAATTATTTCCTCAGTTCTCATCAAAATCTTTCAATATTTCATGTGCGTTGGTCATGAAGACATACTATTCACCATACGAAATTATTAAGGTCAAGGTCAAATGGCAAGATACGGTTCACCCTGTGGGTGACATATGTTCATTATTCTGTCTGTCTGTTTGTCACTCGCCTACAAGCCACAATTCTAAACCTGATCGTCATGTAACTTCACCAAGTTGTGAAGGTCGTCACAATTGAGAAGCCTATTGATTTTGAGGTCAAGGGTCATCTGGAGGTCAATTTTCTAAAATCGCCATTTTTCATCCGATTGACTTGAAAATTGAACAGCATATATATATTGTCACTAAATTGGTAAAACAACTGTTTTGAGATCAAAAGGTCAAAGGTCAACTGAAGGTCAAACTTCCAAAATCATCAATTTTAATTTGAAAAACTGTCAATTTTCATCCGATTGACTTGAAAACAGAACAGCATTTGTATTTTCTCACTAAATTGGTAAACCAACTATTTTAAGGTCAAATGTCAACTCAAGGTCAAACTTCCAAAATCATCAATTTTCATCTGAAAAACCATCAATTTTCATCAGAAAAACCATCAATTTTCATCTGATTGACTTGAAAATTATATAGCAATTGCACAGTGCCTCACTGAATTGGGCAAACCAACTATTTTAAGGTCAAAAGGTCAAAGTTCAACTCAAGGTCAAACTTCTAAAATCATAAATTTTCATCTGAAAAATCGCCGCTTTTCATCCTATTGACCCAAGCTTTGATAAAGATTGTCAATTTTAATCTTGATGGAATGGATCACCCACAGGTCACAATTTTAAACCGAACTTCACAAAACTTCTCAAAATGGGAGAGTTGGCAAGAAGCCTTCATAAGCAAGAAGCCTATTTATTTTGGGGTCAAAAGGTCAACAACTTTGTCAAATTTCAAAAATCCTTAATTTTCAACCGATTGACTTGAAATTTGATGAGGATTTGCATGTCAGGTCAGTCACTCAATTCAACCACCAATTATTTTGAGGTCAACATAGGCCCAAGGTCACCAATTTGTTTTAGGGATTTTGCAAGCACAACATATTTCTTGTTTGATTATTTGTCCGCACAAGGCGTGAGTATGTGTATTAATTACATTACAACCTTGAGAACCCTAAGACCCTTTACGATCCCTAATTCCCTGCCAAACCTTTAGAACCCTGAAACCCATTAAGACCACGAACACCCTAAGGACTAGGAAGACCCACAAATACCCTAAGATCCTCAAAAGTCTTAAGACACCTAAAACACTTTCGAGGTCTCAGAACTCGAAGAATATTTGAGACCTCTAAGACCCTCTAGACCCGTGGTTCCCAACCTGGGGGCCATGGCCCCCTGCGAGGCCATGGTGTATTTCTCGGGGGGCCATGGGGTAATTTGAACCATACTAAAAATTACATATTGTCTTTGGGTTTTTTTGATATTGTTTTGACTTTGATATTGTTTTGTTTTTTTCCTATTGCAGATTTGACGTTATGGCTTTTGGGAGTAAAAAAAGAAAGTATCTTGATGAATACATAAAGCTTGGATTCACGTCCATTACCGTGTCTGGCCAAGAGAAACCACAATGTGTGCTGTGTCACAAGGTTTTGAGTTCTGAATCCATGAGACCATCTAAGTTGAAGTTGCACCTCGAGACGAATCACGCACAACATGCAAAGCAGGGTCTCGAATTTTTCAAGCGGCATGAAAGAAATTTTAAGCGACAGAAGTTGGATGAGGGAGGAGCTTTTCAACAACAAAATGTAGCAACTCTCCAGGCTTCTTATGAAGTTTCTCTTGAAATTGCAAAGAAGAAAAAACCCCACTCGATTGGGGAGACACTCATCAAGCCTTGTACCCTCCTCATTGTCGAACGGGTTCTCGGCAAGGCAGAGGCTCGCAAAGTTGAACAGGTGTCTTTATCGAATAACAGTGCAGCGTCGTATCTGTGACATGCCGGAAGATGTGAAACAACAGATCATCAATGAGATTAAGGCGGCGCCTTTCGGCTTGTTTTCTTTTCAACTTGATGAATCGACCGATGTTAGTTCTTGCTCCCAGCTACTGGCATTCGTTCGCTATGTCAAGGGAGATGATATCAAGGAAGAATTCTTGTTCTGCAGTGTCCTGGTAACAACGACAAAAGCTAACGACATCATGGAAAAAATGAAGTTGTTCTTCGATGCGGGAGGAATTCGGTGGGAGAATGTATGCGGTGTCTGTACTGACGGTGCTCCTGCCATGCTTGGTTCCAAATACGGATTCCAAGCAAAAGTGAAGATGCTGGCACCACAAGCGAAAGGAACCCCCACTGTATGATTCATTGCTATGCCTTGGCTTGTAAGACTCTCCCTCTCTCATTGAAGAAAGTTATTGAAGTCGTAATCAAGATTGTTAACTACATCAAGGCAGGGGCTCTCAACACCCGAATGTTCAAGGAGCTGTGCAAAGACATGAACGCGGAACATGAAACGTTGCTGTACTAAACTGCTGTACGCTGGCTTTCGAAAGGGAATGTTCTGAACCGCGTATTTGAACTTCGTGCGGAAGTCAAACATTTCTTGAATCATCAAGGGAAACATGACCTCCTGCAGCATTATGACGAAGAATTGTGGAAAGAACGACTTGCTTATCTTGCTGACATTTTTGAGCAGCAGAACCAGCTGAACCTCAAGCTCCAAGGAAGAGCGACTAATATTATTCTTTTCCACGATCATCTCAGAGGATTTGTTGCCAAGCTCCAAAACTGGCGCAGGAAAGTGAACACAGGAAACATTGCTATGTTCGAAAGAATGTCTGAATTGCAAGACAGCATGGGAAAAGAGCTAGATCCCGTACTGAAAAATGACATTCTTGAGCATCTGCAGTCACTGGAGCTAGAATTTCATAAATATTTTCCTGATTTAGACGACAATGAGGCAAAAATTGTGAGGAATCCTTTTTCCGTCAACCTTTGCGTGGAGAGCATACTGGAGGCAATGCAAGATGAATTCCTGGATCTCCGAAACGATTTATTTGCCAAAGACACTTTCGAAGAGAAGAGCTTGACGGAGTTTTGGGTGGTAATGGGTCGCTACCCTAATATCAGTCAGATAGCTATCCGGGTGCTTCTGCCATTGTCATCTCCCTAACTCTGCGAAGCAGGGTTTTTCACGCAGATTCGATTTCAAATCGAAACAACGTAATCGGCTCCACGTGGAAGATGACCTCCACTGTGCCCTGACTGTGACTCAACCACGGATACCCCAATTGGTAGCTAAAATGCAATTTCAGCCATCCCACTGAGTTTTTAATTCACTTTTATGGCGCATGCACCGCGTCCCTGGTTTTGATTACCTGAGTTGTTGTCGAATTGAGTTTCTTTTTGTGAGATTATAACACACTGCGTTAAATACAGACACAACAGAGGTTTTTAGTTTTCACATATTCTTGACTTGGAACCATTTCATCCTGTTTTTTTGTGTGACAGTTCTATTTTATGCTGTCCATAGTGTTGCTACTGATAATATTAAAATCTCATATCAAACATGCATCATTCGAGCGACATTGCTTTGTTTGCTTCTTCCAAAAACGATGTAGTTGGGAGCCAGTAAGGAACAGAAAAAAACTATGGAACTAAATGTTCATGTTGGCTACTTGGAATTCCTCATTTTCTGTGTAATAATTTACCAATTCTCATACAAACAAAATAGCCAATTAAAGGAAAAAACACCTCTCAGAATGCACCACAGAGCATCTAGAAATCTAAAATTTTCTGGGGGGCATGCCCCCACACCCTCCTAGCCTGCTTACACGTGCGCTGCCGCTCGACCCTCGCGAAAGGGAGGGGGGTGCTGGGGATGTGCTCTGGGAGCTAAGGGGGCCATAACACAAAAAAAGTTTGGAACCCCTGCTCTAGACCCTTTATAACCGTAAGACCATTTCCGATGCCAAAGACCCTTTCAAACTCTTAATACTCTTAATAACCCTAACACCCTGTAAGACCCTTTATAACCCTAAAACCCTTTTAAACCCCGAAGTCCCTTAAATACCTAGTCCTAGATGAACAAAAATGACCCCAAAGACCCAGAGGACCAAAAAGACCCTTAAAGTCCCTGAAGACCCAGAGGACCCCAAAGACCCTTAAAGACCCCAAAGACCCTTGAAGGCCCTGACTGAAGCCCCTTAAAATCCAGAGAATGCAGAGTCCCAAAAAGACCCTGAGGATCCAAAAGACCCCGAGGACCCCAAGGACAAAACTACCCAGTTTATTTCTCTTTCTTCTTTACCTTTTCAAACCTGTTGATAAAATAATTGATGCCTGGCCTGACACTTACCTTCAACTTCTTTTTTATAGGCATTTGCAATGTAGCTTTATCTTTATGAGGGAAAAACCCTTTTCATCAAATTTTCCTTTAAAAAATAATTTCCAACAAGTTGCTGATACTGTCAGCCCCCCTCCTTTTAGGTGGTTATGAGGAGATCAAAGGGGAATAGATCTGTGTAATATGAAAGCTAAATCTTGAAGGTTTTTTTCAATATAGCCTCCACAAGCCAATTTACTGAGATGGTTGCTATGGCGATTACACATGCGTAGATAGGAACGAGATCATATTTTTACTCTGTCTGCCTTCCTGGCAGTCAGACAAAATTGAAAAGAATTATAAACAGGAAACTCGTTGTTTTTAAGGAGGTTATAAAGGACACAAACAACAGGCACACTTAACTAATGTAGCGAGTTATAAAGGGTGGTGTGTTTGGTGTTCTAGACACTGGGTGAAACAGCGGTAAAGCCCAGAATAAATTTATTTATATGCTTTTAAATCTCTTTAAACCTTTATTTAAATGGAATTATATACTTGAACACAGTAGAACACAAATTGCCTTCACAATACTTCCATGAACCAAAATATATTTTAATTTCAACAATTTTCTGGAAGAAATGGTTAATTATTTGAAAAAATTGAAAGGGTGCCAATATTTTTAGCCACGACTGTATAACAGATCCTCTTTCAGAACTTCCATCTTATTTTAGTTCATGCGAAAACTGTGGTTGTGTGTTTAATCAGCTGCCTTGTTAACTTTTCTGGATCACAGAAACGAAAGATTGATGTGATGATGTTAATAGATAGGAAAGCTCATGAAAATGATCTTCTGGGTAAACCAAAATTGTTACTAGCCGATATGACTATTGTTGTTCTGACCTCTTTCTGGTCTATTCATGTTCACCCTTGGAGCAGCATTGCCGGATGTGTGGCCATATATGGTCCTCATTAACAGTTAGAAACTGTTGAACATGTGGCGAACCACAGGTGTAGTGTATGTGTAGTTCCGATTATTCTGTTGCTTCATTATAATGTTTTGGTTGCTTCAATTTGCATGATTCTACTCAAACTTAAATATAAACTTGCTCTCACCAATCTGAAGTGACTTTTTAGTTTCTGCGGTTTTACATTTTTGTAGTAAAATTTTATACTTTGAAATGTCAATGTTTTAGATGAGAGAGAGAATCTAAATAATTCCTTCAGCTTATTCAGTGCCTGATTCAATGACCATCCAGATCATCAGCCAGGAACCGTTCATCATTGAGGTTTTAACCATTTCATCCCAGAACCTCTCCGAGCAGAGGATCTACACCCGTAGTAGTGTGAAAAGGTCATCTAGAGAAAGTGAGGAGTGGCAGAGAGAGAGAGAGAGAGAGAGAGGGGCAGAGAGAGGGGGCAGAGAGAGAGGGGCAGAGAGAGAGGGGCAGAGAGAGAGGGGCAGAGAGAGAGGGGCAGAGAGAGAGGGGCAGAGAGAGAGGGGCAGAGAGAGAGGGGCAGAGAGAGAGGGGCAGAGAGAGAGGGGCAGAGAGAGAGGGGCAGAGAGAGAGGGGCAGAGAGAGAGGGGCAGAGAGAGAGGGGCAGAGAGAGAGGGGCAGAGAGAGAGGGGGGGCAGAGAGAGGGGGGGGCAGAGAGAGGGGGGCAGAGAGAGAGAGGGGGGCAGAGAGAGAGAGGGGGGCAGAGAGAGAGGGGGCAGAGAGAGAGAGGGGGGCAGAGAGAGAGAGGGGGGCAGAGAGAGAGGCAGAGAGAGAGAGAGAGAGAGGGGCAGAGAGAGGGGGCAGAGAGAGAGGGGCAGAGAGAGAGGGGCAGAGAGAGAGGGGCAGAGAGAGAGGGGCAGAGAGAGAGGGGCAGAGAGAGAGGGGCAGAGAGAGAGGGGCAGAGAGAGAGGGGCAGAGAGAGAGGGGCAGAGAGAGAGGGGCAGAGAGAGAGGGGCAGAGAGAGAGGGGCAGAGAGAGAGGGGCAGAGAGAGAGGGGCAGAGAGAGAGGGGGGGCAGAGAGAGGGGGGGCAGAGAGAGGGGGGCAGAGAGAGAGAGGGGGGCAGAGAGAGAGAGGGGGGCAGAGAGAGAGGGGGCAGAGAGAGAGAGGGGGGCAGAGAGAGAGGCAGAGAGAGAGAGAGGCAGAGAGAGAGAGAGGCAGAGAGAGAGAGAGGCAGAGAGAGAGAGAGGCAAAGAGAGAGGCAAAGAGAGAGAGAGGCAAAGAGAGAGAGAGGCAAAGAGAGAGAGAGGCAAAGAGAGAGAGACGCAAAGAGAGAGAGGCAAAGAGAGAGAGGCAAAGAGAGAGAGGCAAAGAGAGAGAGGCAAAGAGAGAGAGGCAAAGAGAGAGAGTTAGAGGGAGAAAGAGAAAAAGAAAGAAAGAGTTTTCAAGAGTTCATACAACAAAATTCATAGAAAATCAAATAAAAGGAGAAACAATCAATGTAATGTACTACATTCCAAAACAAGACATTGCAAAGACAAGAAAACACCCACATGTAAATCTCTAATACATTTAAATCTCTAATATTATTACAGAAGGGACAGATCACCAATACCATGACATCCAAACGGTTTACAAAAGTGTTTGTTGGCAATACCCCGTGAGCCAGTCTCCATTGTAAACCACCCGACTTTTTTGATATTGGTGTACCATACATTGATTTCCATTCAGGTTCAGAAGGGGGGCCATTAGGTAAAAGAGCTTTCCATCTCATAACTCCTGCTGCAGAGGTTTTTTTTTTTTTTTTTTTTTTTTTTTTTTTTGTATACAAGATCGAGGCTCGTGAAAGAGCGAACATTAATCACACAGAAAGACAAACCCGACACATAAAACATATAACATCGGGAGCGGTAGACAAGATGGGGAGAAAGGGGGAAGGACACAAACACAACATTTGAGAGCAGGGACCGAGAGACATGGAGACATCGAGAGATCTGAGAGAGGGCGAGGGCTTTGGGGGGGGGGGCATGGGAAGGGGGCGGTTGGAGAAGTATAAAACATATGGACACTGCCAGGACTTCCAGGAAAGAAGTTGGAATTTCAAACAAGGTGGATCTGGGGTGAATTAGCGGGGGTAGAAAAGATCAAGGTTTTGGATGGGGGAAGATAAGAGATGGTGGTGAACAGCTGTTTTAAAGACCTGGAGGGAGGAGTGGGATTGAAGGGAGTGAGGGAGTTTGTTCCAGAGGCGGGAGAAAAGAGGAATGAAAGAGTGAAGGTGAGCAGAGAGCCGAGATTTCGGCAGTTTAACCATCAGAGGGTTGCTGGCAGATCTTGTGCGACCTGTAGGAATATTTGGGGGACAGAGCACAGAGAGAGCTGGGGGTGCAAGGCCGGAGAGGAGTCGGTAGAAGACAGAAAGACCACCTACCTGCCTGCGGTGAGTGAGTGAAAGGCATTAATCAAAGAAAGACAGAACTGGTAAATAGATTTACTCTCAAGATGACGAAATAAACAAGAGCCAGTACTGACTGGGGACAAAGTAGAACCAGTGAAAGCAACAAGTATGTTAGGAAGCGAAGGATTATGGGATGTCCATTTAACCCCAGTACTCCACTGCAACCCAAGTCTAAAGGATGTACGAATGAGTTCAACAAGTACCTGACCTACAGGTCTCATTTATCTGGTACCAGTAATCTCAGTGACTTCCTTAGCAGATCTCCAACAACAATTTGCTGAGTCACGAAGATGCCAATCATTTCTGATGCCACCTGAAATGAAGTTTTGGGCAAAACAACGGCTTTTGGGAACCTGGGGAAAAAGAGTAGGTTGAGGAATAGAGGTTCTCCAGCAAACATTTTAACATCACAGAACTCCTTTTGGCGGCTTGCCACTACGGCTTGCCAAGCATTCAACAAACTCTGGCAGAACAGAGGAAGGTGGGACACATCAACTTTTTGGGATTCGATCAAAAATGTCTCGAGGCCATAGCCGAGCATTCCAGCTTGCCTCAATATTTGTTGTGCTACAGGACACCAGGGCAATTTTTCAACATTGAGCAGATGTTGTATTGACTTCAGCCGAAACACCATCAGCCGACAATTTACGTCAATGAGCCCTTGGCCACCATCAGACAAGGGGTGGCAAAGTACGTCCAACCGCAACCAGTGGTAACCTCCCCAAAATAAATTAACCAGTGTCTGTTGAATAGCCTTAAGCAAGCCTTCTGGTGGCTGCAAACATACATTTATGCCACAGGACAGTGGCGACTAAGGTTTTAATATAATCAGTGTTCGGCCTCTAAAGGACATTTGTGGAAGGAACCTTTTCCATTTGTTAAGCCGCTTGGTTACCTGTTCTACCACTCCTTCCCATTTAATATGGGAGTACTGATTGGGTCCAATATAAACACCTCGGTATTTAACCCCTTCTCTTGTCCACCTTATGTCTTTCGGAAGAGACTGAGGGGGGGTGAAGGGAAGCCTACCGGATGTACCGTGAGCTGAGGACATCCACAAAGCTTTGCTCTTTTGCCAATTGCACCGCAAACGTGAAGCAAGATGAAACCTGTGTAAGGACTCAGCAAGAATAGTTAGGTCCTTATCATTCTTAATGATTACACAGACATCATCAGCATATGCTGATACCATGATGTGGTTCTCTTCTGCAGAAGGCACAAAGCCAGAAAGAGAGGCTCTGCGACTTATGAGTAGTGGCTCAAGAGAAAGGCTAAACAGCAACCTTGACAAAGGACAGCCTTGCCGAACACCCCTCTGAACCTGAATGGGTGAACAAAGACGATTATTTACTTTGCACAAACTAAATATATTGTGGTATAACAATTTCACAAAGCCTATAAACTTTTCACCAAAGCCAAACTTTTGCAGAACATGAAACATGTAAGTGTGATCAATGTTATCAAAAGCCTTTTCAACGTCTAGGAAAATCAACCCAAGCCCCTCTTCCTCCTTGAGGCCAGTCAATCAAGTCTCCAATTAAAATGACTGTCAGAGATTGATCTTCCCGGAACGCTGTAACTCTGATCAGGATGAACAACAGTGCCAATGACAACATTTAGCCGATTGGCCAACAATTTGGAAAAAAGTTTGTAGTCAGAACACAGTAATGAGATGGGGCGCCTGTTCTCTAACCGACGGAGATCACCACCTTTTGGGAGAAGGCATACTACTGCTCTTCTACAGCTGAGGGGTAGTATGCCAGAGCATAAGCTTTCTTGTAGCACCAGCAGTACTTCTGGACCTAAAATGTCCCAAAAAGCTGCAAAAAATTCCACTGGAAGGCCGTCGATCACAGGGGCTTTTCCATGTTCAAAGCTATGCAGAGCTGTGCTGAGCTCCTCCAAAGTAAACGGCTCTTCAAGACCTTGACACTGGTCACAACTCAACGAAGGCAGATAATTCGTCATATCATCAACAATCGCTTTACACACAGCTTTCTCCACAAATAACCAGAAAAAACCTTTTCACAAGCATCTTAACATCACCTTCATTTTGTGTAATATTCCCCTCAGCATCTAACGAGGAAAACATTTGCCTTTGGGACCTCTTAACCCCTTCTAACAGGAAAAAACTTTTATTTGGGGTGTCAGAGAACTTCACATTTTGGATTCTGAGTCTAACTGACATCCCCATTACTTTTTCATGAATTAATTCTCTTAAATAAGCTTTTTTCTCCAATAATAACAAGTTTCCTGCCATTTTGAGACTTAGCCAAGTCTTCCTCTCAGTGTAAAATGTCAGTGTCTAAGAGAGAAACAGCAATCTTAAAATTGCTTGTGGAAAAGGACTTAACATATTGTTACGGATCTCGGTTTCGGCACTCCCCTTACCGAGGGGGGTTTAATCCCCTCGTCTTTTAAGCTGGCCGTCCGGGTCCTGGAACTATCTCGCTCCTTTGCGGGATGAGATTGGCCAGGGTGATTGGTCAAGGATTTCCCAAATACCTTCACCAATCTCTCCGCAAAGCAGGGGAATGAGTCCCCGCTCAAACAGCGAATGTGATGGTAGATTGCCGAGCGGTTTAGCAATCCGCAGCTCGAGCTGTTAACAAAGGACTAAACCCGTCTATAGCGGTTGGCCAAATCGCGCCACAGGTACTCAATTGGAGACAGGAGAAAAGTGATCGGGGTAAGAAGAAACCAAAGTAAGGAATAACAGGTATTTATTAATTATTTATACGAAATGAAGAGGAAACGAAAGGCAAAGAATATACAGAAGAAGAAGAAGAAGCAGGTACACAGGGCAGCCTGAAACAGTCTTACTCTACGATCCCAGACAAACATACGCACTCACACGGGGATTGTAGCTGGTAGGGTGGAAGGTCCAGGTGGATGGTCCAGGCGATGGGGTCCAGGCTCCGGTCCCGTGGGCGAAAACCCGGCAGGCAGCTTCGTGCGTATCGTTCAACCGCGAGCGGACCTTACGTATAGCGGGGGGACTGGGATGCTCCGTATGTAATAAATGAATGGCTTTGCCAAACGCACCCTCTCCAAGGTTCTCTTATAACGCCTTTGCAATGAGCGCCGCCGTATAGTTCTTTCGCCTGAGACGTCTCCGCGCAGTTCTTTCAAAAGGAGCCCGTCGAAAGAAGTCCATCAAAGGGCTTTTTGCACGCTCTTTTATAACGCGAGCCAAGATTACTATGCGCTCCTCCGAAACCACGCCCGCCACCGAGCTCACCTCAGCCCTGGTTGGCTTGCCGAAAGGGCCACGCCTCGGTCTCGGCACTCCGCCCCCTTCTTCTCCGGCTTGACCGCGTGCGTAATGGCGTTTGAATGCAGCGAATGCTGCTGGCAAGCAAAGTAACACAATTTGGAGAGAGAGAGAGAGAGCAAAATGGACGAAATGGGGCCTATCTTATTTAATTAATGCAACGCAGATTCAACTATTGGGAACAGATCCTTAACTGAAACACATAATAATGAAATAACTACAGAGAGGTCCTATGGTTCTCTACGTGTTGTACATGGACTAACCAGGGTGCGATCTTTAATAAAGCCAATTGATGGGGATATTTACAGGGGGATCATTTATAAGGGAAACATTTACTAAAATTTACGAGTGAAAGTTCTAAAAACCGTAACAATATTGACAAAAAACGTGAATTTGGGCTTTCACATTATCCCACCATAACTGAACAGAAGAGTAACAAGGTTTTCTTTGGATGAGTGTTTCCCACAAACTACGAAAAGCATCCTTAAAACAGCAATCCTGCAACAGGCTGGTATTGAAAGTCCAATACGCACTTTTACGAATTGACTGAGAAAAGGATAGACCAAGTACAACCAGGTGGTGATCAGAGAAAGTAGAAGGGAAATGATTACAAGACACGAGTACGTTTCTAAAAGTGGACTTAATATACCATCTATCAAGCCTTGCAAGTGTTATTAACCCACTAGCACAACGGCACCATGTGTACTGAGATGGTGCAGGGTGCTGTATGCGCTATGCGTCAAGTAGACCAAGTGATGAGAAACAATTCAATAAATCTTTATGAGATTCTGGATGTGGTTCTGGTGTATTTCTATCTAAACTAGGTTCAAAGGTGCAATTGAAATCTACTCCTATACAGATACAATGATCAAAGGCTACTGTGTGAAGGTAATTGGCCAGACGTGTGAAAAAATCTTTACGAGCTAAGCTGCTACTAGGAGCATATACATTGAGTAAGGTGAGGTGAAATCCTTGATAGACCAACTCTAAGGATGCTAAGTGTCCTATAACTATTTCATTAAAATTACACGAGTCAGGGACAAACCCCGGACGAAGCAAGAAAGCAATTCCCGCAGAAACAGAGGACAGATTGCTAAAGAAACACTGCCCAGTATTAAGGCAAAGCCAGTCAGGCTGTGAAGTCTCTGTTATGTGTGTTTCCTGCAATAAACATATGTCGATATGTTTCTGAAACGTGGCTAAAAGTCGTGGCTTAAAGTTTTTAACTTGGAGCTGACGTAAATGGTTAGCACAACCACCATTCATGTTTAAGGTGCCAAAAAGCACTTCCCTCCTTTTCATGCCTTATCAAGGGGAGTTCAGCTGCTGTTGAGACCGTTCCAACCTTGCTTTTGTAATGAATTTCCTCAGTCGATGTATTTGTGCTTTTGTTACTTCAAAATCTTTAGAATTTCTAACTATACACATTTCAGTCTGCATGAAGGAAAGCAAGTCAGGAAAATGTTTTTGAATCTTGACATTTCGCTGCCTAAATGTCTCATTTAGAAAGGTCACAATAACCTCGGGGGGTATTTGTAACTGCTCAGATGACAACTGTGATGGCTCAGTCACCTCCATGTCATCATCTGAAGCAGACAGCCCGGATAGCATTCCACCAGGTTCGTACATTTCAGTTTGGACCTTTACCAACTCGTTTGTAGACCGGTCTTAAGGTCTGGGGAGGTCTACTTCGACATGAGATTGGGCTGCTACACCACCATCTTGTTCAGCTATGTCGGGCACCTCTGTCGGAGCCACACACACTGTAATATGATCATTTGTTGCAGTGGGAACATTGGGAAGGATTGACACTTTTGTTGAGGCTCAGGCAGTGGTGGTGATGATGGTGATGGTGATGCCTCCTGACATTCAACCAACGTCTAATCAACAATAATACACCCTTAATTTGTACAACTATTTGATGGAACCGTACCACCTTGTGCACTTTGGATTAAAATTCCATCATTGGAAGGTAATCCATCTTTTTTCTCACTACCTTGAGGTTCCTCAGCTACTGCACCACTCGTATCCAGTACAACTACTTTGGGGGCACTAGTGGAGCCACGAGGAGCGGAGGCTCTACGTTTTTTTGACACAGTCGCAAAATCCTCTTTACCCTCCTCACTCTGTAAGGACACAGTGTCAGCGGAAACATTTGAGACACTGGGTGTCACCTCCTCCACCACACGAGGTAGTGGGTTGTTAACCGTTTTACAATCTTGATCAACGTGTCCTGCTTCCCCACACTTTGAACAAACATCTTTCGGACAAAATCTTTTTAAATGCCCAAAAGCCCCACAGAGAACATGTTAATGTCGCTGATGAAGCGTATATTTGATAATCACGGTCATCAATTTTAATCTTAAATGAAATCTTTAAACCCGTATCATCCCCAAGGTCTGGAAGAACCATGTGAAGCTGCCGTCGAAAGCTCATCACGTGCTTCGCTTTTTCATGGTGGCACCCGAGGGGGATCATCGAGATTCTCGAAACGATTGTACCATATCGAGACAAAACAGACACAAGTTTTTCATTGGATTGGACACGAAGGGTGGACAATTTGAAACGATTATTTTCATTGCAGGGACATCCATTGTGGAGGCCATAACAAAATGTCCACTCTCTGTGGTTAACCCGGAACTCACGACATCGTGAACCAGATGCTCATCCACAACGAAGACCACAACCTTCTGGTTCCTACGTGACACAGCACGTACATGTTCGATTCCGATAACCTTTCCGACCGCCAAGACGATCTCTTCGGTCGGAATCCCTTCAGGAGGGACACAAACGAGAGCATGTTTATGGGTTAACGATTCCAACGGAGCGTCTCGCTGCGAAAGTCGTCGCCATGACTAAAACAAAGGAACTCCGTCTTACCCGAACAACTCGGGTTGAGGAGATTAAAAAGGAAAAGGTAATAATAATTAAACCAAACGAAAGAAAATAAATATGATTTAAAGTGAAATGTCTATACTCCGGCAAGATGCCGGATTAACGACGAAGAGAGGGGGGGGGGAAAAAAAAAACGAAACCAAATTTTATCACGATAACCACCGCCCAAAACGGGGAAAGGCTTACCGCCAATGCCTCCAAATAGCTTCTCTCTCTCTGTCTGTCTCTCTGTCTCTCTCTCGTCTCGACAAAGAAAGGAAAACATGGGGAAAACTCCACAAACACGTACAAGACACAAAGGGAGTGGAATGGGGATAGGAAAGACCACCAACACAACACAGCACTCACAGCTCAATGCATACAGCCGCCATGATTGCCACACCCATGCACGACTCACCAACGTCCCAGCAGGGGCGCTCGAGAGAGAGGGGGGGAGAGAGTGAAAGAGAGAGAGGGAGAGTGAGAGAGAGAGAGAGAGAGAGAGAGTGGCAGAGAGAGAGAGTGAGAAAGAGTGAGAGAGAGGGAGAAAGAGAGAGTGAGAGAGAGAGTGGCAGAGAGAGAGGGAGAAAGAGAGAGAGAGAGAGTGGCAGAGAGAGAGAGAGAGAGAGGCAGAGGGAGAAAGAAAGAGAGAGAGAGAAAGTGAGAGAGAGAAAGAGAGAGAGTGGCAGAGAGAGAGAGAGAGTGGCAGAGAGAGAGAGGCAGAGAGAGAGAGGCAGAGGGAGAAAGAGAGATAGAGAGTGAGAGAGAGAAAGAGAGAGTGGTAGAGAGCGAGAGAGTGGTAGAGAGAGAGAGAGGCAGGCAGAGGGAGAAAGAGAGAGAGAGAGAGAGAGAGTGTGGCAGAGGGAGAAAGAGAGAGAGAGTGGCAGAGAGATAGAAAGAGAGAGAGAGTGGTAGAGAGAGAGAGAGGCAGAGGGAGAAAGAGAGATGGAGAAAGAGAGGCAGTGTCAGCCTAAGGGAAATATGCTGCCTGACCATTTAAGTATCAATTTTGGTCATTTATTTTTTCCTTCAGACCTCATTAGCAGAACAAAATCAGCTTCAAATGCAGATCTTACAGAGCCTTACCAGGATACAGAGCAATCTGTATCCTGGTAAAAAAACAAAAACAGAATGCATGTCAGGTAACACGAAGCGAAGTGAAACATGCCTTTATTTAATGAAATCGATGAATCAATCAAATTGTTTTTATCTAGCACAAACACATACATCATCGAAACTCAGACAAATCAGAAGAAAAATGAAGCAGATGGGAGAAAACCCGCCTCAAGCAAGCCAAATTTAACAATCTGGAGATATCTCTCCAAAGTCAACAATCACAAAAACTAATAATTTGGGATTCGATCCACTTCCACCTTTATGAGAAGCATCAATCTGAGGTCACAAAGTAGCCACATTTTGGGAATAGGTTCAACAATTTCAGTCGCAACAGGGCCTGCAATAGATCGTCCTCAGAGCAACTCCTGTGAGTGTTTCAGTTAAGGTATATGAGCATCATAAAAGCGCCTTGTCATGTCTACTTCTCCACATATCCAGCTTTGGCCCTTCCAACCCTGCTGGGCAGACGTGTGCTTCTGTGCACCACGCCATGACAGGAAGTGCCATTCACTCAGCACACACAATACATTGGACAACTCCACGATGGGCAGGTGTAGAGGAAAGCCCACCTGATGCGTACACAGTAAGAACTCATAAATGTCCCTTAGATACTGCACAATGGTTTTCCATCAAGTTTCTTCCAGCATGGAATGAAAGCTGGGGTTGACGTGTACAATGGATAATCTGTCAAATCGATGAAGGATTGCGTTCCTTCTTGTAATGCTTGTAGATATGGAGATCTTCCTCGTGAAGGTAAACATCACCTTTCTGAAAGAGCTGTGTCTCGACTGGATATCACTTTTTCCTTCATAGGAAAAAAATTAATATTCCAAGCACAAACCTAATAACAGCAAAGAAGTGGGTAACTTCTTCACAGTGGAGCCTAACTACGGTCTTTCTTCCTTATTGATGAGAAAATTGATGCTGTGGTATGTCTGATGTGTAAAGGTGGATTAGCTAAAGGGGGTCGTGAGTTAGGACTCCACGTCAGGTATTGACCTAACTTTGTCAGCCGAGAGAGCTTTATTAACAACACATACTGCCTCCAGTGAGTTTGCCATTAGAGCGAGATTGGGATGAAGGGCGATTCGATGAAGAGTGTAATTCAAAAACAAACTGCGAATGCCATTTTTAAAAGAAAATGACTACTAGTACTAGTAGTACTAGTACTACTACTACTAGTACTACTACTAATACTACTACTACTACTACTACTAATACTACTACTACTACTACATATCCGCATGCCCAGCCATGGGGCGTAGCGACCCCCTTGGGGGTTAACCCTTTTGCATTTCATTATCTTGGGACAGGGGAAGCACGAGGTTAGGCAGAACATAAATAACCTACAGGACAAAGACAATACTAGACATCAGTGTACCATAATATCAATTCCAAGGCCATTAAATCAAAATGAACAAATCTGGCGTTTGAACCCGAGTTCCCAACATCAGGAGTCATCGTTTCATTCGTTGAGAGGGGAACATCAGGAGTCATCGGCTCAGTTGTTGAGATGGGAACATCCTGAGTCATCTGTTCAGTCATTGAGATGGGAACATCAGGAGTCATCTGTCTAGTCGTTGAGATGGGAACATCAGGAGTCATCTGTTCAGTCGTTGAGATGAGAACATCAGGTGTCATCGGCTCAGTCGTTGACATGGGAACATCAGGTGTCATCGGCTCAGTCGTTGAGATGGGAACATCAGGAGTCATCTCTTCAGTTGTTGAGATGAGAACATAAGGTGTCATCGGCTCAGTCGTTGACATGGGAACATCAGGTGTCATCGGCTCAGTCGTTCACATGGGAACATCAGGTGTCATCGGCTCAATCGTTGAGATGGGAACATCAGGAGCCATCTGTTCAGTCGTTGAGATGGGAACATCAGGAGTCATCTGTTCAGTCATTGAGATGGGAACATCAGGAGTCATCTGTTCAGTCGTTGAGATGAGAACATCGGGAGTCATCTGTTCAGTCGTTGAGATGAGAACATCAGGAGTCATCTGTTCAGTCGTTGAGGTGAGAACATCGGGAGTCATCTGTTCAGTCGTTGAGATGGGAACATCAGGTGTCATCGGCTCAGTCGTTGACATGCGCACATCAGGTGTCATCGGCTCAGTCGTTGACATGGGAACATCAGGTGTCATCGGCTCAGTCGTTGACATGGGAACATCAGGTGTCATCGGTTCATTCGTTGAGATGGGAACATCAGGAGTCATCCGTTCGTTCATTGTGATGGGAACATCAGGAGCCTTCTTTTTACTTGTTGAGTTGGGAACATCACTATTCATCACACGACGACTCAAACAGAATTGTATGCGATGCTTCAACTACTTATTTCGACATCCACAGTGCTTTTGCTTACACACCCCAAAGTCCCATTAGCTCTGTATATTGCTGCCTGACACTTGACTATCTGTTGACTATTTTGTTTATCGTTGTTCTTTAATCCTTTTACTTTGTTACTCAGTGCAAAGTTTCTCTTGAAGAAAACAATGTTTCCTTATGACTCGCAATCTCTGCAACCTCATGTTTTTTCACCTTAGATTGCCTCTGTCACTTATTTTCCCATTCCCCTGAAGCATGCAACATGTGCAGGCAGACAAGGTGTTGTTGCATCAAGAATACGCCATCCTTCAGGGAAACTTTAAACTTTGCTGATGAACGTTCTATTTCCACCTCTTGTTACTTTTCAAAAACACAGAACCATTGTGTATAAGAACCTGACAGAATTCCAAATTCCTGCCCGAATTTTCACGGGGCACTGCATCTTCACCTTGATGGTGTGCCCTGAGAAGTGACGATCCATGTCAACTACACTCAGCCTTCTATCAATGGTCTCCCAGTCGATAACTAGTTGGGATCAATTCGCTCAAATCCCAAAATTTCACCACTCATTAAAGGCCTGTCTCAGAAACATTATCAGCTGAAATAATGTTTGCGACACAGAGAGAGCATCACCATATCTCCATGTCGCGTCTTTTCGGTCATGACTATTTGCAAATAATACTGATGAGATAAAACATGTGCTTTGAGTCATTTTGCACACATTCAATGTGACCTGCTTCACTGTGAGAACCGGCCTACACCATGTGTTGTAGCCCCACAATACGCAATGACAATCAGCCTACACTGTGCAGTGTGCATGTGCATGGGACGCACGATCCACAATACGCCATAGGAACTGGCCTACACCTCAAATGGGGCACACGATCCACAATACACCATGGGAACTGGCCGACACCTTAAATGGGGCACACGATCCACAATACACCATGGGAACTGGCCTACACCTCAAATGGGGCACACGATCAACAATACACCATGGGAACTGGCCTACACCTCAAATGGGGCACACGATCCACAATACACCATGGGAACTGGCCTACACCTCAAATGGGGCACACGATCCACAATACACCATGGGAACTGGCCTACACCTCAAATGGGGCACACGATCCACAATACACCATGGGAACTGGCCTACACCTCAAATGGGGCACGCGATCCACAATACACCATGGGAACTGGCCTACACCTCAAATGGGGCACACGACCCACAATACACCATGGGAACTGGTAGTAGTGTAATAATGTTGCTTCTGGGACACCTCCGTTTAACATGGGAAATCCCTATCTAATGTCATTTACCCCCTTGTCTTTTTCAAAAATCATAAACACCTCTATTTCTCCCACCCTCATCTTTATGAACCTTTTGTCTGTAGTACCTATCCTTAATGTTGTTCATTAGACCACTCAAACACTACAAATATTTGTTTTCTCTTATAGACCTATCATCCTTCTTCTACATATCATCTGGCAGATTAATCTTTGACCCACTCAAACATTGACCCATTCACTTCCATATTAATTCTTTCCCTCCCTCATTGCCCCTAAACACCTATATTTCTCTCACCCTGTTCTTTACGAACCTTCTAACCTTTTGACATGTTATCCTTATTCATTAGACCACTTAAACACCTGTGATCCTTCTGACCTCATGGACCTTTTAACCTTTTACTCTTAATATCATCTGGTGAATATAACCCACTCAAACGACCCTACAAATATTTGTTTATGCGTGGGAAATAATTTAATTCTCCTACAACTCTCTTCACCATCTAATATATTAACAAAAAATATGTTTGAGTTTGGTTCTTTATTAAGATATTTTAACTGAGCTAAGATAAAATGGTAAACCTCCCTCAATGTTCTTGCTTGAGCGCCTCCAGTGCCACATACCATTTTTTTGGTAAGCCCCGCCCACTGTTTGGTAAACCACGCCCATTTTTTTACTAAACCCCGCCCACTTTTTGTTAAGCCACGCCCACTTTTTACTAAGCCCCGCCCACTTTTGCTAAGCTCCTCCCACTTTTGCTAAGTCCCACCCACTTTATAAACTCTTCAGCATTGTATCATTTCCAGGTAATACATTACATCATTTTCAGGGAATTTCCATCACATCATTTCCAGTTAAGACACGCCCAGGGAATTTCCACAGGAAGACACACCCAGTCCTTATAAAAGGCACCGACCACACAGGCTTTTTCAAACACGCTTTCTGCTTCACTTGAGAATGGACTACTATGCCGAAATGGAATGGGATAACTTTGCTATTCCATGGAGTCCTACTACCTGTGTAGAACTCAACCTTCAGATTGATGAACTGGACTCGAACCTCTTATCAATGGAGGTAAGTTTGTTTATTTATTTATTTATTTATTTAATTTTTTTTTTTTTTTTTTAAGATGAGACTCGTGTAAGAGTTAACAAAGTTTATTTTAATATTCATAGAGCTTGATTTATACAAATAAAAAATATTGTATTAAATTAATACATTGTTATTTTCTTTCACAGGAAATTGTATCTGAGATACGAAATGAAAATTCTGCTTTTAACACAACTTGGGATGAAGTTATTTTTTTGTTTGAAGACATTTTGAACAACCAAGACCCCCAGAACGAGTTCTACCTTGATGACCCAGCCAAAGAGTTATACCTTGGAGATCCACAAAATCCTGAAAAAGAGTTTTACCATGATGATACTTGTTGTGAGTTATCAAAACAAAACCCACTGAACAAGTTCTACCTTGATGAGCCAGAATACAAGTCATACATTGGAGACCCACAAATTTCTGAAAATTGGGAAAGGAGAGTTCTCCCTGATGGTCCGCAGTTATACTATGTGAGACACATCATAGAAACCCTAAAAAATTGGGCAAGGAGAGTTCTCCCTGATGGTCCGCAGTTATACTATGTGAGACACATCATAGAAACCCTAAAAAATTGGGCAAGGAGAGTTCTCCCTGATGGTCCGCAGTTATACTATGTGAGACACATCATAGAAACCCTAAAAAATTGGGCAAGGAGAGTTCTCCCTGATGGTCCGCAGTTATACTATGTGAGACACATCATAGAAACCCTAAAAAATTGTGAAATGGGAATTCTCCCTGATGGTCCGCAGTTATACTATGTGAGACACATCATAGAAACCCTAAAAAATTGGGAAAGGGAAGTTTTCCCTGATGGTCCGCAGTTATACTATGTGAGACTTATCACGGAAACCCCCAATATTTCTGAAAATTGTGGTTTTACCTTGGGGACTTGGAAAGATGGTTATATTTTTGGAGACTCGGAATGGGGGTTTTGTTTTGATGACTCGGAATGTGATACCTATCTTGGAGGCTCAACAGGAATGTGGTTATACCTTGGGAACTTGGAAAGTTGGTTTTATTTTGGAGACTCTACCTGTGGGGTTCCTCTTGGAGACTCTTTGGATTCTAAAGCAATGAACAATGTTCTTTATTTAATGACGCTTGATTTAAGCAATATCAAGAAAGTTCGAGGAAGAAAATGCTGGAAAATTCTTTCTTCCCATTTCTACTTCTTCAAACTTAAAAGCCTTGAAAGACAGAATTGGAGGAAGAGGAAAAAAAAAAAAGAAATACGTATTTAAAAAAGAAGAAAAGAAAGATTATGTTAGGGTTTGGGTGGGATTTTGAATGTGAGGGTTAGGGATGGGGTTGGGTTAGGGTTGGGATTTTGAATGTGAGGGTTAGGGTTGGGGTTGGGTTAGGGATGGGGTTGGGTTAGGGATGGGGTTGGGTTAGGGATGGGTTGGGTTAGGGTTGGGGTTGGGTTAGGGATGGGGTTGGGTTAGGGATGGGGTTGGGTTAGGGATGGGGTTGGGTTAGGGATGGGGTTGGGTTAGGGATGGGGTTGGGTTAGGGATGGGTTGGGTTAGGGATGGGTTTGGGTTAGGGATGGGGTTGGGTTAGGGCTTGGGTTGGGTTAGGGTTTGTATATTATTATGACTCACTCGCACATACACACACACACAAAAGTTAAGCCCCAACTAAAAAGTTGTGGGATTCTGTGTTTGGGGTTCACAGATTTAAAAACGTATCCCCATTATACACACACAAAAGTTAAGCCCCAACTAAAAAGTTGTGGGATTCTGTGTTTGGGGTTCACAGATTTAAAAACGTATCCCCATTATACACACACAAAAGTTAAGCCCCAACTAAAAAGTTGTGGGATTCTGTGTTTGGGGTTCACAGATTTAAAAACGTATCCCCATTATACACACACAAAAGTTAAGCCCCAACTAAAAAGTTGTGGGATTCTGTGTTTGGGGTTCACAGATTTAAAAACGTATCCCCATTATACACACACAAAAGTTAAGCCCCAACTAAAAAGTTGTGGGATTCTGTGTTTGGGGTTCACAGATTTAAAAACGTATCCCCATTACATTTTATTTATTTATTTATTATTTTCAAGGGTATTATCTGCTTACTTGTGTTTTTTGTAATTCTTGTGAGTAAAATGAACCCAAGATTTCTTCTCCATTTAAATCATATAATTTGTAGGTCCAAGGGACTGTATCCATTACATCAATGATTTTAAATAATTCACGAGTCCATTTTTGTGTATAACCTTTCTCAAAATGACTTTTCCATTTGTATATTCTTACAATATCACCAACTTTAAACTTGGGCTTTCTCAAATTAATCTCCTTTTCATATTCTAATTTTGTAAATGTTTCTGATGGTTTTGATTGTGTTGATGAATGAACTGTATTATTGTAATTATCTACAATATCCTGAATTAAATACACCCATTTTTGAGAACCGAGTTGTGTGAATTTTTTATATAATTTCTCTTTTAAAGTACGATTAAAACGCTCAATAACAACTGCCTTTCCTTCATTAAAGGTGCTGTATAATTTAATACCCTTCCCCTTAAGAAATTTCATGAATATTTTGTTATAGAACTCTGTTCCCTCATCAGTCCATAACTTCTTTGGTTTCCTTTTATCCCGATCAAATATTAGCTTAAAGGCTAACATTAAAGTATCACCCCTTTTATTTTTTAAAGGGACAACCCAGGCAAATCTACTCCTCAAATCAATAACGGTTAAAGCATACCTGTATCCCCTGTCATTATTCAATTCAATTAAATCAGCGGACCATATGTGGTCAGTGTATTTAGAATAAACCTTCCTTCTTTTAAACTTTGTGATTATAGGTTTGTGTAATTCTTCAGCCAAAAGCTCCTCAGTCTTGATGGCATCATTAGAGCCTAATAGTTTTTTGAGGAATAACCAAGACCAAGTTTCAATTTAGCATTTATCAAATTTCTCACAATTAACCTATCAACTTTCTCTCTCAACGTTGGATTTTGTATCAAAGACAAATTATACAACATTTCGCTGTCGGCTTTATGTTTTTCAGTCAACGTAGTGGTTTTCCCATAAGCAATATCATGCTTCATACACACTTCGTCAACCCTATTTGTAGGTTTAGACCAAGGTTTAGGATTGTCAGCCTCATCTAATCTTTTATCCAAGTTTGTTCCTGGACCACAGAAAGAATACCCTGGAAGGTGTAATTCCCCTGGAATTCCAGTTGTTGTAAATTTACTTCCTGACAGAAACTTTTGTATGTCTCCTCCTCTTTTAGGAGAGATGAATTGGCACTTTTTAGAGCCACATACTTGACATATTCCTTTTTGATAAACTCTATTATTTTTAGCTTTAACATAAGAGATATTTTTAGATTTCGTTTTCTTTTTACATTTGAGACAATAACTCATATTTATTTATCAGAAAAATTCCGACAGAGTATCAAAACCTTTTTGGTTTTCAACATATACATTTCAATCTTTATTTTTAAAACATAAAGAATCCTAAGGAATGCCTTCACTCTCTCCTCCATTTATTTACAAATAAAAACTAACTAAAGTCAATGACACCAACATCATCAATCACATAATCTTTTCCTTCTTCTTCTTCTTCTTCTTCACCACTTTCTCGTTTAAATCTCCTCCCTGAAATTGAAGACATTGACGTTCTTATTTTTGAAACCATTATCTTCATAAGAGTTGTTAATTCTTTAATTTCCTCTTCGGTGCGTTGAGATTGATTTATTTGCTTTAATACACTCAATCTTTTATGAATCTCAGTGATTTCCATCTTTTTATATTTTTCCTCCCTCTCTCTTTGCTCCCTCTCCTCCTCCTCCATTTTCTCCCTCTCCTCCTTCTCCTTTTTCTCCCTTTTCTCCCTTTCCTCCTTCTCCCTTTTCTCCCTTTCCTCCTTCTCCTTTTTCTCCCTCTCCTCCTTCTCCTCCTTTTTCTCCCTCTCCTCCTTCTCCTCCCTCTCCCTTTCCTCCTTCTCCTTTTTCTCTCTTTCCTCCTTCTCTTCTTCAACTCCTTCCTCATCCCTTGCTACCCTTGAGTTTGAACCCCAAAGAATATTATACATATACTCATCTGGATTTTGAGATATTCTTGTATCTATAATTATTTTTCTCATAATAGGATACCAATAAGATTTGTTGACGATTTCTAAAAGAGTTTTATATTTCATAACTTTGAGAAGTTCATTTTTATTTAATATTTTAAACAAGTCTCTATTTGTGGGTTTAACAATATCAGTATAAGGCCAGTTTTTTATGACAAAATTCCCATGTATATGCTCCAAATCATAAGGTATGTAATACCGAGCACCCTTTTCTTGTAGGTATCCTTGAATACAAAAATTATAATTCTCTTGTAGTCTTCTTCCTGCCATTTATGTATCAGAAATATATGTGAGATTAATATTATGACAGGTAATACCACCCCATCTTCCCACTACCAAATCGGTTTGTATTCCTCGGCTTTCTATCCTTATCTCATTACCTTCCTTCTTTGTCATGCGAACCATCGCTATACTATCATATATTTTTATTTTCTTAAAATCACGTATTTGTTGTTTACTAATTGTACTTCCACATAAATCCTTATCTTCACCAAGTGGATAATATTCTTCTTTACGAGACTGATTTAAATCATGTAGGTCTTCTATGTTTATTGAAAAAGACCAATTATACCCTAAATCAGGCATATCATACCCCCATTTATTAATTCGCATATTAACTAAATGTCCTTCTTTATAAAATTTAATTGTAAGCAGGTAGTTAAATTCAATGAGGAAAGGTGTATGGTCAGTATAACCAGGTGTTGTGGTTGTAAATTTTACTTGTTTCACAAAACGTGCTGTTTTCTTTAAAGATATATATTGTGATAAATCACTGAATCTAATCAAGTCATTCGCATCTGTAGGGTTTGGATAATTGATTAATTTATAAGTATTCTTCATATTAATATTTTTACTTACACTATATTTTTGTCGTTCAGCCTGTGCCTTTGTATAATAATTTGATAAATCAATATCCTGAGAGGATTTTCCAAAGATAGAACCATCTTTTCCAACATAGGTCATTTATATTAGATAAAAAATGATATCATAAAAATTTTCATTATTGTTGAGTTGAAATAATACATATAAACATAATTGGCCACAACATTTAGAATTAATTTCTTGAACTTGGAATGTTTGATAAACACCATTCTGTAAGAATTGTATTACTTCAACAGGTGGTGGCATACCATAACTATCAAAATAATATTTATCCTGACTATTATGAATACAAACCCAATGAGAACCATTCTGTGTGTCTAAATTCATAATAATATTCTTTGTATTCTTATTTATATGTGTTAATTCATCTCTCATACAAATAACCACATTATCAATTTTTAGTGTTTTACAATACTTAGCTAGTTCTATATTTGACGTTGTATTCTTTCCAAATTGTTTAAACCATTTATCCATTTATTTATGAGAAAGATACAATCCATTACCCTGTTTAGTTAGTTTAACACCCGCTTGAGCGATAGAGGAAAGCATATCTCCAACCAACAATCTAGCTTTATCAGGTAGACTTTCAAGTTTTTGAGCAAAATCTACAATTACACCACTTCCACTAATTTGTTTCTCCAACTCCTTGTTATGTCTTTCCAATTCTTTTTGAGCTTTTAGTTGTGCCTTCCTTTCGTTAGCAGTTTTTACCGCTGCTGAAATACCACCAGTCAATGCTCCCGCCGCACTTAAACCAGCAAATAAAGGAATTAGAAACGGGAGAAATCCTCCTCTTGACTCGTCTATTGAATATTTCTTTAACATAGGTTTCGTCATTTTAATTTTAAGTGATCCAACATCATTTAGTGTTTTTACTTGTGTGTGTGTGAGTAAAACATCAATTCTTACAGCTCCTTTTCTTTGAATTGTATTAACATTAATAATACAAGGCTTTTGATTTTGAATACAAGATGTTAATTTATTAAGATTGATTTGATTAACATATACCCCAACCATTTATTTATGAGAAAAAACCTATGTGATATTAATCATAACACCATTATCTGTATTAATCTGTAATTCTGTTTCCTCCAAAAGCAAACAATATGCATTAACCTCTTCACTCTCCCCTCTTTCAATGAATAGAGAAGTATCCACTCGATTAGACTTTATAGTTTCCTTTTGAGAACTCAGGTCAATTGCGTAGATTGTATATAAACCTTTAAATGCAACCATATCCAAAATAGGATCATTATTACCATTACTTTCACACACCTTTTGGTAGGACTTGTAGGCTTCCGCATAATCATTTTTTTCCCAATCAATTTCCAATCTATCTCGCGGATAAAATGTGCCATCAAGAGAAACCCGAAGTTGTTTCACCTTTGCATTATCACTCAGGGCATTATTCTTATTAGTACCGTCCTCTCCATCTGGTTTTTTAAAAATGAGCCAGAGGTATCGTGGCTTTCCTTGAAGAACACCTAAATTCCAAGTGTAGGTAGTGTGTTCCAGTTTAACGTGTTGACATCTTCTTTTAAGGTATGATACATTTAGCGGTTTCTTTGAGTTAAGTCTTCTATTTAACATCTCTTCCGTTTTAAGATTAGGAGTATATTCACTGATATACCAACACAAATCATTAATAACAAATTTATTATTTTCTCCAAAAGCATTTTCATCCCCAAAAAGCAATCTATTTACATTATCATTCCTTTGTAGTTGAAATCTAATTTTAAGCCCATACAAAACTTTATCATAATCACAAAATCCAAATATACCTTTCAGAGGTACTGCTACGGTAAAACTATTCTCAGCTTTTGCGTCATCATTATACATTGACTTCCTTTGACTATAACCAGGGTCTGCGTTTGTACCCGTTGACATATCAGGAATAAAACCCTCAACAGCTCCCTTACCCATTCTATCACTAAACGAATATAGTGTAAATTTCATCATTTCAGATGTAGCAGAGACATAATCAACCGCTTCAACCTCTTGTGTTCCAATATACAGGCGGACACTGTCAAACATTTTCCAGAAGAAATCATTTACGAGTGTAGCATTAGTATTATTCGCAGCCTTAGTGAATTTAAATTTACACAGCAAGAAACTATCAGCTATATTCAAGTAAGTTTGTTGATTATTTATTTCAAAACTTTTTGTTCCGTTTGAATTCCAGTCTGTTCCTGTTATAGCATTTACCTTAAAATAGTCTTCCTTTTTAGTGGAGTTTGAAATGATAATCGTATCATCCAAATCATAGATACTATCAATCGCTTCCATACTTGTATTTATATAGCATTAAAATTGTTGAAACCCTGACCCAAGTATTTTAATGATTTTTTGTCGTTCTTGTGAAGATAGTTGAGTTTTACCTTTTTTTATTTCTTTGATTGCTTGTAATTTATGAGACTCCTTTTGAGCATCTTTTATACTCTTTATAGCACCCGCAACGGAGCCCACGGCAGAAGCAGTTGAACCAATTAGGTCTTTATGTTTAAGGATGGTTGAACCAATACCCATTAGAGTATCAATTATCCCATCTCCTTTATTTCGAAATTGATGACCTACACCTCGTTGTCTCTTAGGTTTATAGTATCCTCTACCCACATACCTTGTATAGTCTGGTGAAAGGAACATGCCCTCCCCTGTAATTATTTTATATTTTCCCAACTCGTGTTTTCTCACAATAACCATTATTTATTTATTGAAAAACTTCACGTAGGTGAATTCTGATGGATATAATTTCATCATTAAAGGATATCATACGATTATCTTGGTCGGTTATCCTAAAATTTACTCTGTATATGGTTTTTCCTGACACAGGTAAATAGACAAGATTTTTTGGTTCCATATTAAATTTATAACCAATCGGGGTTGAGTATGCACTGAATGAAAATATTGTATTTGTTCTTATTCCATCGTTATAAGCACCATCAATCAAATCACAATGAATTAATACTGAATTTATACCGGAGGATATTTGGATAACATTATCACTGTAAAACGTCCCGTTATTTTCAATCTTTTTTGAAGAGAAACCCAATAGCTCTCTAAACGAATTTTCAATCGTGAAATCAACTTTATAATTATTTTTAAGTTTAATAGTTGATTTTGAAGTGTGTTTTTGAATATCTATTACAATATTTTTTGGTTCATCACCTTTTTCTTTCATAAGGCGAGAGACTTCTGAAGATATTTGAGAAATCTCGTAAGCTCCAGGTGAAACGGTTATAGTTTTATATCCACTTCCTGGATTATAACTAAACTTGTTGTTTTTCTCTGTGATATTAAAAAGGGTATTGTAAGTTTCCATTGACAACAAAGATGCCTCATATGAGGTAAGGGGGTCAAGTTGTAGTGGGTAAGGGAATGAAGCTGTGTAATCGCTCGTTGTGAAATTAAAACTAAGAATTGTGCTTCTCATCTTATTTAATATCTAATAAAATATCTTTGTATTGACATTTATTAATTATTTTCATGTTCATCAACTGATCTAAAATGGCTGAGGATTCATTAAAACAATTGTTGTTTCCAGCCTTCTTACTACCTAACAACAATAATAGCCTATTAACTAATTGTGATGGGTCATTTGGAAGAAAACTAACACCCGAACCAAGCTTACTTAAAGCATCAATAATATGTTTCTCCTTCTCATTCTTCTTACTTTTACCAGCAACAGAAACTCCATAATCAAGTGCATTTAGCAACTCAATATATACCCTATCTTCCTCTCTTTCCATATCAAGTGGTTCCTCAAAATATTTTGAACCGCTGAATCCGGGGTTTGTTAGAAGAAACATTAATCTTGGAGTTAATTTAACATTTGGTTGAGTAGAACTCAAGAACATCAATTCATCATTAAATATCAATACCTTTTCTTCCACAAGATGAAACACTGCTGGTTCTTCTGTTGGAATGAGACCTGCTCTGGTTTTTGAACCCGCCGAATATTCATTGTTTTGAAGAGCTTCCACAACATAATTAGGGGGTTGATTTACCTCCTCAAGTTTCCGAAATAATCCCTCGTCATCATATTCTAATTCACCAAGTTCTTGTTTTGTTATCTGACTAAAATCTTTGAGCATTTGAAGTTTTTTCGGAGTAAATTCTACCGTGGGAACTGTAGGGTGTTGAGTTTTCAAAAGTGGTTTAATGAATTTCTCTTGTTTTCTTTCAAAGGCTTCTTCACCAGTTAGTTTCTGTCTCCGTTTCTTCTTTATCTCTTCCTGTTGTTTAACAACTTTTGAAACTAATTGTTGATGTTCCTTAAACTTTCTTTCTCTTTCTTCAGTATTCATTTTCTGTATTTATTTATTGAAAAATATCATTTAGTATCTCATCTTGTTTCACAACAATATATTTATATTTTCCAATCGTGTGTTTCATATAATTTTCAAATTCTTTTTTACTACATAACGTAGAGCAATTATCTCTCCAAAAATTATTTACATCTATTGAATTTAACTTAAATAAAATAAAAGTATTGGCATTGTTTCTTATTGAGCGACGAGGGAGTTGAAAATATGATTGACTAAGATATATACAATTACAAGAAGAATGTCTCCCTCTTGTATAGTAGCTATCCATTACTGTTTGGTTTCTCTCATTAACACAATCATCAAAGATGACAAGGTTCTTTTTTGATTTATCTAAATCTTGAGGTGAAGGTATATCATCCGTATTATCACTGAGAATACAAGTTATGGGTTTCGATTTTGATTTCTGTGTATCACAAAATAATTGTATTATATCATCAATATTATAATCATTTAGTTTGTTTTGAAGTTTAAATAAACCGATAATGTCTTCCTTTTTAAGACCCGCATTAAAACCCTGTGAGAGTAGTTGATACTCGGGTTGAAAACTTGACTTTGTAAAAATTATTAAATTATCATAATCTAAAAAATTAGAACCAAGGAGCATCTTTAAAAGTAAACAGGTTTTTCCACATCCGCTTGAACCAACTATTAGACATCTCAATGAATTTGGAATGTTTTTATGGTTATTAAATTTTATCTTATTTTCCCAAACGGGTAAAAAATCATTCATTTATATATTTGGAAAACAAGTTATCCAACTTTTTTTGAGCTATTTGAGAAACTCTATATTTTATCCTGAGTTCGGGTTTAATTTCAAAATAATCCATTATTTTATTTATATAGTATCTTGTATTAACATTTCCATTAAAATTATTTTGAATAATAAATATCATTAAACCCTTATACATTTCCTCAATACAATTAGTCTCTTCCCTTGAAAGAAATGGTGTATTATCATCACAATACTTAACATTCATCTCTCTTATTAATCTTGTAAAGTAATTCATTTTTGGTTCTAATTTAAAAGAGTTATATATTTTTTTATATTTCTTATTATCATTAATTAAAATTAAATCACAGAAAATACATTGTTTATATGAATCCTCATCATTAAGCCCCACTCTATCACAAGCCGGACAATTCTCTAATTTATCATATGGAGAGTCTGGAAATTCTAAATATCCTTCAGAACTTATCATATTTATGTGGTAAATTTTTACTTAAACTAAACGCAAGTTTATTCATTAATAAATACAATGTTTCAAAGCACAAAAGACAAATTTCAATCAATCTCTACTTCGGTGGAAGATATAGAAAAATATGTCAAAGATGTTAAATTGAACAAAGATAAATATGGAAATTTTTGGGTAAAACCAGTTATGGAAAATAACATGAGCCCCTCTATTTCATTTAAAGGAAGAGCTCTAACTATACCTGGAAAGACATCCATTAAAGTAAATCTAACAAAAGTTTCTCCTCTACTCCTGGCAATTTATTCAAAGCTTGAAAAAGTGATTGACCACGATACTTTGAAAAAGAATGATAAGACCATTAATAATTCTAGAGGAGACATTTGTATTTTCTTTAATAATCCAAAGGGTGTAGATCTAAGTAAAATGAATGATGTTAATATTTCTGGTGAAATGTCATTTCGTTCTATGATAGTTAGAGATTATTTAAAGATAACTTTTGATATAAAAATTGTAGAGATTGAATCTGTTAATGAAAGAAAGTATATAGATATTGATGGGAATATTTTTCTTGCTAATTAAATATGAGTCAATACAGCAGTGAAGATTTTACTATTTCATTGAACTCAGACGATAGTGATGATAGTATTTCATTGAACACAGATGATAGTTATGATACTAATAGTTTGTGCTCAAATGATAGTTATGAGAGTAGCTTTATTGATGACTCTGAGTATGATTCTGAGTATTCATGTGATAGTTATGACTTAGATGATTCTGAGTGAAAAAGTGTTTTAGTTTAAGCACAGCGATATATATAAAACGGAGCTGTAAAGCTCAAAAGTGTTTTATTTTAAGCACAGTGATATATATAAAACACCACGTTTTCTCACGCTATAAATATGGTTTATTGTGATACTTGCGAGAAGGAAGTAAAATATTATAAACAACATATTCTCACCGCAAAACATACATACAACATTTTAAACAAACTTTCCCCTCTTCCACCTGAAACAAAACACTGTTCTACATGTAATAAAAATATCCTCAAGAAAGGCTTCAAAATACATCTTAAAACAAATCTACATTTATCAAATTTTATCACAACTAAAAACTCTGATGGAGCATTCAAAGGACATATTAAAATAAGAGTCTTTAACTTCAAACCTCCTGAACCAGAGTCTATAGTTGATGCTGTAGAAATAGTTAAACCTGCTGTTCAAACGTTGATTGAAAAAACACTAAAGGAAATGAAACCACTTAAATTTTATATGGGAGTAAAATTAGAAATGACAAAGGATGAAGGAGTTATAGATGCACCATACATGAGAACTGAGCCACACTTTATATCTTCATATCAAGATTTTAAAACATCAGGAGTCTATGATGAACTTATTAAACAAGAGCAAGATGTGGATAATTCAATCGTAGGAAGTGGATTCAATATAGGAAAAATTATTTACATAGACATTCATATTCTTAAATCAGATCCTCTAAAAGCTTCTTCTTACATTGATTTACCCAGTGTTATCAAAAATAGAAAAGCAGTTATCAATATCAAAAATAAAGACAATAAATGTTTTCTCTGGTCTATTTTAGCACACTTACATCCTCCACATTTTCATGATGAAAGAGTATCTCATTATAAAAAATATGAGAATACATTAAATACGAAAGATCTAAAGTTTCCGATGACTTTAAATGATATTCCTAAATTTGAAAAGATGAATAATTTATCAGTTAATGTTTATGGTCTAACAGAAACAAACAACATTCAGGTTTTAAAGCTTTCTGACAATTGTAAACAAACTCATATTAATCTTCTATATTTTAATTCAGACGAAAATTCACATTATACATACATCAAAGATATTGCTAAATTAATAAAACCACAAGTCTGTAAGAGAACAAATAAAATATATATTTGTTTGCGTTGTCTTAACTTCTTCAATTCACAAGAAAGATTAGATAAACATTCAAATTATTGTGGCGAACATAAATCAACGGTAATCAATATGCCTAAAGAAGGCTCAAAGATCACATTCAAAGATGAAAATAAAAAGATCAAACATCCATTTGTTATATATGCTGATTTTGAAAGTATTTTAGAAAAAATAGATACTGCTTCTCCAGATCCAAAAGAATCATACACAAATAAATATCAAAAACATACTCCTTGTGGTTTTTGTTATTATATCAAATCATCCGTTGGTGATAAATATAACAAGTTAGAGATGTATAGAGGCTCAAATACCCCAGAGGAGTTTGTGAAACGACTAGAAAAAGACTGTGTTCGATTAACCAAGATAATGAGAGAAACCAATAAACCAATGTCCTTAACAAGTAAAGAAAAAAAGGAATTTATAAAAAACAATGTCTGTCATATTTGTGAGGAGAAAATTGGTAAAGGTCTAAAGGTTAGAGACCATTGTCATCTCACTGGTAAATATAGAGGTCCGGCTCATCAAAGTTGTAATATTAATTATCAACTCCCCTCTTTCATTCCTGTCTTTCTTCATAACAACGCTCATTATGATACACATCTATTTATCAAGGAACTCTCAAAGACTTCTGGAAGTATCTCAGCAATTCCAAACACGGATCAGAAATACATTTCATTCACAAAAACAATTCACACATCTCCTATTACTCATATCAGATTTCTTGATACATTTAAATTCATGGCAAGTCCATTGGTTAACTTGGTTCAAAATCTAAAAGATTTTCCATGTCTTTCAGAGTATTTTTTAGATAAAGATTTTCTAACACAAAAGGGAATTTACCCCTATGACTATATGGACTCATTTGAGAGATTCAATGAAACACAACTTCCTTCAAAAGAAAATTTCTATAACAAATTAAATAATAGTCATATATCTGATAAAGATTATGTACACGCACAAAATGTTTGGGAAAAATATAACATCAAGAATCTTGGCGAGTATCACGATTTGTATCTCAAAACTGATGTGCTTTTATTGGCCGATGTATTTGAAGCCTTTAGATCTGTTTGTCGCACTGGATATGGATTGGATCCTGCTCACTACTACACAGCACCTGGATTGGCCTGGAGTGCGATGTTGAAAATGACAAAACAAGATTTGGATTTGATAACCGATGTTGATATGCTTTTGATGATTGAAAAGGCAAAAAGAGGTGGAATTTCACAAGTCTGCTCGAGTAGATACGCAAAAGCAAATAACAAATATCTTCCAAATTATGATCCAACGAAAGAGAGTTCTTACTTGATGTACTATGACGCGAACAACCTGTATGGCTGGGCAATGTCTCAGGCTCTTCCTTATGGAAAACTTAGATGGGTAAAGGAAAAAGACTACAAAAACGTTTTACAAGATGTATGTATCTCTACACAAAAAGAATTGGATGAAGAAAAAGTTGGTTATTATTTTGAAATTGATTTAAAATATCCAGAGGAACTCCATAACCTACACAAAGATCTCCCATTTGCTTGTGAGAAAGCAAGTCCAAAGAAAGAATGGTTGAGTGATTATCAACGATCGTTTGATATAGGTGAATCAACAGAAAAATTACTTACTACATTATATAACAAGAAAAATTATGTTCTACACCAAAGAAATTTGCGACAATATTTATCAAAAGGTCTAAGAGTAGAGAAGATCCATAGGGTTCTAAAGTTCAATCAAAGTCATTGGTTAAAGGGGTACATTGATTTTAATACACAAAGAAGAACAGAGTCAAAAACAGATTTTGAGAAAGACTTTTATAAATTGATGAATAATGCGGTCTTTGGTAAGACTATGGAGAATGTGAGGAAAAGACAAAATATCAGACTATCAACATCTTGGGAACAAGCATCAAAATTAATTAATAGACCGAGTTTTACTCGAGCTGAGGTCTTTACTGAGAACTTTTGTGCGATCCATTTGATTAAAGAGAGTATTGAAATGAACAAACCTATTTATATTGGAACAACAATTCTTGATTTATCAAAGTCATTAATGTATGATTACTTTTATAATAACTTGAGGAAGAAATATCAAAATGATGTTAATCTACTTTATATGGATACAGATAGTTTTATTTTGAAAATTAATACCAACGATGTTTATTCAGACATGAAAAGAGACATTAATATCTATGACACGAGTAATTACAGTCCAGAGAGTGAGTTGTTCTCTTCTAAAAATAAAAAGGTGATTGGAAAGTTCAAGGATGAATTAGGAGGAAATGTTATGAGTGAATTTGTGGGATTGAGGTCAAAGGCTTATGCTTATAAATACATTGTGAATAACGTTGAAAAGACTGATAAGAAGTTAAAAGGTGTAAAGAAAAATGTTATTAAAGAAACAATAAACTTTAAGGATTATTATAACTGTTTAACAACAAAGAAAGAAGAGTTTAGAAAGATTAATGGAATAAGAAGTTATAAACATCAATTATATTCAGAAGAGATAAATAAGAAAGCATTGGGGGCTTTTGATGATAAGAGGTTTATTTTAGAAAATGGAATTGATAGTCTCCCTTATGGTTATATAAGTATATAAGTGATAAGATATATATATAAGTGATAAGATATATATAAGTGATAAGATATATATAAGTGATAAGTTAAAAAGGGGGGGGGGGGTTGGGGATTTTAACGGGCTACCGCCGCCTTTTTTACTATTATATAAATGATAGAACCAAGTATCAACCAGACTAAAGAGTGGAGGTGTAATCAACCTTGGTATATAAATGGAAAACATAATGAATGTGAAAAATATCAAATAGGTATAATTGAAAAGGCAACTGGTAAAAAAGTTCACAAAACAAATAAGAGAATTAATTTAAATACCGGTGAATTGGGTAAAAAAGATGGAAATATTTTTGAGTGGACGGAAAACTTTGATGGTTGTCAGGAAAATATATACTTTAATTTAAAAATGGTATGTGGCACTGGAGGCGCTCAAGCAAGAACATTGAGGGAGGTTTACCATTTTATCTTAGCTCAGTTAAAATATCTTAATAAAGAACCAAACTCAAACATATTTTTTGTTAATATATTAGATGGTGAAGAGAGTTGTAGGAGAATTAAATTATTTCCCACGCATAAACAAATATTTGTAGGGTCGTTTGAGTGGGTTATATTCACCAGATGATATTAAGAGTAAAAGGTTAAAAGGTCCATGAGGTCAGAAGGATCACAGGTGTTTAAGTGGTCTAATGAATAAGGATAACATGTCAAAAGGTTAGAAGGTTCGTAAAGAACAGGGTGAGAGAAATATAGGTGTTTAGGGGCAATGAGGGAGGGAAAGAATTAATATGGAAGTGAATGGGTCAATGTTTGAGTGGGTCAAAGATTAATCTGCCAGATGATATGTAGAAGAAGGATGATAGGTCTATAAGAGAAAACAAATATTTGTAGTGTTTGAGTGGTCTAATGAACAACATTAAGGATAGGTACTACAGACAAAAGGTTCATAAAGATGAGGGTGGGAGAAATAGAGGTGTTTATGATTTTTGAAAAAGACAAGGGGGTAAATGACATTAGATAGGGATTTCCCATGTTAAACGGAGGTGTCCCAGAAGCAACATTATTACACTACTACTGGCATACACCTCAAATGGGGCACACGATCCACAATACACCATGGGAACTGGCCTACACCTCAAATGGGGCACACGACCAACAATACACCATGGGAACTGGCCTACACCTCAAATGGGGCACACGATCCGCAATACACCATGGGAACTGGCCTACACCTCAAATGGGGCACACGACCCACAATACACCATGGTAACTGGCCTACACCTCAAATGGGGCACACGATCATCAATACACCATGGGAACTGGCCTACACCTCAAATGGGGCACACGATCCACAATACACCATTGGAACTGGCCTCCACCTCATATGGGGCACATGATTCACAATACACCATGACATCTGGCCTTCGCCTCTTACGGACACACGATCCACAATACACCATGGGAACTGGCGTCCACCTCATATGGGGCACACGATTCACAATACACCATGACATCTGGCCTACACCTCTTGCAGACACACGATCCACAATCCATGGGCAGCTCCTTTGCTGAGCACCACACAATCAATAACTGGATTACTTCACCAGCTGCTGTCATGTTTCAGAATCCAAACATGGTGCTCTGCTGGAGTCATTACAATGAGTTTTATACACCCAGGTCCAGATGAATGTTCTGATAAAATCTCCCATTTTAATTATGTAAACATGATTTATCAAAATGCCTTTTGCACAACCCCATCTGCTGTGCTCCATCTTTCCGGTTGAGGTGTCTTACCAACCTGAATAATGCCTTTCATTGGAATTTGTGTACCTTTTCATGAATTAATTAACGAAGGCAGAGTAATATCATTCAAGTCATCATCCAAGTGGCTGCTCGAAAAAATTTAGAAACTCATCTTTAGGTTCATCTTTTTTCAAAATGCATCCTTAGCTTGTGCAGCAAACATCCATTGAGGAGGGGGCTCTTCCTTTCAAACAGTTAGTTGTTGAATAAATACCCTTTTTTACCCCATGGTAAAAGGTAGAAGCCATGGTGCCATGAAACCGTCGATGTCATGGAGCTATGAAGTATGGGATGACTTGGTTTTGAACTTTGGATCATACATTTGGAACTGAGATGTTGATTTATTGATTAAGCATTTAATTTTATTGGCAAGTCACAATGATACCAGATTTTGGGGTTGCACTCTCACCACATTTGGGTGTTGCATGGTGTGCTCCTACCACATCTAGGTGGTAGGAGATGTACTCTCATCACATTCAGGTGGTAGAAGGTGCACTCTCATCACATCCAGGTGTTGGTGGGTGTATTCTCATCATAACCAGAATGCAACCAGAGGGTGTACCCTCACCATATCCAGGTGTTGGAGGATGTACTCACCATATCCAAATATTGGAGGGTGTATTCCCAGCACATTGTGGGTTTTGAGAATGTTACATGTTACCTTGGTAGTAAAGGCCGAGGGATGAAATGAAAATTCCTATTGAATTGCAGAGAGGATCCTGATTTATAAGATAATGTGAGCACAATTCCTTAGCTCATTTTGTCCCAACGTCGCAAGTTCTTTTTTCCATGAGGTTTGCGATGCACCTTCAGGATTCATGGTGTGTTGTATGTCTCTCGCTCGGGATGAATGGTCTGTGGGTCTCATCGCTGCCATTGTGTTCTACCGTTGGGGGTATTCGGCACACACTTGCCATGTTGCACTCGCAGAGTACGTATATACATTGGTAGTGAGTGTAATGGGCTTGTATCCATGCATTTCACACACACTTGCAGTGGTACCTTGGCATGTCACCTTGACATGTTACCTTGACAAGGCATATTGGCATGTTTCCTTGGCATGTTTCCTTGGCAAGTCATCTTGGCATGTTTCCTTGGCATATCACCTTGACAAGTCATCTTGGCATGTTTTTTTTCTTAGCATGTTTCCTTGACATGTCACCTTGACAAGGCATCTTGGCATGTTTCCTTGGCATGTCACCTTGACAAGTCATCTTGGCATGTTTCCTTGGCATATCACCTTGACAAGTCATCTTGGCATGTTTTCGTGGCATGTTTCCTTGACATGTCACCTTGACAAGGCATCTTGGCATGTTTCCTTGGCATGTCACCTTGACAAGTCATCTTGGCATGTTTCCTTGGCATGTCACCTTGACAGGTCATCTTGGCATGTTTTTTTGGCATGTTTCCTTGACATGTCACATTGACAAGTCATCTTGGCATGTCACCTTGACAAGTCATCTTGGCATGTTTTCTTGGCATGTTTCCTTGACATGTCACCTTGACAAGTCATCTTGGCATGTCACCTTTACAAGTCATCTTGGCATGTTTTCTTGGCATGTTTCCTTGACATGTCACCATGACAACTCATCTTGGCATGTTTCCTTGGCATGTCACCTTGATAAGTCATCTTGGCATGTTTTCTTGGCATGCTTCCTTGACATGTGTTACGTGCTCCTCCCCAAACCCCGGTCACGGTGTACCTCCGAGCCCCGAAAGGAGTCACGGCAGAAAGATGTGCTATTAAGTGTGCCAATGACCAATGGTGAAACCACACCAATCAGTTGTTACCAAAAACCAAATATTGTATTAGTATTGCACAATAATAACAGCACAAGTACAATATACTTCAATTGCACAACAAAAATACCATATAATTCCTATGATGGTACCACCAGTTTCTTAACTCGATAATTCACGGTGCTCCACATGAGCGAAATGTAACATTCCCAAAGTCACTGTCCCGGCACCAGGCCAAAGTCGATCCACGCTCCGGTGATCACAAGAAAAAGGTCGTATCGAGACCAGATCCCAGGTCAGCTGGCCGTCAACGCTGCCGAAGCCGCTGGGTGGGTGTCGGGCCGACGTCGGTCAGGCAAAAGTTCACCCAAAAGGCGAGTGGGAATTCACACCTTCAGTTCACCAGACAAGGGCGCTGATATGAACGTTCAGCGGCTCCCAAATGGAGAACCGCGAATTCCAAATCAAAATCCAAGACACACACGCGAACCAGGCTAACGGCTGGGGCGCGGTGAAATGGCTGGAGCGAGGTGAAAAGGCTGGAGCGAAGTGAAATGGCGGACGGGCCCGTAATGGAGGCGTACCTGCTCTCCAACAACGATTAACTCCGGAATCAACCGCAAAACCCATCACGCAGGTTTATCTGTCACAGCGATAACCACTCTGTCACAGGAATCCCTTTCCCGGGAAAACCAATAGTCGCTCGTGACCAACGTTCCACCAACGTCCGTTCGACACCTCGAAGCAAACCGGCCTTTCTCTCCCGACCTCACTTGCTCCGCTTTTTTCCTCCTCCTCTTCTTCTTCCGGTTTCTCCCGATCCATTTCGTTTTTCTTTTAAAACACTAATTTTTCCTTTTGAAGACAGTTACCTCCATTTCACTCAAACTATAACAATAATTATAGTACATGGAACTAAAAATGCTTCCAGTGGCTGAAAATCACAACGACGGAAGTGACGAATCCGTAACACACTAACACATGTCACCTTGACAAGTCATCTTGGCATGTTTTCTTGACATGTTACCTTGACATGTCATCTTGGTATGTCACCTTGGTATGGTCACCTGGTTTTGTCTCCTCAAAGTGACCTGAGACTGAAGTGGAACACCGAATGCCCAGAAACATCAGCCACGCATGCTCGAGAAGCCATCTGGCATGAGGTATGTGCAGCTGCCAGGAAGAGTCTTTTGTCTGTGGATGGCGTCTGGCAGCAGACAGTTATACATTTGACTTGTCTTTTGTAGAACTTACTCTTGTGCACACGTCCCACACAAATTTTTGCTCACTCATTATTTTACTTTGGATTTTTCATTTATCTCTACACCTTTCTTATTCACTCGTTTTCGTCTCGTTTCACATTTGTCTGTGGCAGGTGTGTGATCCTTTTTTTTTTTTTTTTTACTCCCAGGATTAGTTCTTCCTGTACAGATATCGAGACTCTTGGGTGAAATAGACAAAAGAGCTGAATAATCAGGAACAGAGGGGAGAATTGGTGAAGAGGCATAAGGATCAGCGAGAGCTGAGATTTATTCCTTTTATTTCGCGTTTCACAACATGAAACAACAACCCCCTTTGAGGTTACTCAAGTGGTCAACTAATTTGCATATACTGATGTTTATTTTTCTCTTTAAATGTTTTTATGTCTCTGCTGATGAAGTCGCTGGAGGCATTCTTTTTTGGGGGTTTTCCGTGCGGCTGTCCATCTGACCGTCCGTGCATCCATCCGTGATAGGTATTCATTACCATAGTAACATAAGAACAGCTGAAGGGATCAATGTCAAACTTGGTACATGTGTGCTGAATTATGTAAAGATGAACTGATTCGATTTTGGGGTCAAGAGGTGAAAGGTCAGAGGTCCAGTACGTAACAATTCTGTTACCGAGCTAACTTGTGAGCCTGTGATGGGATTTTCGCCAAACATTGTATACGTATATATTGTGATGCAAAGATGAACTGATTACTATTTGGGTTTAAGAGGTCAAAGGTCAGAAATCATGCAAAGTAACACTATTTTGTTACCACGATAACTTAAGAACAGCAGAAGGGAACTAAGCCAAACTTGGTACAGGTATTGTGTAAGGGTGCACTGATTAGATTTTGGGGTCAAGAGGTCAAAGGTCATGTTAAGTAAAAATTGCGTTACCGTGCTAACTTGTGAACCAGTGATAGGATTTTGACCAAACGTGGTATAAATATATATTATGATGCCAAGATGAACAGATTCTATTTTGGCATCAAAAGGTCAGAGGTCATGTCAGGAAAAATGTGATAATTGAGAACAGCTGAATGGATTTAAATCAAACTTAGTACAAGTATGTATAATGATGTAATAATGTGGACGGAGGCACATTGATCAATGTCACAACGTTGAAGAGTGACGTTCTCGTACTTGTTTATTTGTTTTTATGGAATTCTCTATCCACCTTTTATTTCTTGTGCTCACTTTCTTCACATTTTTGTGCTTTCCTTGCCCTTTAAACATTAATTTATAATAGTTTTTTTACTTTGATGCTATGAGATGATTTGTGGGGTGGGGCATCTACATATGATGTCTGTTTATTTTTCGAGGGCATTGTGAATGACAAGATGGAGAGAGAAGAAAAAAAAAAAGGAAAAAAAAATTGCAGAAAATCGAGAATAGGGAATTGTAAAGAGTACAGGTATGGAGCTGGCAGGATAGCCTCGCAGTAGGTATCCACTCACCTCTGTGAGCTGTCTACCTGCATTTGAATCCTGATCCAATTTTAATGTATACACAAAGAATTAAGTTAAGCACCCCCCCCCCGTTTTTTTACAACCTCGCACATTACAAGTTTGTTGTCGTCAAAACAGTGTAATATACCCATGATATTGCTATATTTTCTGGAGAAGTGATATTATGGTCACATAAAAACATAACAATCATGCCGTTTTCAATATTTTATTCTGAATAATTTAAGGTGAAATTTTTTGGGAATTTTAGGCATATTTTCACCTCAATTTAAGTATGGAGCTATAGGTCCATCACGGACAGTGTGGATGACGTTTATGTTTTCTAACGTACAGTCATTGTTCTGAGAAGACCTCTAGCGATCTTTGCGTCAATAACGTGTGTAGGACCCACGTGATCGTGCTGCACGAGCGATGGGCGTCACAGATGAGTGCACTCATCTGCATTTCATCAATGGATAATTGCTAATGTCATACCAATCATTATTTGATCTCACATACCTTAGAATATATGCCAATGTATACATATACACAAAGAATATATATTAGGGGGTGCTTACCTTAATTCGTTGTGTAGGGGTGCTTAACTTAATTCTTTGTGTATATTATCACCTGGTGTATCATCAGCAGGGTGAGGCATCATAGTACATCTTTTTTTTTTTTTGTATGCAACATCGAGGCTCGTGTAAGAGCTAACATTAATGACAAAAAAAAACAAAAAAACAAACGGAAACATAAGACGAAATAAAGGGAACGGGAGACAAGATGGGGAGAGGAGGAAGCACACAAGTACAACATTTGAGAGCAGGGACATCGGGAGATCTGTGGGAGGTAAGGGCTTGGGGGGAGGAGGCGTGGGAAGGGGGGGGGGTGGGGGTGGGAGAGGTAAAAAAAACATATGGATACTGCTAGGGCTTCCAGGAAATTTACAGGAAAAGAAAAATTCCAGGAATTTTCAGGAAAATTTCATTTTCAATTTCTAATTTCAATTTCAGGAAAATTACAAATTTCAGGAAAATTTCAGAAAAATTGCAGGAGAAATTCCAGGAAATCTACAGGGTGTTTCAAAGTCCCGCAATCATAGGGATATTTATTTTAGAACTTTTTTTTGTTTTTTTTGTATACAAGATCGAGGCTCGTGTAAGAGGATTACATTAACTAGGGCATGCCCGTACTATATATCTATCTATAAAATTAGCGCCAATGTATTTTGGCTGTTTGCAATTTAAGCGCAAGGAATCAATCAATTCAATAAAAAAAAAAAAAAGGAAAAACACGCAACAACGTGTCCCGTGATTGGCTACGGGAAGTGAGGTCTTTGGCTGATGGGTGATTGGCTGCCGGAGGAAGGTCGTATATCGCAGTTACGATGAATCGCAAATTCGTTTTTATTAGTTTTAAAACATCGTTTAACGCCAACATAGCGCCAACATAGTTTGCAAACGTGAAATAAATGAATACGCTCTCAAATGTGCCATCCGAGGCAGAGTGTGCCCGCCACGTTCGGCACACGCGATCGTTCGCTGCTCTCTGATTGGTTGAATCGTTTTTTGGACATAGCTCGGTAAGTAATTGTCCGATTAATATGAAACCTTGAAAAGGCACATCCTCGGGTCCCCAGCAATATACCTGGCAAGTTAAAAGTATATCGGACCCGTGGTTGTCGAGAAACAGCGGTCACAGACAAACGTACAGACGTACAGACAGACAGACAGAGATTACTGGAATTATAGATAGATGACAAAAAATCAAATGGACACATAAGACGAAATAATGGGAGCGGGAGACAAGATGGGAAGAGAGGGGGAAGCACACGAGTACAACATTTGAGAGCTGGGACATCGGGAGATTTGTGGGAGGGAGAGAGCTTGGGGGGAGGAGGCATGGGAAGGGGGTTGGAGGTGGGAGAGGTAAAAAAGCACATGGACACTGCTAGGACTTTCACGAAAGAAGTCGGTATTACAGAAAAGTGTATCTGGGGTGGATAAACAGGGGTAGAAAAGATCAAGGTTTTGGATGGGGGAAGATAAGAGATGGTGGTGAACAGCTGTTTTAAAGACCTGGAGGGATGAGTGGGATTGAAGCGAGTGAGGGAGTTTGTTCCAGAGGCGGGAGAAAAGAGGAATGAAAGAGTGAAGGTGAGCAGAGAGTTTTGATTTTGGCAGTTTCATCAGAAGAGGGTTGCTGGCAGATCTTTTGCGACCTGTAGGAGTATTTGGGGGACAGAGCACAGAAAGGGCAGGGGGAGCAAGACCATAGAGGAGTCGGTAGAAGACAGAAAGACCTCCAACCTGCCTGCGGTGAGTGAGTGAATAGCCCTCAAAGTTAGCTTCATCGCGGGAGATTCCAATGATTCTGAAAGTTTTGGCTTCAACAGCGTGAAGCCGAGCTAGGTGTGAGGCAGGAGCACCGGCCCAGAGGGGGGGAACAGTATTCCATTGAGCTGCGGATGAAAGCCTTGTATGTGGTAGGAGCTCAGAGGTGCCAAGGAAGGACTTCTCACGACGGAGGATGCCCAGTCGGCGACTGGCTTTGGAGGTCAGCTTTCAGGGTCGTGGTCTTTTGCGCTTTTGGGTCTTTGGTGTATTTTGGGTCTTTGGTGTATTTTGGGTCTTTGGTGTATTTTTGGGTCTTTTGGATCTTTTTGGTCTTCAGAGTTTTTGGGGTCGTTGGTGTCTTTAAGGGTCTTTGGGATATTTTTGGTTTTTTGGTGTCTTTAAGGGTCTTTGGGATAGTTTGGGTATTTGGGGTATTTGAGGGTATTTTGGGTCTTTTTGGTATTCGGGATCTTTAAGGGGCTTTGGGGTATTTTGGGTCGTTTGGGTCGTTTGGGTCTCCATGTTCTTTTGGGTCTTTAAGGGCCTTGGGGTATTTTGGGTCTTCAGGGTCTTATGGGTTTTTGTGGTATTTTGGGTCTTCAAGGGTATTCCAAGGGTGAGAGTGTGAGGTTTGTCAGGATTGAAAGACATATTCCAAGTGTTTGACTAGCTTGTGAATTTTTTCAAGGTCTGAAGAGATGAAAGAGGCTGCAGCCTGTTTGTCTGAAGGATGAGTGATGTCACGGCAGAAAGTGGATTCATCAGTAAATATAGATAAAGGGGATTTTGCAGAGGGTCAGAGAGATAATTGATGAAGATTAATAAGTATAATAGGACTAGGCCGAGAACACTGCCTTGGGGCACTCCAGCCTTAACGGGGAGAGGAGATGAAAGGATTCCATTGAGTGCCACACATTGGCTAAGAGAGTAGAGGAAGTCAGTAAGTCATGTGTGGAGTTGGCCTTGGATGTCATAGACAGAGATTGGAGAGCAAGGGGGATGCCAGACTATTGAATACTCGAGATATGTCCATAGAGATGGCCCTGATGTCATGTCTGAAATTGAGGGCCCCTTCATCCATTGTTTGGTGCGTTGAAGTAGCATGTCCAAGGTATAGTCACTACCTGGTCTGAATCCGAATTGGTGATCTGAGATGAGGCCATTGGAGAAAAGGAAGGATTTCATATCAACTGCAATGATGGATTCTATATGACTTTGCTGATGATTCGAGATAATATAATTGGTCTGCAGTTAAGGGGATCCGTTTTTGGACCTTTTTTGTAATGCTGTGATGTTTCCTGATTTTGAAGCAGATGGAAGATGACTGAAGGGAAATGACAGGGTGAAAAGAGTAGAGAGAGGATGTGCAAGGGAAGCAAAGCAGGTTTATAGGACACGTGAGCTGATGCCGTCCTTTCCAGTTGCAGAATCAGAATCAGGGGTTGACAGAATCTTGTCCATATTCTCAGGTGCAAAATACACATAGTCCAGGTGCAATTGGGCATGACTGGGTAGGGTGGATACAGAGAGCATGGGGTGGGGTATACAAGATTGCATAGAGGGGGGAAGCTTTGATGGGCTGGGGTGAGGAGAAGCTTGGAGAATGTTGGCTGAGGTAGAGGCTTAGAGAGGGTTGGGTGAGAGGGGAATCTTGGAGAGGGTGAGGTAAGAAGGGATGCAGAAATGTACGATATGAGGTGGAGGAAGAGAGGGACATGCAGGATGGGTGGTGTTGGATGGATGCGGGCTTGTAGGAGTGTAGGGGGACGGTACTGACACTGAGGGGTTTGTCACTGTAAAATAACGTGAAGAGGATTTGGTTGTTGTATGCACACAACCACTGAAAACTGGACTTTTCAAAATTCCCATATTTAACATTGGGAGATAACGATCATGGGATGTTGGAAGGAATTGTTGTTGAAGGCACGGACAAAGGTCAAGCTGTAGAAACAGGAGAAGGCTTGATGGACCAAGCACTTAAGTGGGAGACTGCTTTGCAAAATATGCCCGTTAATACGAAGAAGAGGAGGAAAATATCCTGATGAAGAAGAATATGTGGGGTACTCGTGATGAAGAAATAAGTACAGTGAAGCCTATCATGTTTGGAAAAGCTTTTAAAGGAAGAAATGTTTTCTTCAATGAAGATATTGAGAAAAGTAGAGGTAAAGAAGGAAGTACAAATAGAAGGCAGAATGAGATTGTGTTTTGGAGTGAAAGCGTTTTGTTTGTTTTTTGAAGCAGGTTGGGGGAATATGATGATGTTGAATCGGCAGAAAGGACAAACATTTAGGAAAAAACAAGAAATGGAACGACAAGCAACCTCAAAACCAAGGCAATTTTGCTCTCGGCTATCCGAGGAGTAGGCCTGGAATACACAAAAACGAATTTGGCAATGTCGACAACCAGGTACGATTTAACACGGAATTTTTTTCAAGGCAAATACAAAGCAGCAACACAGGGACAAAAACATTGCACAAAACAAGTACAGATACATTCCAAGTACACCACCCCAAGCCAAATAAATAAATAACGTCCTCCAGCTCGCGGCATTGCAGGGGCACCTTCGGCGACCGGCGATGCCGCCGTGCAGCACATAGAGACTGTATTGGAAGGCGGAAGTGTGCAATAATTGATTGATTAATTGCATAATTAAAATCAATAAATAGTAAACATAAAATAATTTCTTAATCAATTGGCTAATAGCATACCTCAACCACCAGCTTCATCCGAAGCTGTAACCTTTTGAAAATTAATTAAATGTCATTAATCGAAAAAAATGATTAATCAATACATCGATCAATTGATTAATCAATAAATCAAAAATATCCTTTGTAGCCATATCACTTGGTCACTGTCGTGTGCGAATATCAGCTTCCTCGCTCAAAAGGTGCCTGAGATATTGCCCAGATGAGAAAAGAAATAAATAAGCACTTAATCGATAATAATCAAGTGATTAATCAATTAATTATCATGTGTATATGTAGTATATCTTTCCAGTATATGTCATGTGTATATGTAGTATATCTTTACAATCAATTATTACTTGATTAATCAAAAAACAAAAAATACTGTTTTTGCCAAAGCATTTGCTCACTATTGTGCCCAGATTTCAGCTTCCTAGCTATGGTTGAGATATTCCCCGGACAAACAAGCAAGAAAGAAACCGGAGTGAAAACTGAGTACTCCCTTTCAGTGAGCGTTATCGCCGGGCCCCCTTCGGCACCAGGCGATAACGTCATGCAGCATCTGGAGATGGATTAGGAAAGGAGTGGTGCACAAAAAACATGATGAATCCAATTCTGAAACCTAGCTTTAATAAACTTAGCGTTCGTTCGGAAAACTTAGCCTTTGAAAAACTTGTGCCACAGAATCTTGATTCTCACAGTCTGAGAGTCCTTTAGGTGTTTTTTTGAAAACTCCAAACAGGCTTCCATGTGTCTTTCACTGAGGAGAGGCTTCCGTCTGGCCACTCTGCCATAAAGCCCAGATCGGTGGAGTGTTGCAGTGATGGTTGTCCTTCTGGAAGTTTCTCCCATCTCCACACAGGATCTCTGGAGCTCAGCCAGAGTGACCATCGGGTCCTTGGTCACCTCTCTTACCAAGGCCCTTCTCCCCCGATTGCTCAGTTTGGCCGGGCAGCCAGCTCTAGAAAGAGTCCTGGTTGTTCCAAACTTCTTAGAATTATGGAGGCCACTGTGCTCTTGGGAACCTTCAATGCAGCAGAATTTTTTTTGTAGGCTTCCCCAGATCTGTGCCTCGACACAATCCTGTCTCTGAGCTCTGCACGCAGTTCCTTCGACCTCATGGCTTGGTTTTTGCTCTGATATGCATTGTCAGCTGTGAGACCTTATATAGACAGGTGTGTGCCTTTCCAAATCATGTCCAGTCAATTGAATTGACCACAGGTGGACTCCAATCAAGGTGTAGAAACATCTCAAAGATGATCAAGATAAATGGGAGGCACCTGAGCTAAATTTCAAGTGTCATAGCAAAGGGTATGTATACTTATGTCAATGTGATATTTCAGTTTTTTCTTTTTAATAAATTTACAAAACTTTCTAAAATCCTCTTTTCTCTTTGTCATTATGGGGTATTGAGTGTCGATTGATAAGGGAAAAAATGAATTTAAACTATTTCAGCATAAGGCTGCAACATAACACCGGTGTGTACCCTGGTTTAGAATAGGTACACCATATCCCTGCGTGTCGTAAGAGGCGACGAAGAGGGTTGGCGTCAGGAAGGGCATCCGGCCATAAAAACATTGCCTCAAAAAGAGAACCATGACAATTACAACTACATATTGGCAGGGTACAGCCCGAAGTGGAGATCGGTTTCTGAGGTTTGGGACATGGAATGTAGGGACAATGACAGGGAGATCAGGAGAAGTGGTGGAAGTATTGATCAGAAGAAGAGTGGACATATGTTGTGTGCAAGAGACGAGATGGAAGGGAAGTGGTGTGAGAATGGTGAAGGGTAGGCAGGGACAGAAATACAAGTTTATGTGGCAAGGGTGCCTGGAGGGCGTGAATGGTGTTGGTGTCCTGTTTTCTGAGGAGTTTGTAGACAGTGTGGTGAGTGTGACTAGAGTGAGTGATAGGTTGATGATGGTGAAAATGATGATTGGAAAGCTCTTGGTGAACGTCATCTCGGGATATGCTCCGCAGGTTGGTCGGAGCGATGAAGAGAAGGACAAGTTCTGATGTGCGATAGAGACGTTGATGGAAAACGTGAAAGATGAGGAAGTTGTTGTGGTAGGAGGAGACCTAAATGGACATGTGGGAAGGAGTATGGACGGTTTTGAAGGAGTTCATGGGGGTTATGGATAAAATGTGAGAAATGGAGAAGGTGAAAGGATTTTGGAGTTTGCTGATGGAGCTGATTTGTTGATTTGTAATACTCAGTTCTAGAAAGAGGATAATAAGCTTGTTACATACACGTCAGGTGGGTCGACGACAACCGTTGACTACCTGATGGTGCGTAGACGAGATAGGGGGCACCTCCGGGACACAAAGGTGATCCCGGGGGAGGAGGCTGTTTCACAGCACCACTTGGTTGTCTGCGACATAAGGGTGAAAGGTGCGAGGAGAGCTCGGCGGGTGAAGTACCAACCGAGAATGAAGGTGTGGAGGTTGAAAGAGGTGACAGTAAGGGAGGCATTAAAAGAGAGGCTGAGTAGGGAAGAGGATGATGTGGTTGAGCTTGAACGTGGTTGGATGTCAATGAAAGATAGTCTGTTGGGAGCCGTTGGTGAGGTATGTGGATGGACAAAAGGATCACCGAGGCTCTCGGAAACATGGTGGTGGGATGATGAAGTTGGAAAGAGGATTGACGAGAAGAGGAAGAAGTTCAAGGAGTGGCAGAGGGCGAAGGGTACGGGAGCAGAAAAAGCAGAGCATGAAAGTTATAAGGCAGCCAAGAAGGCTGCAAATAATGAGGTAGCAAAGGCGCAGGAGGCATGTAGGAAAATGTTCGGAGAACAATTGGATTCGGAAGAGGGTCAGAGATCGGTATTCAGGATTGCAAAGTAGATAGCGAAAGAGAGGTGTGATGTGATGGGGGTGAGTTGCTTGAAGGATGAAGTGGGACAAATTGTTGTGGACCCAGACGGAATTAAAGGAAGATGGAAAAGATATATGGAAATGCTGTTGAATACAGAGAATGAATGGGATGGCAACATAGAGAGTAACCCTGTTTTAGGACCGACAGAGAAGATAACTGAGAAGGAAGTTGAGCAAGCGATAAAAGCAATGAAGAGTAGAAAAGCGGGAGGGCCGACGGGAGTTGTGGGAGATATGTTGAAGGCAGCAGGAAGTTGGGGTATGAAGATAATGACAGAGATCTGTTATCTGGTGGTGAAAGAAAGCCGCATTCCAGTGGATTGGGAACTGAGTACCCTCGTCCCTCTATACAAGGGGAAAGGTGACCCTCTGGAGTGTGGCTCGTACCGAGCGATAAAGTTATTGGAGCATGGAATGAACGTATTGAAAAGGGTGTTGGAGAGGAGGATAAGGAAGAAGGTGAAGATGGACGAAATGCAGTTTGGATTTATGCCAGGAAGAGGAACGACAGACACGCTCTTTATTGTGAGGCAGTTGCAGGAGAAGTACATGGAGAAGAGGAAGAAGTTGCTTCTTGGGTTTGTTGATCTGAAGAAAGCATTCGATAGGGTTCCACGCGAAGTATTGACATGGGCATTTAGGAAGTTAGGAGTGGAGGAATGGTTGATCAGAGTAGTGATGGCAATGTACAAAAGAGCACGCACAGCTGTAAGGACGAAGGACGGGAACAGTGGTGAGTTTGAGGTGAAGGTGGGAGTGCATCAGGGGTCGGTACTAAGTCCACTACTATTTGTGGCTGTGATGGAGGTGCTGGCTCAGAACGTAAAATAGGGTTTACCTTGGGAGTTGTTGTATGCAGATGATCTGGTGTTGATTGCGGAAAGTATGGATAGACTGAAGGAAAAGATGAACAAGTGGAAGGAATGTATGGAGACAAAAGGTCTGAAGGTGAATATCGGAAAGACGAAGGTGATGGCAAGTGGTAACGCATGTGGTGAGGTGGAAAGAACTGGGAAGTGGCCATGTGCTGTGTGCAGGAAGGGTGTCGGAGTGAACTCCATTCAATGTACAATGTGCGCTGAGTGGGTTCATCAAAAATGCAGTGGTCTGAGAGGGTCATTAACCAGTGTGGCAGCTGCATTCAAATGTAAGGTGTGCACAGAGGGAGCTGCAGATTGAGGAAATGTTGAGTTGGATTTTGGAGACAGCGTGAAGCTGGAAGGTGTGAAAACATTTTGCTACCTCGGAGACATGCTGAATGGAGAAGGTGGATCAGACTCGGCAACGGTTGCTCGATCGAGATGTGCATGGAAGAAGTTTCGGGAGCAGAGTGGCGTGCTGACGAGGATGGGAGTGTCGTTGAAGCTGAAGGGAAAGGGGTATGCTGCATGTGTGAGAAGTGTTATGATTTATGGGAGCGAGACATGCGTAATGAACGTAGAGCTGCCACGAAGGCTGGAAAGGGTGGAAATGCGAATGGTTCGGTGGATGTGCGGAGTATCGTTGAGAGAGAGGAAGACAAATGATGAATTGCGAAAGATGATGGGAATAGAGCCTGTGATTGATGCTGTGAAGAGGAACAGGTTTAGATGGTTTCGTCATGTGTTGAGGAACGATGAAAGTGACTGGTTGAGAAGAGTGATGGAAATGAATGTGGAAGGAAGTAGAGGACGGGGAAGACCGAGAAAGACTTGGCTAAAGATGGTGATAGAAGAAATGTGGGCAAGGGGCTTAACAAGGAGAGATGCAGAAAATAGGGCAAAATTGAGAAGATTGTCATGGGGACCGCAAGGCTAACCCCCGGTCTGGCAGGGAAAATAGCCTTAAAATGCATGTTGTTGTTTGTTGTTGCTGCAACATAACAAAATGTGAAAAAGTGAAGGGGTCTGAATACTTTCTGAATGCACTGTATATATATATATATATATATATATATATATATATATATATATAAATATATATATATATATATATATATATAATATATATTATATATATATATATATATATATACACAAAGAATTAAGTTAAGCACCCCTACACAACGAATTAAGGTAAGCACCCCCTAATATATATTCTTTGTGTATATGTATACATTGGCATATATTCTAAGGTATGTGAGATCAAATAATGATTGGTATGACATTAGCAATTATCCATTGATGAAAGTGAGTGATCAAAGTGAAAAAAAGTGATTGGTTGAGTCAGTGATCCGATCACGTGGGTCCTACACACGTTATTGACGCAAAGATCGCTAGAGGTCTTCTCAGAACAATGACTGTACGTTAGAAAACATAAACGTCATCCACACTGTCCGTGATGGACCTATAGCTCCATACTTAAATTGAGGTGAAAATATGCCTAAAATTCCCAAAAAATTTCACCTTAAATTATTCAGAATAAAATATTGAAAACGGCATGATTGTTATGTTTTTATGTGACCATAATATCACTTCTCCAGAAAATATAGCAATATCATGGGTATATTACACTGTTTTGACGACAACAAACTTGTAATGTGCGAGGTTGTAAAAAAACGGGGGGGGTGCTTAACTTAATTCTTTGTGTATATATGGACAAATACACTGTTCTTGATTGGAACCTGGGGCCCAGTGTTAAGAGCTGTTACTTCACGTGGGAATGTAAAACAAGGCTAAGTTGACTGGGTGTTCATTTAGGTGTTGCTAAATCTTGCATGGACGTTTTTCAAGAAGTTTCTCTAAATCTTGCATGGACATTTTGCATGAACTGCCCATTTGATTTAATTTTGCTTTGTAGATCAGCTCACAATTCTCCCTTCTTATTCCGAATTATTCAATTAAGATATTGTCACAAGTGGTGATCAACATTCATTTCTAACATGGTGTATATAATGTGTTTGGGATACCTGGACCTGCAGTTTTGACAAACATCTTGTCTTCTCCCCTACTTCTCCCCTCCCACTTCCAAAATATATTTTGTCACACTTCTACACCAATGAACAAAGTTACCAATGGACTGGGTAATGGCAGAAAGTATTAAATGCTCGAAAACGAAGTTGACGATTTCTCGATAGTTGTCAAAATCTGTTAATGCTTCACTTTACTCTGATGTTCATTTTGACCCTCCATGGAAGTGAAACAGCGATCTCTAGTGGAATCTCTGATGTAATTGCCATTCTCTGTGCCTTTATTTCAAAATCAGCCGTCATTGTCACCTCTCCCATCGACATTTCCACGTTGAGTTTGAGTAGAAAAATAAGATATTTATATTTTTGAAAGAGGGTTGCATTAGTTCGGGGTGATGGGGTAGATATGGTGGGGAAGGGTGACATGAGGTGTTGCTGCTCCACCTGCTTGAATACCTGGAAGGAAAAGTGTGATTTTTCAACCACCTCTGGAAGGCATTTCCACAGAAATGTAAGGAGAAACAAAAGAGTTGAGGTTTATGGAAAATCTGAATTTTGGAAATAACGCTCAAGCAGGTGTTGCTTGAAGAACGGATGCGTCACTAAAGAGTTGGGGATAGTCGGAAGGTCAGAGGGTTGAGAGAGCAGAGGGAAGTACACCAGAGGAGGGAGAGGTAGTAAAAACACAGAGGGGTCTCCAACTTGCCTGGGATGTGAGAGCGACAGGCCTTGCGCCTCAGCATCATCCGTCAGATTCCAATAATGTTGACCTTCAGATTGCACAGAATCCAGGGGAAAGAGAGAGATGTGATGCTGGAGTGCCAGCCCATAGAGGAGAGCAATACTCCATTGAGCGGAGGACAAAGGCTTTGTTTAATCTGAGTATTTATGCATCTTGATTTAAGTGCGTCATCCTGTCTTGACATTTAACTCCAAAACGTATTCATTAAATTTTGAAAATACTGACAGTTGAGGAGGAAGACCAGATGTCAGGCAGTTTGTCCTCATCACTGCTGTCATAACCATGCAAGAAACTTTGCGATGAAAAACAACTGAAAAGTGTGTGGGACAAAGACCATGAATAATATGCCTTGGATAAACGTTTGAAATGTTTCAGACAAAACGTACATTTGATACAATGATGTGTGTACAGAACATGCCTTTATGATACTTTTTAATAAGGATGTCATGTTTATCTGTTGTATTATATATCTGCGTTAATATGTAAAACGCTGTAAAACATATATTTGCTTGGTTTGTACAGAGCCTTCAGAAAGTATTCACACCCCTTGCCTTTTTCACATTTTTTGTATCACAGCCTGAATTTTAAATGGATTAAATTGAGATTTATTTTGTCACTGATCTACACATAATACCCCATTAATGTCAAAGTATAAAAAAAAAATAGAAATGTTTACAGAATAATTAAAAATGAAGTCCAAACACAACCGGTCCACCAAGTGTCGTCCAAATCTGTCCACAACTTTTTGAGATATCCTGCTATATATCGTTTTTAGCCCTATCTCCCAATGGTGAAGAATCACTTGAAAATTAAATAATTCTCATATCCGAATCCATATTCAGATCTTCACCAAAATCGAATATATTTGTCCTTGTCAGACACCCAACCTGTCCACCAAGTTTCGTTTGAATCCGTCCATAACGTTTTGAGATATCCTGCTATGTATCGTTTTTGTCCCGATCTCCCAATGGTGAAGAATCACTTAAAAGATTCTAGTAGCCGGATCCGAATCCGGATCCTCACCAAAATATAACCATTTCGTCCTTGTCACATACGCTACATCTCTGCCAAATTTCGTCCGAATCCGTCCACAACTTTTTGAGATATTTTGTTCACAAACGGACAGACAGGGGTGAAAACATAAACTCCATCCACCTTTGGTGGCGGAGGTAATAATTTACATAAGTCACCCGAGTCAATACTTCATTGAAGTGCCTTTGATACCGATTGCAGCTTCGAGTCTTCTTGGGTATGCCTGCATCAGCTTTGCACATCTGGATTTGCAGAGTTTCTCCCATTCTTCCGTGCAGATGTGCTCATGCTCTGTAAAGTTGGATGGGGAGCGTCGGTGAACATCAATCTTCAAGTCTTTCCACAGACTCTCAATGGGATTCAAGTCTGGGATTTGTCTGGGCCACTCAAGGACTTTCACGTTCCTGTTCTGCAGCCATTCCAGTGTTGCTTTGGCTCTATGCTTGGGGTCATTGTCCTGTTGTAAAGTAAATCTTTGCCACAGTCTGAAGTCTTTTGCACTCTGAAGCAGGTTCTCCTCAAGGATTTGCCTGTATTTGGCTCCATTCATTGTTCCCTCTATCCTTACAAGTCTGTCAATCCCTGCTGCTGAAAAGCATCCCCATAGCATGATGCCACCATCACCATGCTTCACAGTACAGATGGTGCTAGATGGGTGATGAGCTGTACTCTGTTTTCGCCAGACGTAACATTTTGCATTCAGGCCAAAGAGTTCAATTTTCGTCTCAGACCACATAAACTTTTGCCTCCTGCTCTCAGTCTTGCACATGTCTTTTTGCAAACTCCAGGTGTTCTATCATGTCTTTTTCTCAGGAGTGCTTTCCGTCTGGCCACTCTCCCATAAAGCCTGGATTTGTGAAGTGCTGTGGAGACTGTTGTCCTTCTGGCAGGTTCTCCCATCTCAGCCAAGGAACTCAGTAGTTCTGTCATTTGGTCATTGGGTTCTTGTTCACCTCCATGACCAAGGTCCTTCTTGCCCGGTTGCTCAGTTTGGTCGGACGGCCAGTTATAGGAAGAATCTGGATAGTTCCATATTCTTTCCATTTCCTAATAGTGGAGGTCACTGTGCTCCTGGGAACTTTTAACACTCTAGAAATTGTTTTATACCCATGTCCAGATCTATGCCTCCTCACAATTCTATCTTGGAGTTCCACGGACAGTTCCTGCTCTGACATGCAATGTCAACTGTGGGACCTTACATAGAAAGGTGTGTTTCATTCTCGATCATGTCCATTCGGATGAATTGGCCATAGGTAGACTCCAATCAAGTTGTAGACATATCAAGGATGATCAAAGGAAATTGGATGCATGTGAGGTCAATTTGGAGTGTCATAGCAAAGGTGTTGAATATATATTGACTCAAGACATTTCAGCTTTCATTTTTAATTAATTTGTAAGAAATTCTCAAAAGAAAATTCCACTTTGACATTAATGGGGTATTTTATTTAAAAAAATAATGAATTATTATGACATAAAAATGATTGTCATTTCATTATGGGGTATTTTATTCATTCCAGTGACAAAAAAATATCAATTTCATCCATTTTAAATTCGGGCTGTAACACATTAAAATGTGAAAAAGTCAAGGGGTGTGAATACTTTCTGAAGGCACTGTAGCGTGCATTTCTGCAGCCATCCAATGCCATGGTTCACATCTGATCCATAACTCCAACCATTTTGAGACGTCAGATGTCATAGACTCATGGCGATTTATATTTGGTGACGGCGAATGTCTGATCTTATACTTGGCTTGGCAGTGGGTGGTCTTGTCTGGTACATAGCACGGTCTGTTCATGGACCCACTTCTGCTGTTCCAAGCACTATCACTGATGATGCTGTCACTGTTGAACTTCGCCTTTGAAAGAGTGTTCAGCTTCTACGATATCTGGATGTATAAGCTGAAAGGCAGTGGGCCTTGTATTTGTGATCCGATCACACGAGGGCCATCAATTCCAACCTCATGTTGCTTTCCTTGCTTGTTCGGCCCCTCCCAAACCCCCATCCTCACCCGACAACCCCTTCCTTTTTATTACTTGCAAAATCGAAGAATTTTCAAGTATATTGGTCGGTTGCGTTTGTGGTTCTGTCTGTCTGTTTGTTTGTCACCGGCTTACAGGTCCCAATTCTAAACCGATCGTCACGAAACTTCACCAAGTTGTATAGGTCGTCCCAATTGAGAAGCCTATTGTTTTTGGGGTCAAAAGGTCAACATAGGCCAAAGGTCACCAACTTTGCCAAATTTCTAAAATCCTCAATTTTCATCCGATTGACTTGAAATTTGAAGAGGGCTTGCATATCTGGTCACTGAATTCAACCACCCAGTATATTTGAGGTCAACATAGGCCAAAAGGTCAACATAGGCCAGATTTCTAAAATCCTCAATTTTCATCCAATTGACTTGAAATTTGAAGAGGACTTGCATATCTGGTCACTGAATTCAACCACCAAGTATATTTGAGGTCAACATAGGCCAAAAGGTCAACATAGGCCAAATTTCTAAAATCCTCAATTTTCATCCGATTGACTTGAAATTTGAAGAGAACTTGCATATCTGGTCACTGAATTCAACCACCAAGTATATTTGAGGTCAACATAGGCCAAAAGGTCAACATAGGCCAAATTTCTAAAATCCTCAATTTTCATCCGATTGACTTGAAATTTGAAGAGAACTTGCATATCTGGTCACTGAATTCAACCACCAAGTATATTTGAGGTCAACATAGGCCAAAAGGTCAACATAGGCCAAATTTCTAAAATCCTCAATTTTCATTTGATTGACTTGAAATTCTAAGAGGATTTGCTTATATGGTCACTGAATTCAACCACCAAGTATATTTGAGGTCAACATAGGCCAAAAGATCAACATAGGCCAAATTTCTAAAATCCTCAATTTTCATCCGATTGACTTGAAATTTGAAGAGAACTTGCATATCTGGTCACTGAATTCAACCACCAAGTATATTTGAGGTCAACATAGGCCAAAAGGTCAACATAGGCCAGATTTCTAAAATCCTCAATTTTCATCCAATTGACTTCAAATTTGAAGAGGACTTGCATATCTGGTCACTGAATTAAACCACCAAATATTTTTGAGGTCAACATCGGCCAAAAGGTCAACATAGGCCAAATTTCTAAAATCCTCAATTTTCATCTGATTGACTTGAAATTTGAAGAGAACTTGCATATCTGGTCACTGAATTCAACCACCAAATATTTTTGAGGTCAACATAGGCCAAAAGGTCAACATAGGCCAAAATGTCAACATAGGCCAAAAGGTCAACATAGGCCAAAAGGTCAACATCGGCCAAAAGGTCAACATAGGCCAAATTTCTAAAATCCTCAATTTTCATCCAATTGACTTGAAATTTGAAGATAACTTGCATATCTGGTCACTGAATTCAACCACAAATTATATTTTAGGTAAACAATAGCCAAAAGTTCAACATAGGCCGAATTTCTAAAATCACCAATTTTCATTTGATTGACTTGAAATTCTAAGAGGATTTGCTTATATGGTCACTGAATTCAACCACCAACTATTTTTGAGGTCAACATAGGCCAAGTTTTTTAAATCCTCAATTTTCATCTGATTGACTTGAAAATTGAACAGCATTTGCACATTGTCCCTAAATAGGGAAACTAACTATTTTCAAGGTCAAAAGGTCAAAGGTCAACTCAAGGTCAACCTTACAAAATCATCATTTTTCATCTGAATAATCGTCACTTTTCTTCCTGTTGACCCGAGGCTTGATCAAGATTGTCAATTTTAATCTTGATGAAATGGACAATTTGTTGTATCAATGGAATTTTTTTTCTTGGGGGTGGGGGGCGGATTTTTCAAGTATCGTGCTCCGCATGACATCTTCTTGTTTTTTTTTATCCATTGTCCTCTTCTTTCATTACCCCGCGCATGCAAAGCAAAATGCGGGGTTAAGCAATTGGCTCATGTCTGTCTGTCTGTCTTTCTGGCAACGTCAGTTTATGATGGAGGAACAACATTTAAATTGAATGTTATATTTGAATACAAATCGGAACATGAATAGGAAGGCAAATTTCTCATTTTACCGGAGTTTGGCTTTGAATTTATCCAATGTCACATATGCATAGAGAAGAGTGAGCTGTGAGCTCATAGCATGAATAACTAATGTGACATGTTAGATGTGGCGGTGTAATAGCCACTGCATCAACGGCGGTAAATCCCAGAATTAATTTATTTATAAGACTTTACAATCATTTTTTCATTTCAATTGAATTATATACTTGAACACTGCAGAACACAAAATCGCCTCATTATTGCTTCCAATAACCTCCAGTTTAGCAGTACTTGCACATGTTAAATAGGGTGGTATGTAAGAGTAATGTATAAGACTGCTGAGTCATGAGTGATAAACTTCCAGAATTTTTTAACGATCTTTAAATCGTTTTTTTTTTTTAAATTGAAGTATAAGCGTAAACACTGTGTGGGTAAACGTGTTCTATGAACTCTTTGCTCATTCGTGTGATGCCCATGGCTCCTGTTTGCATCATCGCTGGAAGCATGGCTGCAGTGGTTGATGATGCAATGCCCCCTGTAGGTTGGAACATGAATTTGTCATTTGATCAGACTATTAGCAATGGCGAGCCCACTGTGTAGGAAAAGCGTTAGAGAACCTTTTATCATGATAGAAAATCATCATCATTGTTTTATGGCCATTTCCATGTGGCAGATGGGTCCTCCGGCTTAATTCCTTTCGGAGGGATGGCATCCATTCATGCCTCACCCTGCATGTAAAACCCTAGTATGGTAGTTTATTGTTGTGTCAAGATTCGGACACAGCCTAGACAGCTTCAAATGAGTGTGCATAGGCTATCCTGCCAGCCCTGGACACCCCCCCCCCCCTTCTTCATCTCCTGTTCTTCTCGTGTAATTGTTTTTCATCATTCATTCATTCTTTACGTGCTGTTGATTTTGCTTTTATTGATATAACCGTGGCAACAAACTCATGTGCCATCAATGTGCGTATCATTTGTAATTACCATGTTTGTACTATTTGTTCCCACTTCATTATATTCTGCTTTTTTGCTCAACGAACCTTTTCTCTGCAAATATAAAAGGACAAACTGACCATTAAATAAAAACAACTGCCCTTAGTGATCTGAATATAAAATGGTGGCTACTGCAGACACACACACACACACACACACACACACACACACACACACACACACACACACACATACATACACACACACTTATACATATATACACACATTGATACGTGACATTATTCATTTTTACATACACACACGCTAATGGAGGTGGAGATCGGGTAGGTCTCCGTATCTCCCGAAACCCACCCACGTGTGGAGATAGCAGTCAACAACAGCAACTTTCACATACCCATACACACACACACACACACACACACACACACACACACACACACACACACACACACACACACACACACACACACAATGGTGGATACTTTGAGACCTGGTATTACAAGAGGTCCTCCTTCTGAAACCCACGTGTGGAGATAACAACCAAACCTCTTATTTTTCCTCAAACAACAACTGCACCACGGTGTATGGCAATGTGCACCATTCCTGAAAGATAAAACTACTGGATTTTCAAAGTTTATTTTTTTTAATCACGCTCCTATTATTCCAATGCCACAGATACGGAAAGGTTTAGCTGGATGTTCCGATGGTGATCAGGTGGCCAGACAAACTCAAGTCCTGAGCTTGCAATCCGCAATCAGGAGATCTGTATCTCTCTCCGTTATCATGCTTTCATCATTATTTTCAGAACAATATGTGTGATTATGTCATCCATGTTACTTATAAGATGTTTATCTGCGCCGCTCCCCTCTGCTGAAACATCAACATCTCTTACTCTCTTTCCCACTCTCCCTCTTTCTTCCTTTATCTCTCTCTTCCCCTTCCTAGCCTCAGGACCCGGCCTCGTTTGGCCCAAATTCACTGCTTTTGAATGCCTCATCCGCCGCTCTGCACATCAGATACACTCTTCTGCCTTATCTCTACACCCTCTTTCACTGGGCCCACGTCCACGGAAGCACCGTCGTCCGACCTATAATGCACGAGTGAGTTTCAGGAGAGATGCCGCCAGTTATAAATAGCGATTATTGCGCTCAGAGATCGCTGGAAGCCGATTATTGCTTATTGTGATTTCTTCCAGAAAAAGAAACACGCATTATAAAATGAGGTTGTTGTTTTTTCACGTTCATTTTGTTATCCCGAATGCGGTTTTTTTTTAACCCACTTGATCATATACCCATTACGACCCACGACATGCAAGAGAGCTCCGTGATGAATCGGCGTGGCATATGAAGCACTCCCTCCGATCACGCCGTGAGAGGGAATGGCTTTGCCAAGTGCCTTTGAAAGGTGTCAAATGGCACTTGATGGAAAATGAAAAATGAATAAGGATAAGCCACCTCGCACCTGACAGCCAGTGGAGTACACTCGGCTACTCCGATGGCCACTCGACACCGAACAGTGGGGAATGGGAGCGGGAGGGATACCGATCAACAAAAGGGAAATGGAAAATGTGGACATTGGTGCTTACCAAATGGGATGGGGCGTTTTTTTGGTAAGGAGGAGTTTGATTCTCCTGCTTGGCAAACGGTGCAAGCCAAGGATGTCACTTTGGATGATATAGATACGAGGAAGAGCAGGTTTATCTGTGCCAGACTGTGTCCTTCGGTCATGATTTAAAATGCCATTGCCAACCCATTAACCCATTACCTTTTCTTTTTTCCCTTTCTCTGACTCACAGGTTCCCCAAAGATCAAAACACCTGGGCGTTGGACCAGCAGTTTTTATGGGGTCCTGCTTTGATGATTGTGCCGGTATTACGAGAGGTATGTCTGACATTGATGAATCCACGTGCTGGGTAATGTCTTAGGGGAGGGGCTTCACAACCTGCACTGTGCAGGTAAAATGGACTTCATATTGCAATGCACAAGGTACGTGGAATTGTCCTCTTTACAAACAGATGAAATAGCCAACTACAAGCTGAACTCAACAGCAGCGTGATGTGGCACCCAGGCTGGTAAACCCTCAACATGGCAGTTTGTAATTAGTGGTTTATCTCTGAAATTGAGGACAGACTACACAACCAATTGTTGAACACATGACCTGACAGATATCTTTCGAGTCCTCCATTGATCACAACCATTCCATGGGTGGCCTTTTGTGTAAGGACATTGGTACCTTCGAGGTTGTGGGTTCAAATTTGGCTGAAGGAAGCAGTGTTATGGATTTCGATTTTAATCTTCTCAACACCGAGCTAATCCCATGAGATTGGAATGCCGATTAAAAAAAAAAAACATTCGTGTCTATGATCCCATTGGATTGTCGATTTAAAATCCAGCAGCTTCACAGAGGGATCACAATGCACTCGGGGCGACTCGGCACGAGACCTACAATGCTACCTGTGGAAAGGTAGCGCCACCCACTTCCAGTTCATTAAAGGCAACGACCATAGATAACTAGATGGTATTCATACCCCGTGCAGTCAACTTGGTGCGAGCCAACTCTTCTGTTTTTGAAGGTTTTTTTTTCTTCGAACCAATATGGCTGCCAAACCACGTGGGCGATGATATAACAGATTTCCATTCTCCAAAATAATTGTTGTGTAGATCACACTAAATAAATTTCAAACTGATTGGACGAAGCGTTGTAGTTGTCAAATTATGACATCGTCATGAACATGACTGATTCCCCATGGGGGAGACGTGCCAATGAGCCACGTTTCAATTTCTTCCATCGAGTGGTTTCGGATTTTATAGAGGTGCAAAGTTTTTCCATGATGGTGCCGTACCACGTGACCTATGACATAATTATTACGAAAAATTATACAGGAGGAGGTGATCAGTTTGTGTCCATCAGACCAACATTTGCAGAGAAAAACATTTATACTGATCGGATCATGCCTTGTACTTGTCGAATTATGACGTCATCATGAAGGTACCAATGACATCATCATTAACATACGTTATTCCCCATGGCGAGTACTTGGCAACATACCACGTTTCAATTTTTTCCATGAAGTGATTTCGGAGATGGAGGTGCAACGTTTTTCAGATTTTCCAAGATGGTGCCTGTTCCACGTGACCTATGATGTCATAATTATCATTAAAAAATTATACAGGAGGATGTGCTCCGATGGTGAAAAATTTGGGTCCATCAGACTAACAGTTGCAGAGAAATAAAAATTCCATACTGATCAGATCAAGCGTTGTACTTGTCGAATTATGACGTCATAATGAAAGCACCGATTACATCATCATCAACATATGTTATTCCCCATGGGGAGTATTTGACAATGAGCCTTGTTTCTGTTTTTTTCCATTGAGCTGTTTCGGAGATATAGAGGTTTAACGTTTTTCCAAGATTGCATCCGTACCACGTGACTTACGACGTCATAATTATCACTACAAATTCTATATTGTTGAATTGGCACTCCTATGGTGCAAAATATCATGTCAATCGTACCAACGCTTGCTGAGAAAATTAATTTTAAAAATGCAGACACGTACGTACGTACGTACGTACGTACGCCATCCACACGTACTCACGCAACCGATCGCTTAACCCTGATTTTAACTTCGCGAGCGTAAGGTAAGTATGTGACCTCCTTTGATTGCCAGCAGGCCTGTAGAATAGTATAATGCTACAAAAAATACAAAATGAACAGACATGTACTTGTTATTGAAGAAGAAGAAGAATTAATCAGGTTCATTTATCACAGTTAATAACAACACCGACATAAAAGTAATGCATTTGAAGATAAGACCTTATTTTGATTACCAATTATAAAACTTAATGAAGATTCCAGTGAAAATAGGTTTGACGATCCAAAGGCAGACGTGCCGTTAACATTTCATTGTAAGTACTTTCCAGTAAGTAATTCTAACCTATCACTGATTATGCAGCAATATAATTGGGATAATTGCTAATAACTTGAAGAATGTTAATACATCATTGCAATTTGTGTGAGGAGCATAATAAGATTCGTGAAATAAATACGGTATGCCTGCTGAATTGTTTAGACTGAGCGAATTACAGGTGTAATTACAGGTCTTTCTGCTTTTGAACAGGAAACATTGTTGCACGTTGCCTTCAGGTTCGTTGGTATCTCTGTCTTTACAAGGAAACAGGTGTGCATAATTAGACGATACCGCCTGGCTCGTGTCTGTCATGCTGGCATTCCAACATGGTGACGCATGAACACGTGCGTTTCCATTCAAACGAGAGAGCATGACGACTCGTCTTTTGGCAAGATGACCTCATCGCAGGATGTGGTTCAGTGAAGGTGGAGAGTGGAAGTGGTCTGCTCACTGACTGCCCGATTCAATGACTACCTGGGTCATGGGTCTGGAAGCCGTCCGGCCATCATTGAGGTTTGGGTCCTTCGATCCGAGCCCTTCGATCCACAGACTTAGTTGTGCGCATAGGTCATCTAAACAGGCAGAAGGAGAGAGGGACAGGTGGAGAGAAAGGGGGAGGAGGTGAGGAGTGAAAGAGTGAGCAGGAGGGTGTGAGGGAGCATTCGTTCCTGTATGCGTATGTGCAAATATAAACTGAAAGAATAGCAAGGATTTACCACTTTTCTACCCTTACAAGATTGAGGCTCATAAAAGAGAGCAAGGTGATGGAAGTTAGGAACTGACAGTGGGCCAATTGTTGGACAGGATATGCAAGGGGAAAGGAGGAGGGGGAAATAATGAAATTTGCATGTAAAGAGGGTTGGGTTCGAAAAGGTTAATGTGGGTAGCAAACATTGTGAGTATGGATGGGGGATGCATGAGATGACTGTACACAACCAGCCTGAAACTCTGGAGGGAAGAGCGTGATATTGAACAGGCTCACAAAGGCAATTACACAGATGGGAGAAGGAACAAAGGAACAAACAAGATGAGGTGTGCAGATAGCTTGGATTTTGTGGATTGGGTTACTGAAAGAAAGCGTGCAATCTTAGACGAGCTGAGGAGGGTCGGAGAGCTTAGAGGGCAAGTGGAGCTAGACCAGAGCAATGGCGGTAGAAAACACAGCCCTCCCATCTGCCTGTCAAACCAACAGACTTTGTGCATTGGCCTCGTCTCATAAGATTCTAATAATAGAAAGTAGAGCGAATGTGATGGCGCACCATTGCAAATCCCCATGCTTTTGCTCATGAAATCTCTCGCGATCATATTTCATGCGCCCCCAACGTTAATTGGTCATTTCACAAACCCCGCAACAAGTGTGAGGCCTATTACAACTCCCATGAAAGCAAAAAACAATATCTGTCCAACCTCATGAATGAACTTTCAAAACTTGTCTCCCTCTTCTAAAACCTTGTGGCGCCTTGTTAAGTCTGTCCCTGGTGTATATGCTCCCCTTCCACCCCTTCCCACACTTCAAATGGAACCACAGCCGACTTCGCTCGTGAGAAAGCCAAATACCTCAGTTCTGTGTTTGCTTCAAAATATTGTGCACCAAACCCATCTCTCTCAGTACCCACCCTTTGCTGTCATACCCAACTGCTCCTGGACTCTGTGGCTCAAGTGGAAAAGTTTCTGGCAACTGTCAACTCTGAATCAGTAACTGGACCGGACGGCATCAGCTCACGAGTCTTATAACCCTCATCTGCTGTTCTTGCACGTCTTCTCTCCCTGCCACTTTCACCCTATAATTTGCCCGAGGTCATCTTCCATCTGTTTGAAGTCAGCCAACATAACAGCATTGCATAAAAAGGTTCAAAAACTGATCTCCTTAACTACAGACCTATTAGCTTACGGCCAATCATCAGCAAGATCATGGAATCCATAATTGCAGGTGACATAAAATCATTCCTTTTTTCCATCGACCTCAACTCAGATCATCAATTTGGATTCAGACCTGGTCACTCTGCGTTCGTCATACTGCTTCGACTCTCCTTGTTCAGAATCCAAGTCTCGCATCCATAGAGCAAGACTGGAAGCAGCAGGGATTTAAAGACTCGGACTTTTGTCGTCCTGCATAAGTACCGACAGCACCAGACCCCATGGTCCAGTGAATCTTTGACTCCCTAGGCTCGGCCCAGACATCTAGCGACATCTAGCTCGCAACATGCAGAGACATGAATATCACTGCCAAGGTAAATCGATCTCTCTGTGACATCAGCATCCTGCCACAGACAGGTACAGACAAGATAGCGGCATCGAATATGTCATTGAAATCCTGGATCTTAGTCTTAACCAAGAAGACGCACAATTCCAGGGGTCTGACTCCTCATTCAGCACCTGGAAAAGCCCCCATAAGGATATCCAGAGTCTGCGCAAAGATGACTGCATCATCTGTGAAATCAAGGTCAGATTTATTTGAATGATTTGATTTGACATTTCCAAACGATGTACCTCAGCTTGATCTCTCCAGCATCCTACCCAGAATCCAGTCCATACAAGCGCTGAAAAGTGTGAGGGGCAGTACACACCCCTGACAAACCCCAGCAACAACTAGAAATAAGTCGGAGATTGAACCACCACACCTCACAACACTCTCGGTACCAGATTATAGTTCAGTCATCAGATTGATTGGGGTGTCATTTGATTGGGGTGTCAGCAATAGGTGTAGTAACACCCTTGACATTCAACTCAACAGCTGGTGGGTCAGCCTGGTAAAGCCATTTAAAGTAACGGGCCCAGCAGGCCTTCACTTCAGATACTTCTGCCAAGAGCTCACCTCCCTCTGCTCTAAATGCAGTACACCAGGATATAAGATTGGAGGAATGCAATGCCTGATTCCTCAAAATATGATGAGAATCACTTGACACAGGTGATTTTCTATGCTTTCACAGATTCCTTGCACATAGGCCTACCTGTCCACCCTCAGCGAACGTAAAGTTTTGACACTTCAGCTCCCTGAACAGCTGAGTTCTGCCATCACGCTTGGCCCTGCAACTCTGATCAATGTTATCCAGTGTCCCTTGGCAGACAAAGTTCCTCTTCGCCTGACTGTGGGAGTGTGGGTACCAAGACACCCACCGGCAGCATCAAGGATGGTAGTCTTGAGTGCAATTACAACTCTTCAGGATCCCCTGAAATACCCAAATCCCTTAAACCCCCACCCATCCTGTTTGCAAATTCCTCTGCTCCCCTTTCATCTTTGAGCTTGCCAATACCGAGCTTAGGCTGTGATTGTAACAATCTATTGGATTTGAGCGACAGCTTCAGAGTTGCTTCAACAAAACTGTGATCAGCATTGAGGAACTGAGCACTCTGGACCCTGCATTTCTGGAGCAACCCCCATCGACCATCAACGAGGACATGGTCAATCTCCTTTGTCAAACCACCATCATTGGAATACCAATTCCAGCGATGTGGCTGTGGGCACTGAAATCATGAATCAGCCACCCTAAATCCACGACATCTTGCGGAGTCAAGGGACTTAGTGCTATTCTGATTCACAGTTCCAGACCCATGTGACCAACACATGCCGTGCCAATCGATGCATTGAAATGCCCCAAGACTAGAAGAGTATCTCACCTGGGACAACGATCAACCACTGACTCAAGTGTGGCATAGCCTTAGTTAGATCACTCGCCCCAGTCGTAGCATATACAGAGACCAGGGAAATGACACACAAAGAGTGATGAATCCTCAGTCTCATAATACACTCGTCGACTGGCCTCAATTACCATAGGAGTCAGCTTGGACAATGTTTTCTACTCCCATTAACCTTGGACACAGTTGCAGCAACTTCCTGTGAATTATAACCATCAGAGTGATCAGACCAGTCATAGGTGTAGTCACCCTCCATGATCTCACCACTCTCCTGTGTCCGGACATCAGATGGAGCTGCAATTCTGATGTTGAGATGCTGGAGCTCAGATGACAGCAGAAACACGTGATCATCCTCTCTTATCTTACAGGTGTAATTGCATACATTCCAGGCACCCACCCAAAGGGACCGCCTCAGGTTAACCCAAGGAAACCGCCGTTTGGCAGCGTTGTCAACTAGTCACAAGAGCCAAGTCTCAAGTAAATCTCAAATCTTTGAGGGCAATGACTCAAGTCGAGTGTCAAGTCCTACAGTGGAGAATGTCGGATGAATATTGATGTTTTAAAAGGAAAAACACATTTTAATAGCCCTTATGGATGTATCTGGTCAGACGTGATGCGAGGAGGAAGTTGGAGGGGAGAGAGGTAGAGAGAGAGAGAGAGAGAGAGAGGTAGAGAGGTAGAGAGGTAGAGAGAGAGAGAGAGAGAGAGAGAGAGAGAGAGAGAGAGAGAGAGAGAGACAGAGACAGAGACAGAGACAGAGACAGAGAGAGAGAGAGAGAGAGAGAGAGAGAGAGAGAAGTGAGAGGGAATGTTGATTAGAAGGAAGAGGGAGGGGAGAAGGGAAGGGGGAGAGGGAGAGAGAGTTGAGGTCTGGAAGTGGCATGTTACCCATAGCTCCCTGCTAGCGTATAAACCTTCGAGTACCGGCTGTCAAGGAATTAAGGCACATGACATCATTTATGGCAATGTAGCTTTTGATAAGCTTTTTATTTGTCAACTTCATACAGTGGCCATTTTTTGCTTTGTTCCCAGCAAAAAAAAAAATGTATGTTATACATCTCGTATGATATATACATCCCAGATACATCTCGTATCTGGTGTAAGTACTTGAACATATGTACAACAGACTACTAGTCAGTTACCTCAGATTATCTTTAAACTGTTGGTTTATACGTAGAACCAAAGCATTCAATTTGGAGAATAAATCAAGTCAAGTAAAGAAGGAACCGGAAAGGGGATTTTAATAATTTACTTGTATATTTATTATGTACGTTAAAATGAAATGTATGACTTTTCAACTTCAATTATTGTCTTTTAAGATACCATAATTTTTACGTTTTCCTTTTCAAAAGACGAGTCGATATATAATTTACAATTGTTGTTGAAGTTTACATAATCCAAGTCAACTGACATACGTATTTGAGTCATCACAAATGTATTTTATCGAGTGCATGGGGTTTTTTTAAATGGTTTTTTTTGTATAAAAGATCGAGACTCATCGAAGAGCTAACATCTTCTTCTTTTTTTTTTCTTTTCTTTTTTTGTATACTGAATCGAGGCTCGTGAAAGAGGTGACATTTACTTCACAAACAAATCAACCAGACAAACAAAATATATAAAAAGAGGGAGCGGAAGACAAGAGAAGGGGAAGCACACAAACACTTGAGAACAAACACTTGAGAGCACACAACATTTAAGAGCAGGGAGATGTGTGGGAGGGAGAGGGCTTGGGGGGAGGAGGCGTGGGAAGGGGGGGGGGGGGTGGGAGAAGTATAAAACACAAGGACACCAAGGACTTCCAGGACAGAAGTTGGTATTTCAAAAAAGTGGAATTGGGGTGAAATTAGCGGGGGTAGAAAAGATCAAGGTTTTGGATGGGGGAAGATAAGAGATGGTGGTGAACAGCTGTTTTAAAGACATGGAGGGTGGAGTGGGATTGAAGAGAGTGAGGGAGTTTGTTCCAGAGGCGGGAGAAAAGAGGAATGAAGGAGTGAAGGTGAGCAGAGAGTCTTGATTTTGGCAGTTTAACCATCAGAGGGTTGCTGGCAGATCTTGTGCGACCTGTAGGAATATTTGGGGGACAGAGCACAGAGAGAGCTGGAGGAGCAAGGCCGGAGAGGAGTCGGTAGAAGACAAAGCCCTTTTGATCAGGGGCCAAGTTTCCTCCGGGACGAATGTTAATCGTTTGAATAAAGTTTTCACACGTAGTCACGTTCGTAATATTGCTTCTGGAACGTGGTGTCTCGAGAGTGGACACTCCGTTTAATCGTAGTGGCGAAAGGTATGCGCCCCTACAGTCGTGAGGGCTGGTGCGCTGCACATGTACAGTATGCACAGAATGAGTCATTGTGTTCACAAAGAGGGATGGATGAATCGCTATCTGTGCTGCAGTGTATCTGCGAGTAACAAAACTGCAGAAACTGCAGGATCGTGGGGTCAATTCCCTGGAAAATTTCTGGAAACCTACTGGAGGCACCGCTTGCCTCGAAGCCACGGTTATTAAGCCAATTGTCTTCTTTTTTATTGGCTTAGATCCCTTTTGCCAAGGCATGTGCTTCCTGACGAAACGGGATGTGCATGCATGAAATTATGGTGTCATCATTATTGGCTAAGGATGTTCCTCTGTGGCTGATCATTTGTGGAGGGCTTCTCATAAGCACCACAAGAACATCCCTGGCCTGCAATAAGGCAAAGATTCAACCCTCGCCCCAAACTACCATTAAGCGCGTGGCATCAAAACCATAAACCAGTATAACAACCCATTTGAGTACTATTTGGCTGTGCTTTGTTAATGCCACTGTCAGTAATGAATATAAAAGTCCCTTCTGTTTTGCTTGCACTGTTGAAGACATGTGCAGACTTTGTCAGCTTAAATATTGTGAAAGTCTTTGGTTTGCAAATTCAACGACATCCTGCCATTTTGTTTTCATCTTAAACATCCAAACAATTAAGGAATTAGCAGATATAAAAATTGCTTCCATACGGAGTGTCATTTTAGTGTGTGATTGTAGGATTTATCCTGTAGGGTACTGGTATCCACTATCCATCTATGGTGGGTTTGAGATTTTGCATATAGGTATTGGGGATTCATTTGTGGCTGTTGCTTCCGGTCCCTCGAGCGACGGGGCTTGCTTCGATCTCTCCACGGCATCAAAGTTTGAGTGTTTTCCCGTTTGTGTCTTTGTCAGGTTTCCGCTGGGTATTTTGTTGTGTATGTGTTATTGTGTGTTTCTATTTGGTTTTGGTTTTGAAGTTGTTGCAGATTTGTGTGTGATTAGTCGTTTTTTTTTGTTCGCGCCTCGTGCGCCTCGTGCGGCCTGGTCTCTCCGGGCTCCCTCCCCCCTCGTCAGTGTTTTGTGAATATAAGTTCTTTCCTTCATAGTATTTGCTTGTTTCTTTGATTTTCCTTTTCTCCCCCCTACCTCTCACGAACATCTTACCCTTTGTCCAGCGTTTTGAAGACAGAACAAACAAATAAACAACAACAAAAAAATTCTATATTAATTCTTTCTCTCCTCCCGGACACGTGCTTGTTCGCTCTCCTCCTCGTCTCGACTTGTGCCCCGCCCCCTATATCTCGTTTTTCTTCCACCTTTGCTCCTGCTTTCTCAAATCCACGTTCTCACTTAGAGACTTTTCCTAGATTGTTTTTCATGGTTTTTGTTTAAATATTATTTAAATATGTTTAAACTCTAGCCGTGATGCTGACGCCGCCCTCCCCACCCCCCCCCCCCCCCCCCCCAGAATTTCCATGTTTTAAACGTTTCCTAGTGTGTACCCTGGATTAGAATAGGTACACCGTATCCCTGCGTGTCGTAAGAGACGACTAAGAGGGTTGGCGTCAGGAAGGGCATCCGGCCATAAAAAAAACATTGCCTCAAAAACAGAACCATGACAATTACAACTACATATGGGCAGGGTACTGCCCGAAGTGGAGAACGGTTTCTGAGGTTTGGGACATGGAATGTAGGGACAATGACAGGGAGATCAGGAGAAGTGGTGGAAGTATTGGTCAGAAGAAGAGTGGACATATGTTGTGTGCAAGAGACGAGATGGAAGGGAAGTGGTGTGAGAATGGTGAAGGGTAGGCAGGGACAGAAATACAAGTTTATGTGGCAAGGGTGCCTGGAGGGCATGAATGGTGTTGGTGTCCTGTTTTCTGAGGAGTTTGTAGACAGTGTGGTGAATGTGACTAGAGTGAGTGATAGGTTGATGACGGTGAAAATGATGATTGGAAAGCTCTTGGTGAACGTCATCTCGGGATATGCTCCGCAGGTTGGTCGAAGCGATGAAGAGAAGGACAAGTTCTGGTGTGCGATAGAGAAGCTGATGGAAAACGTGAAAGATGAGGAAGTTGTTGTGGTAGGAGGAGACCGAAATGGACATGTGGGAAGGAGTATGGATGGATTTGACCTAGTTCATGGGGGTTACGGATATGGTGTGAGAAATGGAGAAGGTGAAAGGATTTTGGAGTTTGCTGATGGAGCTGATTTGTTGATTTGTAATACTCAGTTCCAGAAAGAGGATAATAAGCTTGTTACATACACGTCAGGTGGGTCGACGACAACCGTTGACTACCTGATGGTGCGTAGGCGAGATAGGGGGCACCTCTGGGACACAAAGGTGATCCCGGGGGAGGAGGCTGTTTCACAGCACCACTTGATTGTCTGCGACATAAGGGTGATAGGTGCGAGTAGAGCTCGGCGGGTGAAGTACCAACCGAGAATGAAGGTGTGGAGGTTGAAAGAGGTGACAGTAAGGGAGGCATTAAAGAGAGGCTGAGTAGGGTCGAGGATGATGTGGTTGAGCTTGAAAGTGGTTGGATGTCAATGAAAGCTAGTCTGTTGGGAGCCGTTGGTGAGGTATGTGGATGGACAAAAGAACCACCGAGGCACTCGGAAACATGGTGGTGGGATGATGAAGTTGGAAAGAGGATTGACGAGAAGAGGAAGAAGTTCAAGGAGTGGCAGAAGGCGAAGGGTACGGGAGCAGAAACAGCAGAGCATGAAAGTTATAAGGCAGCCAGGAAGGCTGCAAAGAAAGAGGTAGCAAAGGCGCAGGAGGCATGTAGGAAAATGTTCGGAGAACGCTTGGATTCGGAAGAGGGTCAGAAAGCAGAATTCAGGATTGCAAAGCAGATAGCGAAAGAGAGGTGTGATGTGATGGGGGTGAGTTGCTTGAAGGATGAAGTGGGACAAATCGTTGTCGACCCAGATGGAATTAAAGGAAGATGGAAAAGATATATGGAAATGCTGTTGAATACAGAGAATGAATGGGATGGCAACATAGAGAGTAACCCAGTTTTGGACCGGCAGAGAAGATAACTGAGAAGGAAGTTGAGGAAGCGATAAAAGCAATGAAGGGTAGAAAAGCGGGAGGGCCGACGGGAGTCGTGGGAGATATGTTGAAGGCAGCAGGAAGTTGGGGTGTGAAGAGAATGACAGAGATCTGTAATCTGGTGGTGAAAGAAGGCCGCATTCCAGTGAATTGGGAACTGAGTACCCTCGCCCCTCTATACAAGGGGAAAGGTGACCCTCTGGAGTGTGGCTCGTACCGAGCGATAAAGTTATTGGAGCATGGAATGAAGGTATTGGAAAGGGTGTTGGAGAGGAGGATAAGGAAGAAAGTGAAGATCGACGAAATGCAGTTTGGATTTATGCCAGGAAGAGGAACGACAGACGCGCTTTTCATTGTGAGGCAGTTGCAGGAGAAGTACATGGAGAAGAGGAAGAAGTTGTTTCTTGGGTTTGTTGATCTGGAGAAAGCATTCAATAGGGTTCCACGCAAAGTATTGACATGGGCATTGAGGAAGTTAGGAGTGGAGGAATGGTTGATCAGAGTAGTGATGGCAATGTACAAAAGAGCGCGCACAGCTGTAAGGACGAAGGACGAGAACAGTGGTGAGTTTGAGGTGAAGGTGGGAGTGCATCAGGGGTCGGTACTAAGTCCACTACTATTTGTGGCTGTGATGGAGGTGCTGGCTCAGAACGTAAAGGAGGGTTTACCGTGGGAGTTGTTGTATGCAGATGATCTGGTGTTGATTTTGGAAAGTATGGATGGACTGAAGGAAAAGATGAACAAGTGGAAGGAATGTATGGAGACAAAAGGTCTGAAGGTGAATATCGGAAAGACGAAGGTGATGGCAAGTGCTAAAGCATGTGGTGAGGTGGAAAGAACTGGAAAGTGGCCTTGTGTTGTGTGTAGGAAGGGTGTCGGCGTGAACTCCATTCAATGTGCAATGTGCGCTGAGTGGGTTCATTAAAAATGTACTGGTTTGAGAGGTCATTAACCAGTGTGGCAGCTACATTCAAGTGTAAGGTGTGCACAGAGGGAGCTGCAGATGGAGGAAATGTTGGGTTGGATCTTGGAGATGGCATGAAGCTGGAAGGTGTGAAAACATTTTGCTACCTCGGAGACATGCTGAATGGAGAAGGTGGATCAGACTCGGAAACGGTTGCTAGAGTGAGATGTGCATGGAAGAAGTTTCGGGAACTGAGTGGCGTGCTGATGATGAGGGGAGTGTCGTTGAAGCTGAAGGGAATATCCGTATTTCAGGAGTGCGTATCCGACACTATCCGTATTTCTAAACTAAATATGTAAACCGCTTATACCATATTTCTGGCCGTGAAAAACTATCCCGTACGGCCGCGAGATTTCTAAAAAATAATTCTGCATGTTATGATTTATGCTGCATGTGTGAGAAATGTTATGATTTATGGGAGCGAGACATGGTTAATGAACGTAGAGCAGCAACGAAGGTTGGAAAGGGAGGAAATGCGAATGGTTCGATGGATGTGCGGAGTATCGTTGAGAGAGAGGAAGACAAATGATGAATTGCGAAAGATGATGGGAATAGAGCCTGTGATTGATGCTGTGAAGAGGACCAGGTTGAGATGGTTTGGTCATGTGTTGAGGAAGGATGAAAGTGACTGGTTGAGAAGAGTGGTGGAAATGAATGTAGAAGGAAGTAGAGGACGGGGAAGACCGAGAAAGACTTGGGTAAAGATGGTGGAAGAAGAAATGTGGGCAAGGGGGTTAACAAGGAGAGATGCAGAAAATAGGGCAAAATGGAGAAGATTGTCATGGGGACCGCAAGGCTAACCCCCACTCTCGTAGGGAAAATGGCCTTTAAAATGCATGTTGTTGTTGTTGTTGTTGTATTGGGGATGGGGTAAGCGTTGGGGTCAAACCTCCCTTCATTACACAGCACTGGTATTTTGGTGTGTGATTTATCCTGTAGGGTACTGGTATTTTATTGTGTGATTTAAACTGTTGGGTACTGGTATTTTATTGTGTGATTTATCCTGTCGGGTTCTGGTATTTTAATGTGTGATTTATAGTGTCGGGTTCTGGTATTTTATTGTGTGATTTATACTGTCGGGTACTGGTATTTTATTGTGTGATTTATACTGGAGGGTACTGGTATTTTATTGTGTGATATATACTGTCGGGTACTGGTATTTTATTGTGTGATTTATCCTGTAGGGTACTGGTATTTTATTGTGTGATTTATACTGTCGGGTTCTGGTATTTTATTGTGTGATTTATACTGTCGGGTACTGGTATTTTATTGTGTTATTTATGCTGCCGGGTACTGGTATTTTATTGTGTGATTTATACTGTCGGGTTCTGGTATTTTATTGTGTGATTTATACTGTCGGGTACTGGTATTTTATTGTGTGATTTATAGTCGGGTTCTGGTATTTTATGGTGTGATTTATACTGTCGGGTACTGGTATTTTATTGTGTGATTTATACTGCCGGGTTCTGGTATTTTATTGTGTGATTTATACTGTCGGGTACTGGTATTTTATTGTGTGATTTATCCTGCAGGGTACTGGTATTATATTGTGTGATTTATACTGTCGGGTTCTTCTATTTTCTTGTGATTTATACTGTGGGGATCTGGTATTTTATTGTGTGATTTATGTTGCAGGGTTCTGGTATTTTATTGTGTGATATATACTGTAGGGTTCTGGTATTTTATTGTGTGATTTATACTGTCAGGTACTGGTATTTTATTGTGTGATTTATACTGTCGGGTACTGGTATTTTATTGTGTGATTTATTCTGTCGGGTACTCGTATTTTATTGTGTGATTTATACTGTAGGGTTCTGGTATTTTATTGTGTGATTTATACTGTCGGGTACTGGTATTTTATTGTGTGATTTATACTGTAGGGTTCTGGTATTTTATTGTGTGATTTATACTGTCGGATTCTGGTATTTTATTGTGTGATTTATACTGTCGGGTACTGGTACTTTATTGTGCGATTTATACTGTCGGGTTCTGGTATTTTATTGTGTGATTTATACTGTCGGGTACTGGTATTTTATTGTGTGATTTATAGTCGGGTTCTGGTATTTTAATGTGTGATTTATACTGTCGGGTACTGGCATTTTATTGTTATTTATCCTGTCGGGTACTGGTATTTTATTGTGTGATTTATACTGTCGGGTACTGGTATTTTAGTGTGTGATTTATCCTGTCAGGTACTGGTATTTTATTGTGTGATTTATACTGTCGGGTACTGGTATTTTATTGTGTGATTTATCCTGTAGGGTACTGGTATTTTATTGTGTGATTTATCCTGTAGGGTACTGGTATTTTAGTGTGTGATTTATCCTGTAGGGTACTGGTATTTTAGTGTGTGATTTATCCTGTGGGGTACTGGTATTTTAGTGTGTGATTTATGCTGTCGGGTACTGGTATTTTAGTGTGTGATTTATCCTGTAGGGTACTGGTATTTTAGTGTGTGATTTATCCTGTCGGGTACTGGTATTTTATTGTGTGATTTATACTGTCGGGTTCTGGTATTTTATTGTGTGATTTATACTGTCGGGTACTGGTATTTTATTGTGTGATTTATACTGGAGGGTACTGGTATTTTATTGTGTGATATATACTGTCGGGTACTGGTATTTTATTGTGCGATTTATCCTGTCGCGTACTGGTATTTTATTGTGTGATTTATACTGTCGGGTTCTGGTATTTTATTGTGTGATTTATACTGTCGGGTACTGGTATTTTATTGTGTGATTTATGCTGCCGGGTACTGGTATTTTATTGTGTGATTTATACTGTCGGGTTCTGGTATTTTATTGTGTGATTTATACTGTCGGGTACTGGTATTTTATTGTGTGATTTATAGTCGGGTTCTGGTATTTTATGGTGTGATTTATACTGTCGGGTACTGGTATTTTATTGTGTGATTTATACTGCCGGGTTCTGGTATTTTATTGTGTGATTTATACTGTCGGGTACTGGTATTTTATTGTGTGATTTATCCTGCAGGGTACTGGTATTATATTGTGTGATTTATACTGTCGGGTTCTTCTATTTTCTTGTGATTTATACTGTGGGGATCTGGTATTTTATTGTGTGATTTATGCTGCAGGGTTCTGGTATTTTATTGTGTGATATATACTGTAGGGATCTGGTATTTTATTGTGTGATTTATACTGTCGGGTACTGGTATTTTATTGTGTGATTTATACTGTCGGGTACTGGTATTTTATTGTGTGATTTATTCTGTCGGGTACTCGTATTTTATTGTGTGATTTATACTGTAGGGTTCTGGTATTTTATTGTGTGATTTATACTGTCGGGTACTGGTATTTTATTGTGTGATTTATACTGTAGGGTTCTGGTATTTTATTGTGTGATTTATACTGTCGGATTCTGGTATTTTATTGTGTGATTTATACTGTCGGGTACTGGTATTTTATTGTGTGATTTATACTGTCGGGTTCTGGTATTTTATTGTGTGATTTATACTGTCGGGTACTGGTATTTTATTGTGTGATTTATAGTCGCGTTCTGGTATTTTAATGTGTGATTTATACTGTCGGGTACTGGCATTTTATTGTGTTATTTATCCTGTCGGGTACTGGTATTTTATTGTGTGATTTATACTGTCGGGTACTGGTATTTTAGTGTGTGATTTATCCTGTCGGGTACTGGTATTTTATTGTGTGATTTATACTGTCGGGTACTGGTATTTTATTGTGTGATTTATCCTGTAGGGTACTGGTATTTTATTGTGTGATTTATCCTGTAGGGTACTGGTATTTTAGTGTGTGATTTATCCTGTAGGGTACTGGTATTTTAGTGTGTGATTTATCCTGTGGGGTACTGGTATTTTAGTGTGTGATTTATGCTGTCGGGTACTGGTATTTTAGTGTGTGATTTATCCTGTAGGGTACTGGTATTTTAGTGTGTGATTTATCCTGTCGGGTACTGGTATTTTATTGTGTGATTTATACTGACGTGTACTGGTATTTTATTGTGTGATTTATACTGTCGGGTACTGGTATTTTATTATGTGATTTATAGTCGGGTTCTGGTATTTTATGGTGTGATTTATACTGTCGGGTACTGGTATTTTATTGTGTGATTTATACTGCCGGGTTCTGGTATTTTATTGTGTGATTTTATACTGTCGGGTACTGGTATTTTATTGTGTGATTTATCCTGCAGGGTACTGGTATTATATTGTGTGATTTATACTGTCGGGTTCTTCTATTTTCTTGTGATTTATACTGTGGGGATCTGTTATTTTATTGTGTGATTTATGCTGTCGGGTACTGGTATTTTATTTTGTGATTTATACTGAAGGGTTCTAGTATTTTATTGTGTGATTTATACTGTCGGGACTGGTATTTTATTGTGTGATTTATGCTGTTGGGTTCTGGTATTTTATTGTGTGATTTATACTGTCGGGTACTGGTATTTTATTGTGTGATTTATACTGTCGGGTACTGGTATTTTATTGTGTGATTTATACTGTCGGGTACTGGTATTTTATTGTGTGATTTATACTGTAGGGTTCTGGTATTTTATTGTGTGATTTATACTGTCGGGTACTGGTATTTTATTGTGTGATTTATACTGTAGGGTTCTGGTATTTTATTGTGTGATTTATACTGTCGGATTCTGGTATTTTATTGTGTGATTTATACTGTCGGGTACTGGTATTTTATTGTGTGATTTATACTGTCGGGTTCTGGTATTTTATTGTGTGATTTATAGTCGGGTACTGGTTTTATTGTGTGATTTATAGTCGGGTTCTGGTATTTTAATGTGTGATTTATACTGTCGGGTACTGGTATTTTATTGTGTTATTTATCCTGTCGGGTACTGGTATTTTATTGTGTGATTTATACTGTCGGGTACTGGTATTTTAGTGTGTGATTTATCCTGTCGGGTACTGGTATTTTATTGTGTGATTTATACTGTCGGGTACTGGTATTTTATTGTGTGATTTATCCTGTAGGGTACTGGTATTGTATTGTGTGATTTATCCTGTAGGGTACTGGTATTTTAGTGTGTGATTTATCCTGTAGGGTACTGGTATTTTAGTGTGTGATTTATCCTGTGGGGTACTGGTATTTTAGTGTGTGATTTATGCTGTCGGGTACTGGTATTTTAGTGTGTGATTTATCCTGTAGGGTACTGGTATTTTAGTGTGTGATTTATCCTGTCGGGTACTGGTATTTTATTGTGTGATTTATACTGTCGGGTACTGGTATTTTATTGTGTGATTTATACTGTCGGGTATTGGTATTTTATTGTAGGATTTATACCATAGAGTATTGGTATTTTATTGTATACTTTATACCATAGCGTGTGAATATTTTATTGTTCGATTTGCACCGTAGAGTACTAGAATTTTATTTTATGATTTACAATTTTACACCATATGGTATTAGTATATTCTTTTATGATTTATACCATATAGTATTGGTATATTATTTTATGATTTATACCATATAGTATTAGTATATTCTTTTATGATTTATACCTGTCGTATTTGTATATTATTTTATGATTTGTACCAACCATACAACAACAACAACAACAACAACAACAACAGGCATTTTAAGGCCATTTTCCCTGCTAGAGCGGGGGTTAGCCTTGCGGGCCCCATGACAATCTTCTCCATTTTGCCCTATTTTCTGCATCTCCCCTTTGTTACGGATTTGTAACTTCCGTTATTGTGGTTTTCACCCACTTGACGTAGTTCTGATCTTATGTACTATTATTATCTTCAAAAGTTTTATTATTCGGGAACGGTTATCTAAAGTTAAAAAGGCTAACTTTAAATGATACAGGAAACCGACCCAGAAGAGGTGAAGAGGAAGAAGCGGCGTGAGCAAAGTCGGAGAAGACGCGTGACGTCAGAGCTCCGTAACGAGCAAGGTCTACGGACGGTCGTGAGGGAATTTTGAGTTCCTTGAAAGGACATCCGGCGATAGGAAGTATCGATGGAGGGGGAGAAATCTGCATAGTCAGATTTGGGCACTGATTCCGACGAATCCTCGCCTCGCCGCATCGGCTCAAGCAGGAGCCGTCGGCCATTTTGAACCCCGCGCTTCGGATACCAACGAAGGTTTTGCCGCGTCATCTTCACACCAACATCCTACCGTCTGTCGGGGATGTGTGTGTGTGACCGCTTCGTCTCAAATTTCGTTGCGGGTTGCTGAGTGAGCGGTGAAGGTGTGCCTCTGGAGGGTGCCCTTGTACGGTTTGGCTGGGCGATCTCCAAGGCCAACTGTACGTGCTTCGGATATCGACTGGAGAGCGAGATTCGGGCTTCGACCGCATTTCGTTCTATCGACCGCTGGAGTGAATCACATTCGCCTTGGGGAAAAGTTATAGAGACATTGAGGAGTGTCCTTTCACTCGCTGGCAGCGCAGTGAGTTCCCTGACTTTATATAAGATATATATATAGAGTGCATTCTTAATGGCCATCTGTTATACCGTTATTCCTGTGGATGATTTCTAATACAATTGTGTTCATTTATAATCATTGGTGTGGTTTCACTGTTGATTTTCAACACAGGGTAATATATCTTTCTGCCGGGGCTCCTCTCGGGGTTCGGAAGTTACCGAGACCAGGAGATTGTAGAGGACTCCGTAACAGAAATTGGGGGCTCATCCAGGATTTAATTCCCGAAAAACGTCCATTTGGGATTGATCCAGATAGAAATTGGGGGGGTTGTACTGTGGAAACATTGGGGGATGAGATGGAGTTTGGCTTTGCAGGAGTCCAACTGGGAAATTGAAAATGTAAAGGGCAGGGACAATGTCGTTGCTAATGCTTTGTCCAGAGTGAATTAACTTTGGAAATCTCTGTAGGTTGGGTAAAATTTTGTTGCTTTATTTTTGAGATGTTGATAATTGTTGCTCATGGGAATTGGTGATTTGGGTTGCGAGTTCATTTTTGTTTGTTTTAAGAGTTTGCATGCAAATAAAGTTTTCGCGGTGTTCAAACTTTCTTTCTTGAGGGGGGGGAAGTGTTACGGATTCGTAACTTCCGTTAATGTGGTTTTCACCCACTTGACGTAGTTCTGATCTTATGTGCTATTATTATCTTCAAAAGTTTTATTATTGAGGAACGGTTATCTAAAGTTAACAAGGCTAACTTTAAATGATACAGGAAACCAACCTGGAAGAGGTGAAGAGGAAGAAGCGGCGCGAGCAAAGTCGGAGAAGATGCGTGACGTCAGAGCTCCGTAACGAGCAAGGTCTGCCGACGGTCGCGAGGGAATTTTGAGTTCCTTGAAAGGACATCCGGCGATAGGAAGTATCGCTGGAGGGGGAGAAATCTGCACAGTCAGATTTGGGCACTGTGATTCCGACGAATCCTCGCCTCGCCGCATCGGCTCAAGCAGGAGCCGTCGGCCATTTTGAACCCCGCGCTTCGGATACCAACGAAGGTTTTGCCGCGTCATCTTCACACCAACATCCTACCATCTGTCGGGGATGTGTGTGTGTGACCGCTTCGTCTCCAATTACGTTGCGGGTTGCTGAGTGAGCGGTGAAGGTGCGCCTCTGGAGGGCGCCCTTGTACGGTTTGAAGGGGGCGATCTCCAAGGCCAACTGTACGCGCTTCGGATATCGACTGGAGAGCGAGATTTGGGCTTCGACCGGATTTCATTCTATTGACCGCTGGAGTGAATCACATTCGCCTTGGGGAAAAGTTATAGAGACAGTGAGGAGTGTCCTTTCACTCGCTGGCAGCGCAGTGAGTTACCTGACTTTATATAAGATATATCGAGTGCACTCTTAATGGACATCTGTTATACCGTTATTCCTGTGTGAATGAATGAATGAATGATCGTTTTGAGGCCATTTTCCCCGCTAGAGCGGGGGTTAGCCTTGCGGGCCCCATGACAATCATGGTTCCCTGTTTGAGGCAATGTTTTTTTTATGGCCGGATGCCCTTCCTGATGCCAACCCTTGGTTGCCTCTTACGATGCGCAGGGATATGGTGTACCTATTCTAAACTGGAGTACACACCGGGATCATTCATCCCAGCAAGCTGGACTCAATTTGCCGACCTCGGAAGGATGACAGGCTGAGTCAACCCCCCTGGCGTTAATTCAGCGATCGACTGGGATTCGAACCCAGGATCCTCGGATCCCAAGCCGGCACCCTAACCGCTAAGCCAACACCAGGCTCCGTTATTCCTGTGTATGATTTCTAATACAATTTTGTTCATTTATAAACATTGGTGTGGTTTCACTATTGATTTTCAACACAGGGTAATATATCTTTCTGCCGGGGCTCCTCTCGGGGTTCGGGGGTTACCGAGACCAGGAGATTGTGTTACGGATTTATGTGAATTACTATTCAGGTCATTGCTTGTTAATGTTTATTCTATTAAAGGTTGTTGTGGTTAAATGGTTAGAGGCGCTCTGGATAACAGGAGACCGGAAACGGGATGGTGAACCGGAAGAAAAGTAGAAGACAAGGTCCGGGAGAGAGAAGCGGCCATCTTCTTCTCCTCGCCCAGCTCCGACTCGAGCGGTGTCGATATTGAGCAGCGTGGGGAACGCTGCGTTTGAAAGCCCGTCTGGCGAGAGGAGTTGCCTGCGCGGGGTAATTACCGGTTACGCGTCAAGTTGCCGTGGGTTCGTGCACGGAACCAAGCGTCCGGCACAGTTCGCCTCAACGTCTACAAGGACGCGTACGGGTCGCACCTTGGGCCTCGCGCGCTTTGCGAGCCCGCTTTGCTTGGCCCGCTTTGCTTTACAAGGAGGTGTGCGCTGCAGCAGCTGTTCCCGGTACGCGACGTGCACGTTTGGAGCACGTCCGCCAGGGGTTCGTTCAACCGCCCGTGTGCGGAGAAGTCGACCTTCACCTTGGTCTGGAGGGGCCCAGAGACTTTGTGAGGGACAGTGACCATTGAGCTGAGGGGTCGTGAGTGGGGAAAGGGGGGAAATATATGAGATGGCCATCTTAGTAATATTGGTGATTGATTGTTGATGGTTGTTGATTGATTGGAGAATATATTATTGAGTAATCCGGATCCTTGGTGTGGGGTTTCTTATTGACTTGAATTATTGTGTCTTTCATATTGAGTGCGCTACGAAAGCGTATAAATCAGATATCTTTGTGGCGGGGTCCTCCCACGGTCCGGGGGTCACCAAGACCAGGTAGTTACCGGGAGGACCACGTAACAATTGTAGAGGACTCCGTAACACCTTGTTAACCCCCTTGCCCACATTTCCTCTTCCACCACCTTGAGCCAAGTCTATCTCGGTCTTCCCCGTCCTGTACTTCCTTCTCTATTCATTTCCATCACTTCTCAACCAGTCACTTTCATCCTTCCCCAACACATGACCAAACCACATCAACCTCTTTCTCTTCACAGCATCCATCACGGGCTCTATTCCCATAATCTTTCGCAATTCATCATTTGTCTTCCTCTCTCTCAACGATACTCCACACATCCACCGAACCATTTGCATTTCCACACTTTCCAGCCTTCGATGCTGCTCCACGTTCATGACCCATGTCTCTCTCCCATAAATTATAACACTTCTCACACATGCAGCATACACCTTTCCCTTCAACTTCAACCACACTCTCCTCCTCGTCAGCACGCCACTCAGTTCCCAAAACTTCTTCCATGCACATCTCACTCCAGCAACTGTTGCCGAGTCTTATCCACCTTCTCCATTCAACATGTCTCCTCGGTAGCAAAATGTTTTCACACCTTGCAGCTTCACGCCGTCTCCAAGATCCAACTCAACATTTCCTCCATCTGCAGCTCCCTCTGTGCACACCTTACACTTGAATGTAGCTGCCACACTGGTTAATGATACTCTCAAACCACTACATTTTTGATGAACCCACTCAGCGCACATTGTACATTGAATGGATTTCACGCCGACACCCTTCCTGCACACAGCACACGGCCACTTCCCAGTTCTTTCCACCTCACCACATGCTTTACCACTCGCCATCACCTTCATCTTTCCGATATTCACCTTCAGACCTTTTGTCTCCATTCATTCCTTCCACTTGTTCATCTTCTCATTCAGTCCATCCATACTTTCTGCAATCAACACCAGATCATCTGCATACAACTCCCACAGTAAACCCTCCTTTACGTTCCGAGCCAGCACCTCCATCACAGCTACAAATAGTAGTGGACTTGGTACTGACCCCTGATGCACTCCCACCTTCACCTCAAACTAACCACTGTTCCCGTCCTTCGTTCTTACAGCGGTGCGCGCTCTCTCGTACATTGCCATCACTACTCTGATCAACCATTCCTCCACTCCTAACTTCCTCAATGCCCATGTCACTACTTCGTGTGGAACCCTATTGAATGCTTTCTCCAGATCAACAAACCCAAGAAACAACTTCTTCCTCTTCTCAATGTACTTTAGTCCGTGGGCTGAGTAGGGTTTGCATGCACCCCCCCCCCCCCCCCCACAACTTAACTTCCCGGGTATGTCCATGTACCCCCCACCCTAGGGGTTAGGAAAAACCATGTTAACAGAAAAAAAAACTCATTCCCAAGGTACCTCCCACGCATATTTTGATGTTACCCCCCCTGTGTCAGTGATTTCCGAAAATTAGGGGTAGTCGAAATTCAAATGGCCATAACTTTTTACCTCGTCATCCTATGGTTGCATATGACCCCTCAAAATGTTTGTCCTGGGACACTCTTTACAATGATATGTGTTATATGCAAATGAGGTCACTAATGAAGTCACCAGAGGTCAAACTATGAGGGAATGAGTTTTTTTCTGTTAACATGGTTTTTCCTAACCCCTAGGGTGGGGGGTACATGGACATACCCGGGAAGTTAAGTTGTGGGGGGGGGGGGGGGGGTGCATGTAAACCCTACTCATCCCACGGACTACTTCTACTGCAACTGCCTTACAATAATATGCGCGTCTGTCGTTCCTCTTCCTGGCATAAATCCAAACTGCATTTCGTCGATCTTCACCTTCTTCCTTATCCTCCTTTCCAACACCCTTTCCAAGACCTTCATTCCATGCTCCAATAACTTTATCGCTCGGTACGAGCCACACTCCAGAGGGTCACCTCTCCCCTTGTATAGAGGGACGAGGGTACTCAGTTCCCAATCCACTGGAATGTGGCTTTCTTTCACCACCAGATTACAGATCTCTGTCATTCTCTTCACACCCCAACTTCCTGCTGCCTTCAACATATCTCCCACAATTCCTGTCGGCCCTCCCGCTTTTATACTCTTCATTGCTTTTATCGCTTCCTCAACTTCCTTCCCAGTTATCTTCTCTGCCGGTCCTAAAACAGGGTTACTCTCTATGTTGCCATCCCATTCATTCTCTGCATTCAACAGAATTTCCATATATCTCTTCCATCTTCCTTTAATTCCATCTGGGTCCACAACGATTTGTCCCACTTCATCCTTCAAGCAACTCATCCCCATCACATCACACCTCTCTTTCGCTATCTGCTTTGCAATCCTGAATACCGCTCTCTGACCCTCTTCCGAATACAAGCGTTCTCCGAACATTTTCCTGCATGCCTCCAGCGCCTTTGCTACCTCTTTCTTTGCACCTCAGCCTTCTTGGCTAACCTTATAACTCGTATTTTGTACCAACCATAGAGTACTCATATTTGATTGTATGATTTACATCGCAGAGTACTAATATTTTATTCTATGATTTACACTGTGGAGTACTAGTGTTTTATTTTGTGTGATTTACACCCTAGAATACTAGGGCAGTACTTTATTTTATGATTTACACCGTATATTACCAATTTTTATTGTATCGGTGTGCTTAGTTTTTATGTAAGTTGGCTGTGTATGAAATCTCATGGTGTGTTAATTTTCTTTCAACTTAAAAACCGAGTATGAAAGCTAGGAGCTTGGAGTCAAGATGCTAAAAGAGCATATTAAATCTTTGTTTACTATCGAGCTCTATACAAATTAACTGAACTTAGGCAAAAGGGTCACCTCTGCACCACAAAGCCACCAAACTCATCCCCATTCGTACTTTGCTGTAATTTTGTGTGGCCTTTAAAGATCCTTTTTGGTGTGGCCTTTGCTGTGATTGGTTTGTAAGTTTGCGATGTTTTGCTTGCTGAATGCAGCCATGACATCATGCAAAGGATGAAGCAGAGGATGGTACCATCATGTACATTGCACGCATGTACCATACTGTAATCAAATTTCTTATCATTGCTTAATTAAAATATGATTATTGAGTGTGCCCCAATCTTCTCTTTCTCCTGGATCACTCCACAAACGTCCTTTCCTTCTCCCTCCATTCTCACAATTCCCTACCTTCATTTCTCTTGTGACGTCCGTCTTCTATCTCTTATATTTGATTCCCCTCTCCCACTCCCATTTCCTTCTGTACGTACATAGAGCTGCATGCATGGCTCCTTAGTCTCCATTGGACTTTATTTGGTTGTGTTGAAATCTGTTCAGAAATTCCGGTATAACTTCACGCACATTAATTCATCATTCGTTCGTACGTACCCTCGACACGTTGTTCCGAAATGGCTCGTTGATGTTTCTGGCAAGGTGCTCGGTGATGGAACGACTGGGTGATAGAAATGTGAGGAACGGTAAAAAGACAGTGTGAGTTGAGGGTAACGGCCTTTTTGCCTTGCGCAAATTACGGGAGTGAATGCATTCCGGGTAAGTGGCAATTTTCACCGCTGGTGGTCGGAAACACGTGGACAGCTCAAGGTGATAGAAAGAGTATTAACAGGTTCAATGGTTACAGCTGTCACCTGCCGGGGCATTGATGGGTTCGGCCTTGCTGTTTGGCAATGCCGCCTGACATTCTTTCAAATTCACTTTCCTGAAGGGTTATATTATGGATTTGGTCATCGGAGATGTGCTGTTGGTGACACTGGGATAGGAAATGAAAGGACAATTTTGACACGTAAGAGATATTGCATCTGTTAAATGTAGACGTCACTTTCTTGGTCAACGTCTAATATTTGGTCAACGATTCGAAGAATGAAGAGAAAAGAAAGAATAGCAAGTGGATTCTCATGATTGGTTATATTACCTGCACAGAATGTGAAGTTATACATCTTAATTTTATTATTAGCATTGATATAAGGCTTATGGCGAAGCTTACTCCTACATCATGTGCAGGAAGAGGACATTGGTAGGTCAATTGCAAGGATATTAATGGCCAAAGGGAAAAAACGCACATGGTGTATGCGGGATTTGATGTACTAAACGGACCGGCCAGAACACAAATTTCACCACACAAATGACTTTGGCCTGATGTGAATTGGCAAGGGCCAGGTGAACAGAGCGAAGGTTTTCTGTTACCTTTGGATGCTGGAAAAGGACAGTCATCCTGACTGCAGTGCGGGTTAGAAAGCGTGCGATGAAGCATTCTTTCCATTCCGCACTAGGTAATGCACCTGCTCCTCAAAACCGGACATATCCTGAGGGAACTGCACCTGTGTCGATAATTTGCATTCTCACAATAGACCTTTGCTTTTGCATCCATCCTGTGGCTGCAGTCGAGCGATTATATAATGCTTTGTTATACTGAGAATACTATGCATTTATTTTCTTTCTATTGTGTTATATTTGCATCAGTCAAGGCTCTTGAGACACATTGCACCTGGAGTGAGTTTGTAAAGATACAAAAACACAACATTGCCTCCAGACCTTGTGAGAATGAAATGTTACGGAGGCAACCTTGTTTTTTGATATGCCAGCCACAGACTCTCCACCGTCACACGGATGTTTGTCTGAATGAATTGTTCGCTTTCTGCAAACATGCTGTTCTGGCAACAACAAAAAAGAAACAACCAAATTGCATGAGCATCATTCCTTCCAGCTGCCGGGATACACCGGATGGCTGACTTTATATAACCCGTGTCCCCTTTGTCTATTAACATGTATGCAGTTTCTATTACACGAATGCGAACGTAGATGTGTTGACACAGCTGCAAATAGAGAAAAGACTTCCTTTTTACAACAATTGCTGAATAGCCTGACATTAGTCCTAAAGTGTCTATAGCAGCCTGTACATCAAAATCCTCCCTTTTGTTTTTCTTTCTTCATCAGCAAAGCACTATCCAACACACTAATTAATCCCCATAACCCAGGCTATGGACATGCTTTGGGGTAGATGAAGTTTGTCTTAGCTGAATTAATAGCCTGCCCACGTTTTACGATATTTCATCAGTCCGCTTGTCTTTCCCTGTCAAACACTCCATTTACACTGGATGACCGAGACGGAGGCTGCATACTGAATGGGCAGCCCTGGAGTACTCATGGTGAGACGCGAAGGTCGTTTGGCTTGAATTCATTGCTGCTTGGGCTGCAGATTACACGATCCAGCCGTCGAGCCTGAGCACAGGTGTACGACCCCTGTTCACCTACGAGATTTAGTACCCACCATACCAAAAAAATCAAAATAAATGACGAGCATGAAAGGATACATTTCTGACACATATCAAGAAAAACAAAAAAAACTTTTTGAGATGTCATCTCCTTCAAAAATGGCATTGAGGTCATAGAGAAAGAAAAGCTGCTTTGTGATCTTGCATCTTACTGTAATTCACCAAATGTCCGTCTGTCCGTCCATCCGTCCGTTCGCAGGTACCGCAAAAACGGCTGAACCGATCACAACGATATTTTGGGTGGGTAATCCTGGGATCTCCTGGAGTAAAATAGGGTATATTGTTTTTCCAATTTCAGCTTTGGTCTCATAGTGGGGCGGCTTAGCCCAAATATTCAAAAGAATTGTGCATTTTGTGATACAAGCACCAAATTTGGCACAAATGTACATTAATATGTTGCGAACATTTTCAGATATTGGGCCACTTGAAATTCTCTCTTTATGTCCGCCATATTGGATTTCAAAATGGCCGCCACTTGAAATCTACATTTGCTATTATCTCTGGACGTAATGCAGCTATTGACTTGATTCTGGTATCTAAATGTATGTTTTTGGGGGCAAGGAATCCAATGGTACCAATTTCAACTTAATATTATCTATCACAGTCTGTTATATAATTTTATTTGGAAATTATCTAGGCAAATATTGGATTCAACACAATACTTTGAAAAGAATGTCTTGGTTCTGTAAATATAAATAAAATAAAAAACTATACTAAATCACTAGTAACAACTCAGACAAGCTCATATATACTGGCAGTCTAAAATATAAATTCATATCCCATTAGGAAACAAAGTGACCCATTCATTTGTGTTCCCCCTGTCACTAGCAGCATCAAGAAGTCGCCTGTCCCAGCTGCTAAAGTGGCGTCATTGACCAGAGGAGACTTCAAACAGCAGACTGATGAAGAATACCAATGGCTAGGCAATGCAAAGCGAGTCCTGGAAGACAACACTGGTACAGTGGACAATGACAACACATCTTGGGCTGCATTTCATGCCAGCCGACAGCTACCAGATGCTCGAGTCATCTGCCCCACGTCGCTGCTTCCACTCTTCGTGGAGAGTGCCCACACAGTGGCCATGATCCGGCACTCAATGGACGTCGTGAAGAATGCTGTGGAACACCTGAATCCTGGACAGACACCAGTGGTCACCGTTGATCAGCCACTGTTTGCTTTGGCCAAGCAGATACAGTGGAAGTGGCCAGAGAGCTATGGTGAAGACCAGATAGTGGTGATGTTTGGTGGCCTCCACATAGAGATGGCGGCACTGAGGACACTGGGGGACTGGCTGAAAGGGAGTGGTTGGGTGCAAGCACTTGTGCAAGCCGAGATTGCGACAGCAGGGACAGCAGACTCATTCCTGCGAGCATCCCATGTCTTGCGCACAAGAAGAGCACATCAAGTGACTGCAGCAGCACTGTACATCCTGCAACACCGTGCCTACAACCACTACTGTCTGGGAGAAACCAGGGATGCAGAGGACCTTCCGGAGTTTGAAGACTGGTGTTGCCAGAGAGGAGAAGACATCCCCCAGTTTCACTACTGGGCAACCGTGCTGGAACTAGAACTGTTGGTTCTAGTGTATGTGCGTTCTCTCAGGCAGGGATCGTTAATGATGTACCTCGATGCTCTGACAGAGCTGGTCCCCTGGTTCCATGCACTGGATCACACCCACTATGCTAGGTGGATACCAGTGCACCTGAAGGACATGGCCGAACTCACCATCAAACACCCAGATGTAGCCAGGAAATTCAGGGAAAGCCACTTCACCGTTCAGAAAACACAGAGGGTGTTCTCTTCAATCCCGATTGACCAGGCACATGAGCAGAATAATGCCTGCATCAAAGGAGACGGTGGAGCAGTTGGGCTCACTGACAACCCTAGTGCCCTACGTCGCTGGATGGTTGCGGGACCAGAAGTTGCCAGGGTGATCGAAGAATTCCAGGATGGGAACCAACACTGGAGACGGCAAACAGCAGACACACGTCATCATGATCAGACGCCAAGTGTACAGGCCTCATTTGTGAAAGATGTTCGCTCTCTCGTCGGTGTCATAGAGGAGATGGGCAACCCATTCGAGGAGGAGAGTCAGGATGTAGTCAAACTGGACACAAAGGAGATCGCAGATCCTGCTGCTGTGGAGACCGTGATGAATGCCAAGAGGATTGGCCAAGAGCAGTTCGAGGCTTTCACCAGAGAGTGTCTGTTGGACAGAACAAAGGCAGTGGACGCACCCATTCCTCGTAACAAGCTGAAGGTGTTCAGCACTTCCACTCCAAGAAGCCAGAGCAAAGGTCAGCAACAGCTCGCCTCCATCAAGAATGACCGTGAACTCTTCGCACGCCTGTACATTGGCTGCCAGACGAGGGATGGAAACCTTGAGGAGTTCTTTTGTCACGAGAATCAGGCATGTCCTCCTGCATTGTCTGATGGTGGAAGCCTCTGCACTGGTACCAAGAGTGATCTCCTCACATGCTTGGAAGAAGTCTCCGACGCAAAGACAGAGACTCCTGTCACGACCTGTATTGTGCTTGATGGAGCAGCCATCGTCCAGATGCTGAAGCCGGCTGCATCAAAGACCTTTGAAGAGTATGCACAACAGATCTTCATCCCATATATGTCCACGAAGCTGCAAACAGTGTCACGCCTGGATCTGGTCTGGGATACTTACCTTGCTGATTCACTGAAAGGTAGTACACGTGCAAAGCGGGGACAAGGTGTGCGGAGACGTGTGGTGGCTGCCGCAGCCATACCAGGAAACTGGCAGAACTTCCTACGAGTGGACAGCAACAAGACCGAGCTGTTCAGGTTCCTCTCAGCAGCTCTCATGGAATGGTTTGACCAGGAGGACAAGCAACTCGTCATTACTGATGGAGAGGCAGTGCTCAGCAAGCCACTACTGCCAGATCTGACCTCACTCGCCCCATGTAACCATGAAGAGGCTGACAGTCGGATGTTGCTGCATGCATCTCACGCAGTCCAGCATGGACACCATGCAATACTCATCCGGACTGTAGACACCGATGTTGTGGTGCTGGCAGTGTCCCTGGCACAGGAGTTGCAACCAGAAGACAAACTGTGGCTGGCATTCGGAACAGGCCAGAGTTTCCGATACCTAGCAGCACACGAAATAGCAGCTGGATTGGGACGAGAGAAGGCTCGTGCACTGCCAATGTTCCACGCTCTAACTGGATGCGACACTGTGTCTAGTTTTCATAGACATGGCAAGAACACTGCGTGGGCAGTCTGGACGGTACTGCCAGAACTCACTGAGGCGCTGCTGCTGCTGTCCTCTGCACCTCGTGACATACCAGACGATGCAATGCGCATCATCGAGAGGTTCGTGATCCTGTTGTATGATCGAACCAGCAAATGCACAGACATTGACAAGGCCAGGAGGAAACTCTTCGCAAGGAAGAACAATGTGCAGCTCATCCCTCCAACGAAGGCAGCTCTGGAGGAACATGTCAAGAGGGCAGTGTATCAAGGTGGACATGTGTGGGGTCAGATACTGCTGCCAGCACCAGAGCTCCCTCCACCAACCAACTGGGGTTGGTCAAGGACTGACTGAAGAAGGACAGTACACACCTTACTGGACCAGGCTAACTGAGGCAGCTCACAGCTGCATTGAGCTGGTTTCTTGCAAGTGCAAGAAAGGGTGTGTGAGGCGCTGCAAGTGCAAAAAGGCTGCCCTTCAGTGCACAGCCCTCTGTGTGTGTGAAGGGGACTGCACATGACGATGAGTCAACAACATACATGTACTTGTGGCAATGCTGAACTTGTTAACATGACACTGTTTATGTACACGTATCTTCAGTACCGGTATATACCTAGCCTCAGATACCAGTACACCTAGCCTCAAATACTAGACCATGTAGCATGTCAGTATTATACCTAAGACATTTACAGAACTAAGACATTCTTTTCAAAGTATTGTGTTGAATCCAATATTTGCCTAGATAATTTCCAAATAAAATTATATAACAGACTGTGATAGATAATATTAAGTTGAAATTGGTACCATTGGATTCCTTGCCCCCAAAAACATACATTTAGATACCAGAATCAAGTCAATAGCTGCATTACGTCCAGAGATAATAGCAAATGTAGATTTCAAGTGGTGGCCATTTTGAAATCCAATATGGCGGACATAAAGAGAGAATTTCAAGTGGCCCAATATCTGAAAATGTTCGCAACATATTAATGTACATTTGTGCCAAATTTGGTGCTTGTATCACAAAATGCACAACAGGTTTGCTATGCTGCTACACTATCAAGCATTTTCAGGTTTGGGCTCCCACATAACGTTATTTTCCCAGGTGCCACACAAACGACTGCACCGATCGCAACCTGATGAATGAAAACACGGTTAAAAATAATGACCTTGGACAAAGACCTTTTATAAGGACACAGGTTGAATCCCTGCTTGAGAGAATACCTACCCCCTCCCCGCCATCACGGTGGTCTCTCGAACTCAAAATCCCATGAGATATGCGGAAAGGACGACCCAAAACCAATTATCATCTTTTTGATTCGTATATAAACATCATTAAAAGTAAATAATGACCTCGACAAAGTTCAAACGACGTGGGTTTTATCTCTATATGAGAGAATTCCACATAGCTATTTGGGTGGTGTATAAGCTAACAGATCGCTGCCTCCATCGATCTTGCCAAGGCCGTAACACCTATCGGCTCAAAATCCTTTTAACTGTTGACTCGGTAGTTTTTACAATGAAGGAAACATTAACAATGTTGTTAAAAGTTAATTTTTTTATTTTAATGCTATTTAATTTGTGATTGGAGTTATGCTGTTTGGAATGAAAAAAGAGATATTGAGTTCAAGTGAATGACGACATGCCGTGATGGTTTCTGCTTTCTAAATGTGAAATTCGCGGATCGCCATATGCAGATTCGCCACGGACCCACGATCGATGTTTCTATACGTGAACGTACCCGTTTGTTTGCGTACAGGTTCGTTTTTCATGGAAGTCCTTCACGAACTTGCTGTCCATGTTTGACATGCGACTGAATGTGCTACAGGAATGTGGAATTTCTTGGTTTCATGCTTTAGCATTCGCCGTTTCTGCATTGTCTGTTTGCTTCTGGTCTCCCACACATGCGTAGCACGGGTACCTCACTAGTGCAGGTAGTGTAACCTTGGAGGATTTTGTACAATATCTGGGCTATGGAAGAATGAGGAGACAGAGGGTAAAATGGCAATGAACTTACAATGAGTGGGGCAGTGGGGAAACAGGTAGATACAACAAGCAAGGGAATGAACAAACAGGAGAAAGAGGAAATGAGGAGGAAACACTTTAAGTAACCTGTAAAATGGTTGGATTCGGTCAGGTTAACGGGGGTAGAAAATATCACGGAAAAGAGTGAGGTGAGGGTGCACTATCTGCCCTGAAGCTTCGTGCAGAAAATTGGGATTTATGTCTGAAACCGATCATCATTTTCAAATAAAATTCTATTTCACATTCGTCTGGTTATGATAAAGCATGTTTCCAAACTGAACAAATGTTATCGAAGCCAAATATTTCAAGAAGAGTACTAGGAGCAGTATATAAATATCATGGTTTGTCAAAACAGCAGAGGCCTATCATTTCCACCGCAATTTGATTGCATTCCTGAGAAGCCCCATTAGTTGAGGCTCCTTTTCCACTCAAGTTCTGTTCTCCTCAGCACAGTTTGTCACCTTGAGGTAAGCTTGCATTGCATCTCTTATATCTCTGGCCATGCTCATGCTTGCCTGTGAAGTTATTCTGGGTCTCATGTACATGTGTGTCATCAAATGAGGAGAGAAGTCTCAGTTCTCTCCTTCGCTCCTCTCCAATAAAATTCTTCTTCACCTTGTGAACAAGCCCACGTGACTCATTTTGACAGACTTATCAATTAAACGTGTAGATTCCCTCAGTGTAAATGTTATTGTTAAAGATTTGTCACAAACGTATCGATGTGTCGACCTGTTTGTACCACGCAGGGCGCGGAGTGGGCGATAGCCTATTTTCCAGATGCCCCATGGTACGAGTATGAACTTGTAAGTGACTCTTTTACCCACTCGTTGTTTTACCATGAGAGTTAAACGATACTTATATTAAACGTGATGATTAATTGCTTATTTTAATCAGCTATATTGATGAAAATGTGTTTTGGAAAAGCCTGGTGTTGGATTAGCAGTTCGGGTGCCAGCTTGGGATCCTAGGATCCTGGGTTCGAATCCCGGTCGATTGCTGAATTAACGCCAGAGGGGTTGACTCAGCCTGTCATCCTTCTGAGGTCGGCAAATTGAGTACCAGCTCACTGGTAATTCCCTGTGTGTCGCAAGAGGCGACCAACAGGGTTGGCGGCAGGAAGGGCATCCGGCCATAAAACATTGCTTCAAAAAGGGGACCACGGTGCCCAAAAAAGGCCAACCCCTGCTCTGAGGGGAAAAATGGCCTCTGAATGTGGTTAATGATGAAAATGTTTGTTCCTTTTTACTATTTTGCATTGACTGATATATTTGCTGTGTTTAGACCACACGATATCCCTTTTGTTGCAAGTTTGTCATGCATACAAATGTTCACAGGGGACAAAGACAATACACCGTTCTCATAACTTCAATGTCTCTGTCCCGGCGGACAAGATCGGATTGTATGTGCGAGGAGGATACATCTTGCCCACGCAGAAGGCTACAAATCGAACTGCAAGCAGGTATGGCTTGAGGCCGGCTGACTGTGCCATTGATGCTAACAGAGGCACATACACTAGTAGAGCCTAATGCGGGGTTCATGTATCGAGGCAGAAAAAATGCAGAGATCATATGGCTGAGTCGAGCAGGGAAGAGAGTAATGAGGTTTCATTGCTCTTGTATTTGGTTCCTGCATGGGTCTTTTTAACTGAGTTTCCTTACAAACAACTTGAATGCAGGAGGAGGCCATTGGGCCCATCAAAGCCCGTGCTACTGTGCTTGTTTGTCCATGCTATATTCTTTTTAAATGCTGAACGTCAAATAATGAAGCAACATGTACCGTTTTTAAAGTCTTTGGTAGGACTCGGCCGGGATTTGAACCACTGACCTCCCAGACTCAGAGTGGATGTTCTATCCATTGCGCATCGAGGCTGGTTTGCCTGTGTGCAATTTTAGTATTTGTAAATCCATTATTGGTTGGGCTTTCTGTCTGTGTTTAACTTTTTCAATTCTGCAGTGTTTCATGACTATATTTACACAAAATTCTGAACACATTGCTAATTGTTATCTGGCTGGATATTATTGAGCACGGTAGTACTTCATATGGAGAGATGGCATGAAAATAAATGGCCACCACATCAAGTGTACAAAATAAAACCACCTTTAGAGGCCATTTTTCCCCGCAAAGCAGGGGTTGGCCTTTTTCGGGAACCGTGGTTGTTGTTGTTGTTTTTTTTGGTCCCCTTTTTGAAGCAATGTTTTACGGCCGGATGCCCTTCCTGACGCCAACCCTTTTTGCCGCCTTTAACGACAAACAGGGAATTCCCAGTGAACTGGTACTCAATTAGCCGACCTCGGAAGGATGACAGGCTGAGTCAACCCCCCTGGCGTTAATTCAGCGATCGACCGGGATTCGAACCCAGGATCCTAGGATCCTAAGCCGGCACCCTAGCCGCTAGCCCAACACCAGGGCTTACATACGCTAGTACAAAATGAAAGTCTAAAAAAGTTTGCTATAGAATAGAGTAATCAGCCGTTAAAAGCCATACTTTTTATTCTCGAGAATGTTCATAACTACCAACACTGATAAAGACACGAGAATACATTGTTGAAGTACCAAATTGGGAGATCGCTAAACTGCCGATAGTACTTCTTTCTTTCTCTCCTTCTTTCTTCAGCCTGTGCTGTCTTTCCCTTGTGGTCCCCCTGTGCTGTCTTTCCCTCACGGTCCCCCTGTGCTGTCTTTCCCTCGCGGTCCCCCTGTGCTGTCTTTCCCTCGCGGTCCCCCTGTGCTGTCTTTCCCTCGCGGTCCCCCTGTGCCGTCTTTCCCTCGCGGTCCCCCTGTGCCGTCTTTCCCTCGCAGTCCCCGTGTGCTGTCTTTCCCTCGCGGTCCCCCCTGTGCTGTCTTTCCCTCGCGGTCCCCCTGTGCTGTCTTTCCCTCGCGGTCCCCCTGTGCTGTCTTTCCCTCGCGGTCCCCCTGTGCTGTCTTTCCCTCGCGGTCCCCCTGTGCTGTCTTTCCCTCGCGGTCCCCCTGTGCTGTCTTTCCCTCGCGGTCCCCCTGTGCTGTCTTTCCCTCGCGGTCCCCCTGTGCTGTCTTTCCCTCGCGGTCCCCCTGTGCTGTCTTTCCCTCGCGGTCCCCCTGTGCTGTCTTTCCCTCGCGGTCCCCCTGTGCTGTCTTTCCCTCGCGGTCCCCCTGTGCTGTCTTTCCCTCGCGGTCCCCCTGTGCTGTCTTTCCCTCGCGGTCCCCCTGTACTGTCTTTCCCTCACGGTCCCCCTGTGCTGTCTTTCCCTCGTGATCCCCTGTGCTGTCTATCCCTCGCGGTTGTCAGCTCGTTCACGAGCCTCGATTCAGTATACAAAAGCCAGGCTAGCACAATGATGGATGAAGCTATTACAATGATTCTAAAGTGAAGAAGTGACATTATATCTGGGGTATTGCACTCATACAATAACGTTTTCAAAGAAATCAAACTTGTTCCACAATCAGCAGTCATTCTTACAACGGTTGTGCTCCATTTACACGTGTAAAGTGGGAAACTCTGCCGTAAGTAATCGCTGCTGTAATCTACGTAATCTCTGCCGTGGATTGCAATAATTTACAAATGAAAGGGGCCCAGAATAAGCAGAACTATAACTTTCAAAAATAAAACAACAGAAACAAGTCCCAAAAAACGTTCTTTTTTAAACAGAAAATGAAAAATAAAACATGTCGGGATGGAATCCCCTGAAAAGAACATCCAAACAAGGTAGGAATGACACTTACAATACGACACCACAATCCTTTTACGGATTGCCATCATGACATACTTTCACATTTTTCTGTCTCAATTCCACAACAAAGAAAATACACAATTACCCCAACCCACACTACAAATCTACAACTCCCTCCCATGTAGACATCTTCATACAATATTGTTACTATTACCACACTGTCACCGAGGAGAAAAAATGAAAAGATGTGATGGCAATCCATAAGAGGATTGTGGTGATGTATTTTGGTGTCACTCGTCCCTTTTTTGTTTTTTTGGTGGAATTCCATCTCAACATATTTTTTCCTTTCTTTCAATTTCTTTTTGTGACTTATCAATGGCTGTTGTCTCTTTCACTTTTTCTGACATGTTTAGTTATACTTACTATCATCATTGTATTGTGTGTTGGTTTGTAGTATTGTTACGGCCCGCGGTTTAAGATGTTATATTTGCCGAGCGGAGGCTCCGCGACCGAACAGTTATTCCCCGACTAACACCCGATTCACCCAGACGTTGGCCAAATCGCGCTATGCTAAATCAATGATAGAAAGGACACGACGACTGGGATAGATGAAAGGACGCAAGGGGTACAGTTCTCAAGACCTCCGGAGGAGGGTATAATTACAGTGGTGGAGAAAAGGGGGTAGATTACAAGGCAGAGTGAGGTAAAGACACAGAAGAGATGGGCACTTAAATACAATCTTATCTATTCCCGGACAGACCACGGACAAACGGACAAGGTAGACTCACACGGGGATTGATGGCGGGAATGGGCAGGTCGGTCGATGGCACAAGGTGCACCTTGGCTCGGGGACAGGATAAAGCACGGTTCAAAAGATGCAGGGAGGTCTCACAGCGCTCGGAGGTGGTCTTGCTTGCTCCAAGCTCAGCGCGCATCTCACGTCACCTCCCTCTCACTGCGCATGCTCAACGGGGAGTGACACGCCCTCGGCTGGTTGGTTCCGCCCCAACTGGGGCCGGTCCGCCGCTTCCATTGGGTGCGGGGGTTACCGGGCTCCGCCCTTGACGAGGAGCCGACAGGGAGCCCCTGTTTGGTAACCCCGTCGAGCACATGTCCGATGGCGGCTCGTTGGGAAGGCCTGGTGCCCTCCCACCACTCCTACCAAGCCGGAGTGAGGACGCGCACTCCCTGCGCTCGTTGTTGTTGTTGTTGTTGTTGTTGAACTGTGAGGAAGAGCTGCGGGGAGGTATTGGGAGGTCCTAAACTTCCTAACGGTGCCATACAATCACATTCTGGTGCAACGAAGGGTCAGAATTAATGGAAACGAATCCTTAACTGACATAGACTAAGAATAACTAGCAAGATGTCCTATAGTTGTCTTACATGAGATGCGGTGAACCTGGGTGCGACATTTAATGGGGGAAATAGGGGGAGGTCGGGTCTACAGAGTGTTGTTTACAGAAAATGGGACTAGGGAATGGGGGATTGGGGAGAGTTGGGAAGTATTGAGGAAATAGGGGAATATTTACAAGCGGATATGGATGGATGCAAATCCCATATCCGCAACAGTATGTTGGTAGGGATGCAATGCAGCTAAAAAGGGTAGCGTTATCATTCCTGTATCTACGTTTTATTTTTATTTGTTGAGAAGATATTATCTAAGTCATAAGCATTCATTTCTATCTTTGGCTATAATCTAGTCTTCTGACCTCGGCGATGCTACTCACGCAAGAACAGCAAAATAACATTTATGGACTTTCCTTCCAAGCGGAAAGACCTGTTGGAAGATGGAAACTATGGAGAAGAAACTCCACAAAAGACGATTGTTGTTTGAGGAATTGACTGGGCTCCTGATAAATTCTGTTGGCACAAATGAGGAATGGTGGATAGGGGTGGGGAAGTGTAAAACGTAAATATTCCTCCATTTTAGACATGTTTATACATGTTTTTATTTATTTATTTTTTGTTTCTTTTTGATACATGTTTTTATACGTAAAAAAATCCATTTATTTGTTCAACTCCTTAGAGATCCATACTCCCTTCCTTTTCCCCTTATTCGTTTCATTGCATCAACACTGTTTTGAGATTTTGTTGAGGTAAAGATCAGTGAGGGAACACTTGTATGAAATGTTTGCATATAGCCGGAAACAACCGATGACTTTGCTCATTGCCCTGGACGATGATGGATCAGCTGTTGGGGACCTGTTCTGGGACGATGGGGAGAGTTCAGGTAAAGCATGATCGTACTTCTTAAACATTAATGAATGCTCGTAAGCAATAACGTTTTCCAACTATGACTTGGAAAAATATATTTTAAAATAATTTTGCAATTGCCTTTAAAAAAACCATAAAGGCTTCAATTCCTGAAAATAGTTCTCCTTTAGTGACATTTGAAATATAATATTTTTGCAGAGACATACGAATCCAAAAACTATATCTACTCTACCTTTACCTGCAAAGAGGTGAGACTTTGCACTCTGTATTTTTTGAGTGTTTAAATGTTTTATTTTTTTACATGTGTCTGCCTAATATTGAAATAATTTGCCATAATATATTGAATATAATATTATGTATTGCTTATACGAACATAAATTGATAACAAAGAACTATAACATTAATTCTCACCTCAAAAGAAATGACAATTGGAAATGAATGCGCAAGTCCAGTTGAGCAGTTGCTGTTTATGTATCCATGCTGTATTTATCGCTGATGTGTTATAAACCTGAACTATTAGCCCAATGTGAATGTAGAAATCCACTTGTTGTGATTTAAGTGTCGCTCCAACGAGCTGCAACTCTTTTGTGGACAGCACAGGAAATCAATTTTTAAGATTCTTTGTGGGTCAAAATCCACAATGGCAAGATTGATAAACTGTCTCTGAGGATTCGTTGAAACTTTGTTTCCTTAAATCTTTAAATCAGCCTCTTCCATTCCACTGCAGGATAAAAGTCTTCCTCAACTCTTGTTGAGGGGTGTTTGGCAGATTTGTCACACTTGGAAAAGTGCTGTTTAGTGAGTGAGCAGCCGTATCAAACCCACACCAGCAAGGAGAGAAAGAAACATCTTTAACTCGTCGACCAAACAGTCAGCTCAAACCATTATTTAGAACCACAAAATACACTTCAAAATGGCATTGGTGAAGACCTTACCTTGATAAACATAATGCAGTTGAGCACAACAAGAAGCCATTCGGACCATCACATCTCTTTTGTATCCAAATCTCATCAAAGGGTTATTGTTTTATCATTGCTCAAGCATTTCAACTTCTTCCATAAACAAGATCGAAAGTCTAACATCGGCGTATCCGAGGTTGTTTGATACTTTAGTTGAAGAGGATAGTATGACCTGGGTGGAGATACCAGTTAGCAAGTAATGTAAGTATTACATTTTTTTTTTAAGTACTCTAAGTCTCCAAGCTGCTGTCACCATGGATAGTGAAGAGATTGCATTGAGACACTGGTTTATTCTATGTTTCGAGTCAACAAGGCTGAGGTCAGTCAAACAAAGGCTGAGGGCCTTTCACTCACTCACCGCAGGCAGGTAGGTGGTCTTTCTGTCTTCTACCGACTCCTCTCTGGCCTTGCACCCCCAGCTCTCTCTGTGCTCTGTCCCCCAAATATTCCTACACACAAGATCTGCCAGCCACCCTCTGATGGTTAAACTGCCGAAATCTCGGCTCTCTGCTCACCTTCACTCTTTCATTCCTCTTTTCTCCCGCCTCTGGAACAAACTCCCTCACTCCCTTCAATCCCACTCGTCCCTCCAGGTCTTTAAAACAGCTGTTCACCACCATCTCTTATCTTCCCCCATCCAAAACCTTGATCTTTTCTACCCCCGCTAATTCACCCCAGATCCACCTTGTTTGAAATTGCAACTTCTTTCCTGGAAGTCCTGGCAGTGTCCATATGTTTTATACCTCTCCCACCCCCCCCCCCTTCCCATGCCCCTCCCCCAATGCCCTCTCCCTCTCACAGATCTCTCGATGTCTCCATGTCTCTCGGTCCCTGCTCTCAAAATAATGTTGTGTTTGTGTCCTTCCTCCTCTCTCCCCATCTTGTCTACCGCTCCCGATGTTATATGTTTTATGTGTCGGTTTGTCTTTCTGTGTGATTAATGTTCGCTCTTTCACGAGCCTCGATCTTGTATACAACAACAACAACAACAACAAAAAACAAACAAACAAAAAAAAACAATGAACCAACCATACACCGCTTTGATCTAGAAACTTTGCAATAACGACAAAGGGATTGCAGTGTTACGATTATATTTACTGTATCATAAGTATTAACGCTATTATTATAATGAAAACAATGCCACTATTAATAAACCTGGACTAATTTGTCCAAAGCTGCCTGAAAATGAGCCATGAAGCCTGAGGCCTATAAGTACTGTGTTGTTGGAAGACCCATAACGCCTATGCTTTCGATATTTGATGGTCATTTTAACAATAGGTTTGTTTGTGTTTCACACTGGATGAAAAACGTAACGGGAGAGCATGGCAAATGTGATATATCACAAGTTCAACAAAAATTCTGGCCTGAACAGCACAGGAATCAAAATGGCGGTGTGTGGAGTCAGCCGTCGTACACTTTAATGACATCACAGACGTACTCACATCACATCACCTCTGTCATGTGACCATATCCTCAGCTCTGATTGGTGTCCGTTTGAGGGGACATACATACATACATACATACATATGGACAGACAACCACTGTTCTGGACGGCTTTGCCCTATGGGCTACGCCATAAATAATCAATTACACAAGAAAGATTTGATGCCATACAATGCACATGGACAATCATGATTTGTGTGCATCATGCTTGAAAGGGACTTGTGGGAATTTCAGAATGTTGAAAAAAAACATCCCATTATTCCCATGTATTTAAAAATATGAAGCATTTTATCGAAATCACCAAAAATTTGTGATAGCCTGGGATGTCTGCATTTCTGCATCATTTATCTACCATACTACTTCGGATTTATTTACTACTTGTAAAAGGTCCGTCAAATGTGATGGGTTGGAACAGTTTATTCAATGGTGCAGCCTTGTGAGCTTGCCAAAGTCTGAAGCCCCAGCCTCGTGTCCGGTGTACTTATGGTGTCTTTATTTATTAGACATCACTAGTGTGACTCGTCACCACACGTCGTTTCAGAGGGATAGGCATCTTTGAACATTTCGGTATCTTTTGGGTCTTCATGGTGTTTGGGTCTTCAGGGCCATTTGGGCCTTTAAGGGTGTTTTGGGTCTTTGGGGTGTTATGGGTCTTCGGGGTGTTTTGGGTCTCCGGGGTGTTTTGGGTCTTCGGGGTGTTTTGGGTCTTCAGGGTCTTTTCGATCCTCGGGGATTTAAGGGTACTTTTGGTCTTTGGGGTGTTTTGGGTATTCAGGGTGTTTGTGGTCTTCAGGGTCTTCAGGGACTTTTGTGTCGTCGGGTTCTTTTGGAGTTTTTTCGGTCTTCAGGGTATTTTGGGTCTTTTAGGGTATTTTGGGTATTCAGGGGTCTTGGTGGTCTTAAGGGTCTTCTGGGATTTAAAGGGTCGTCAAAGGTCTTTGGGGTCTCAGCAGTCTAAACGTAATTAAGAATTCACGGACTGTGTTTTGGGTGTTAATTTATTTGAAGAAGAAGAAGACGTTTTGGTCGCATTTCAACAAACAAACAAACATAACCATATACGTTTGCTCTATTATAATAAGATAGACATAAATGAACACTCGTTTAAATCTGCACGCGTTGCACATCGTGTGCAGCAAATCTCACCTCCCTGTGCCTTGTATTTATTGTTATTTAAAAAAAATACCCTTCCGTACACCACCCTTGAGGGTCGGTTTGCAAGCCACCCTCTACAATTCCAATAGAAGAGATGTAATTACTCTTGTATGGAAAATGTTTTTCGAGTTTGTTTTATCCTCAAAAATAGACCGTGGTGAACAGACATTCGTGTTAAAAGTTTGGCCTTTGAAACCCACCCTTATGAAGGGGGACAAACATGTGTACAAACACACAATCTGACATTGTGTTTTATATGGTAAATAGTGGTAGGGTTTATGCAATCAAGGCATGACTGAAAGATCTACTCTTTTTTTTGAAATACGGTATACCATATTTTATGTGTTTCCCAATACATCATTCCTCATTTTTGTTCTTCCATTGGTCTTTGCAAATACAACAAGTCAATCAGAGAGTGAAAAATACATAAACCAAGTAATCTATCTATAATTCCAGTAATCTCTGTGTGTGTGTATGTGTGTGTGTCTGTGTGTTTGTCTGTGACCGCTGTTTCTCGACAACTACCGGTCCGATATACTTGAAACTTGCCAGGTATATTGCTGGGGACCCGAGGATGTGCCTTTTCAAGGTTTGAAATTAATCGGACAAGTGGTTCCCAAGGTATGGTCACCGTACTCGCAAGCCGTTCGCTTTGGCTTTGCGAATGGACCAAACCATTTCATGTAAATAGAGGGGGGGGGTTCTACCATACTCGCAAGCCGTTCGCTTTGGCTTTGCGAATGGACCAAACCATTTCATGTAAATAGAGGGGGGGGTTCTGTGGTCGTTACTGCCACGTGGTTTCAAAGTTTTTTTTTTGTTGTTGTTTGCACGCATGTTTTTTTGCACCCACGTACGGGCACGCCCTAGTTAATTAAATTCCTTTAGTTCACCTCCTCCACCCTTCTCATTGCAAATCGAGCATGTTCAACGAGTTATTTAACCACATTATTAAATATTTCAACTTATTTCATTTCCTCTTGTTCAACTTTGCTGTTGTGGAAAGGAGAATGTCTTAGTCAAGTGCTTGGTTGTGCTACGATCATCAAAGTCTTCACCTGGCGATGCAGAAACTGTTTCATCCACGTATATATTTGATGATATGAATCGGTAACATTTAAATTTTGCAGCTCCAAAGAATTCCACTCTACTTTTATTACCTGCATGAATGTGCATCACCTATTGCTTGTTTTTCTACCTCCCACAGAACAAGCTCTCAGTGGTGTCTGAATTTAATAACTACAAAGATCCCGAACCTGTTGTCATTGATGTTCTTCGTATCCTTGGTTATGATTCTGCACTGCTGATCGTCGTTGTACAGAATGACAAGAATGACTCCACAATCCTTGAAGCCAATAATATCAAATACGACCCAATAAATAAGGTAGACCGAACTCTTTCATTTCTACTTCATGATAGTACTATGTATATACTAGTCGTAGTTGATAAATAATTTGTAACTGTGTGGCTGGGTGAGGTGCTGGCAGGACAGCCTAAGCCTAAGGGTACGCATACTCCCTTTTGAGGTGTCCATCCTAGGTTTCAATCCCAACCCATGTATGAACCGTCATCCCAGTGTTTCATAGGTATGGTCAGGCACCATCAATATGTGTGCCATCCCGAGAATGGATGTTAAATTGGACGTCCCATCTGTCGGCATCAGTTGGTGGGCGTTAAAGATCCCATGGTATCCTTCACGAAGAGTAGACGACCAATCACCAGTACCATGAGCAAATTGCAAATTCCGGGCCTGGCTTCCTGTGCTGGTGTGATGACTCATCCAGGATTGTAACCCCAGCCAAGAAACTGCTTAAGCAGAACTGACACTCTGCATAGATCATGGTACATGATGTTGATAATGGCTGTGTGGCTACTTTTTGCTGTAGAGAGACTTTGATTAGGATTCATAAAAGGTGATGGTACTATGAGCCAAGCTCGTAATATGGTGAGCTTTGTGACCCAAGCTAGTTGTAGTATCGTGTACAATATGAGCCAAACTCATAAAATGGTTGGCAGTATGGCCTGAGTTTGCAGTATGGTGGGCAGCAAGTATGGTCCAACCTTTAAAATTATGGATTGTATGGACAAAACATGCAATATGGTGGGCAGTAAAGGCCAAGATTGTAGTATGGGGGGAAACATGGGCCAACCTTGTTGAATATATGCATAATAGTTAGTCTTATATTTCTTTTTAAGGTTAATACTGTGGCTTCATTAACTATCATCTCTGATCACAGAAATATATATATATATCATGTTAAGTGTGAGAATTTTCTGAGGAAATTCAGTTGGCTCAATAGCGCAGTGGGCTGTCACCGCGTAAGTGATGGAGGTCCCTGGTTCGAGTCCTGGGTTGAGTCGGAATTTTTCACACTTAGCCCCACGTAGGAATATAATTCCTGTTTATTAAAATATATATGTTAGAATGGACATGCCCGTCATTTCCTAATAGCACGTGTAACTTATGGTGGCCATCTTGTAGTATGTAATCGATAATGTGACGTCATCAATTTGCGCTGAAGATCCGGGCTGTTTTCCATCTAAAAACATCCAATTTGAGGGATAACGGCGTAAATATAAACACTGACCTACGTTGTGTACTACTCTCGATATCAAATGGGTAACTTGTGGAGTATTTTTGCCGCATATCACTCGCTATCGTTCGTAAAATACTTCCGCGTGTGTACTGCACATTGCCTGTCGGATATCAACAGTGCTCCACAACGCTCGTTACGTTCTCCATACAATATATATTTCAACGAGAAAGCCATCAAATTGATAATTAAATAATAGATCCAAGTGGCTCTGACTGTCATCTCTGATGGTCAGTTTCAAAATAATAATGGAGTAGAGGCAAAAAGCTGAAATGTTAACGGACCAACGGACATCACCACCCATTTTGTAATGGCTCTTTCAACCTCACAGTATATTGTTACGGATTAGGGGTCTGGGTTTATCATGAGGGACCTCCTCGGACCTTCACCCAACATCTGGTCCTGGGGCCACAGATAACTCTGGGGTCAAACAGGTTGCTTGGCAGTATGGGCCCCGGGGAAAACAACCTCACATACCCCACCCACCCCTCCCCTCCCGCTTTCTTTACCCCACCATGTCTCTCTTTTATAACTTTTTTAAACAACTTTTTTTTACGAAGATCCTAAATTAGAACGACATGCTCATAAACAAAGCAAAATCACAGCAGCAGCCTTTTTAGCTCACAGTTTAAGTATCGAAAAGTAAATAAATAAAGTATTAACAAATCCATTACATGAGTTGAAGTTTGTGGCTCTGTGTGTCAGTGGCCGCTTTTGGTGCTTCTTTTGCTTTTCTGGACTGGGTTTGAATCTTGGCCCAGTTATAAACTGTCATCCGACATGAACTGTCGTTCATCAATGTGTGTGCCGGCCCTCCGATGGACGTTAAACAGGGCGTCCCATCGACATTAGTTGGTGGACCGTTAAAAGATCCCACCGTATCTTTCACGAAAAGTAGGCAAGTTATCGCTGGCACCCAGAGCAAATTAAAAAATTACTGTTCTAACCTTAGTCGAACGTCATGCCTGAACAGCCGGTTCATGAAAGATTTGAGCCAAACTTCCCCTGGCCAACCCCCAGAAAGTGTGACTTCAAACAAAGCACAACATAATCTTTCACCTCCATGACTCTTCAATCGTGTAACAATGAGAAAGTGAGGACGAGCTGATGAGGGGTTTCACTGAACTGTTAAAAAATTATCGGGGAAGTTCGGACCACTCAACTGGCCCCGGGGCAGCGACCCCTCTAACCCCATCTCTACCTCTCATCAGTCCTCATACAGTCATACCACCCAACATCAGTCCCAGTCAATCAAATGCAATCACAGTCCCACTGGCTTCGTACAATCAGTAGTATTGACAATAATTGACAATTTCGTAGTCAACGTGTGGCCCTGAATGGGTTTCTCTCATCTCCTCTTCCTGTTCTGGCTGGAGTTCCCCAAGGCAGTGTTCTGGGCCCTGTGCTTTTTCTGGTCTTCATCAACGATCTCTCTGACTCTCTGGAAAATCCTCTCTATCTCTTTGCTGATGACTCCACCCTCTGCCGCTCCATTCCCCTTCCCTCAGATCGGCAGTCTGCAGCCTCCTCACTCTCTGCAGACATTGACAAAATCACAGACTGGTCAAACAAGTGGAACATGTCTTTCAATCCTGACAAATCTCACACTCTTATGATGTCTCTCCGAAAAGAGCGACTGGAAAACCCTCCCATCTACTTTCTCAACAATCCTCTCCAAGAAGTTCTGTCGCTCAAGCTTTTGGGTCTCACTATCTGCCATGATCTTTCCTGGGAAAACCACATTTCCAAGATGGCATCCAAAGCCAGTCGCCGACTGGGCATCCTCCGTATTACGAAGTCGTTCCTTGGCACACCTGAGCTCCTCGCCACACACAAGGCTTTCATCCACAGCTCAATGGAATACTGTTCCCCCCTCTGGGCCGGTGCTCCTGCCTCTCACCTAGCTCGGCTTCACGCTGTTGAAACCAAAGCTTTCAGAATCATTGGAATCTCCCGCGATGAAGCTAACTCCGAGGGCCTTTCACTCACTCACCGCAGGAAGGTTGGTGGTCTTTCCGTCTTCTACCGACTCCACTCCGTCCTAGCTCCCCCAGCTCTCTCTGTGCTCTGTCCCCCAAATATTCCTACAGGTCGCACAAGATCTGCCAGCAACCCTCTTCTGGTTAAACTGCCAAAATCAAGACTCTCTGCTCACCTTCACTCTTTCATTCCCCTTTTCTCCCACCTCTGGAACAAACTCCCTCACTCCCTTCAATCCCACTCCTCCCTCCAGGTCTTTAAAACAGCTGTTCACCACCATCTCTTATCTTCCCCCATCCAAAACCTTGATGTTTTTTACCCCTACTAATTCAACCCAGATCCACTTTTTTGAAATTCCAACTTCTTTCCTGGAAGTCCTTGCAGTGTCCATATGTTTTATACCTCTCCCACCTCCCCACAAGCCCTCTCCCTCACACAGATCTCTCGATGTCCCTGCTCTCAAATGTTGTGTTTGTGTCCTTCCCCCTCTCACCATCTTGTCTACCGCTCCCCTCATTTTGTGTTTTATGTGTCGGTTTGACTTTTTGTGTGATTAATGTTAGCTCTTTCACGAGCCTCGATCTTGTATACAAAAAAATAATAGCCGTTAGGCCGATCTAGTTTCCGGCCACCAATGGAGCAAGGCTAATTTGCCGAGGTGAATAAATCATGCAAATCATGCTCATAATGGCTAAATACAAATCATCATATAAATTATGAATAATCACTACTCACTTCTGGAAGCTTAGACCACGTTATTTGTCCTAGTTTATAGTTTGTGCGGTTGATCACAATACATTCTGCCCCACTGCTGCTGTGTGACTTCCTGGAAGGCGCCGTCATCATACATACTCCAAGATGGCCGCCAGAAATTCTGTGCTAAACAACGGCATGTCCATTCTATTTTGTATATATTTCTATGTCTCTGATCCTTCACTTCGATATCAGGACCTTCCCTGTAATTACATATAAATCTCACTATTTCTAATCAAATGTGCCTTTCGTTCAATAACTCGTTAGTTGGTTGACAATGTAGCAAAGACTGTATGAATTGTATTACTTTGTTTTTTTTCAGACATTCTATTTTGTTCTCATTTATTTCAAATGGTTTCCAAATCCACTCTGTATTCAAAATGAATATCAGAACTAGTTATCAAGGTGTTGATCTACCTTTGATGTTTGTAAAATCTCCAGATTATTTGTTGTCCCCTTGTGTGTACCATTCTCACCCCCTGCGTTACTCAATCTCCTCACAATTTCCCTTTCTTTTCCATTTACATCCTCTTCCACTCTATTGCATCATTTGCAGATGGTCATAATTATTTGATGTGTTGGCAGGTAAACACCGTCCAAGGGATGAAAATGGTTGTAGGATCATCATACTCTGTATTTTGGGACTCAGTTGTCCGTTTTGACTGCCATCCTGAACCAAAAGCGAGTCGCCAGCTGTGTGAGGACAGGGGTTGCATCTGGAAGGTAAAGCTCATTAAACTCTATTTTTTTTCCTCCATATTTTTCTAATCCATAAGCTCTGATCAAGGAATACATGTCAACATATAACTTGAGACTTTCCCTACCTCACCCAGGAAACAACAATACCAAACGCTCCCTATTGCATATTTCCTCTTGATTATGGTTATAAGATTTCAAAGTCCATCAAAAACGGTGAAACACAAAAAATAGCAGAGATTACCCGGAACACGGACTATCCATCGAGATACAAATCGGCATCTCCAGACATCGGAACCCTCGAGATCAAGGTGGATCTCCTGACTGACTATCTTGTGAGGTTCAAGGTAAGAGTTTGGCAAACATGGTATGTGGTTTGTCTTTGATTGAATTTACCATTCCCTGGACAGGCTCTTTGTGAATAAGACTTAATTATCTAGTACCACAACTCCAAACTCTAGTCTTAGCCTAATAAGTATATTTGGTAACTAGAGTTATAATATGGTTATTGTGGATAATGAACACTCTTGCCTTTCTCGAGGCGTTTCAATCTTCTGCGCAAAATAATAATTCCTTGGGCCTTATGAAGCTTTCCAAGCACACTTTATGCTAGAATTGGTGTGTGAAAGAGTTAAAACCTCAAAATACTTCCGAGAGTTAATTTGCTTCCATACAATCTGAAACAAATTAATTCACAAAATGGAAAATTTCCATCTTATGAGCTTATAGATTAAGAGCCGAGATTTCCCAAAAGCAAATGTGAGATTGTGATTTGGAATTCGTATGAAAGAGAATTTATAAACGTTCATTTAAATATCAATATGAAAGAAACACTTTTCGCCACATTTTGTAATAATTTGGAAAAATATTAGAGTTATAAAGTGTGACTTGATTTGTCGATGTAATACATTTGTATGAATTGTATTGGTGAGATTATATAGTTATTTCTCATCTTTCCATCATGAAGATGCATTTGTGCCTAAAGTGGTTATCTTAATATATACGCATCAGGATAGGATGGTGAGGAATTTGAGAAAAGAAAATTTTGACCTTTATTTTTAGTTTATTTTTAATTATTTTTTATTTTTTAATTAAAATCATAGAAACTGGTTCATTTGAAGGTTAAAGCTAAAGTGTAGAGAGAAAAAAAGAGATCTAATTTCCTTCAGATTATGACGATGTACTTGTACAACATGAAACACTCAATCAGACAAACTTCCATTGTCTCACCACAATTCTAACTAACACACACACACACACACACACACACACACACACACACACACACACACACACACACACACACACACACACACACACACACACACACACACACACATACACACACACACACACGTATATATTTATATAAACATACATACATATACATACACATGTACATATAAACGCACCTATACAAACACATACATAGATATATATGATGTACTTGTAAGTACTTGTAAAAGCTATTTTCTATTTTTTTTTATTTTTTTTATTTTTTGTATACTGAATCGAGGCTCGTGAAAGAGCTAACATTTATTTCACAAACAAATCAACCAGACAAACAAAACATACAAAAAGAGGGAGCGGAAGACAAGATGGGGAGAGGAGGGGAAGCACACAAACACAACACCTGAGAGCAGGGAGAAGCGCGGGAGGGAAAGGACCTGGGGGGAGGAGGCGTGGGAAGGGGGGGGGGGGGAGGTGTAAAACACAAGGAGACCAAGGACTTCCAGGACATAACTTGGTATTTCAAAAAAGTGTATGATTTGGGGTGAAATTAGTGGGGGTAGAAAAGATCAAGGTTTTGGATGGGGGAAGATAAGAGATGGTGGTGAACAGCTGTTTTAAAGACCTGGAGGGTGGAGTGGGATTGAAGAGAGTGAGGGAGTTTGTTTCCTTAGGCAGGAGAAAAGAGGAATGAAGGAGTGAAGGTGAGCAGAAAGTCTTGATTTTGGCAGTTTAACCATAAGAGGGTTGCAGGCACATCTTGTGCGACCTGGAGGAATATTTGGGGGACAGAGCCCAGAAAGAGCTGGGGGGGCAAGGCCAGAGAGGAGTCGGTAGAAGACGGAAAGACCACCAACCTGCCTGCGGTGAGTGAGTGAAAGGCCCTTGGAGTGTGCTTCATCGCGGGAGATTCCAATGATTCTGAACGCTTCGGTTTCAACAGCGTGAAGACGAGCTAGGTGTGAGGCAGGAGCACCAGCCCAGAGGGGAGAGCAGTATTCCATTGAGCTGCAGATGAAAGCCTTGTATGTGGTGAGGAGCTCAGGTGTGCCAAGGAAGGACTTCGCACGACGGAGGATGCCCAGTCGGCGACTGGATTTGGAGGCCAGATTTGAAATGTGGTTTTCCCTGGAAAGATCATGGCAGATAGTGAGACCCAAAAGCTTGAGTGACTGAACTTCTTGGAGAGGATTATTCAGAAAGTGGATGGGAGGGTTGTCCAGTCGGTCTTTTCGGAGAGACATCGTAAGAGTGTGAGATTTGTCAGGATTGAAAGACATGTTCCACTTGTTTGCCCAGTCTGTGATTTTGTCCAGGTCTGCAGAGAGTGAGGAGGCTGCAGACTGCTGATCTGAGGGATGAGGAATGGAGCGACAAAGAGTTGAGTCGTCAGCAAAGAGATCGAGAGGATTTTCAAGAGAGTCAGAGAGATCATTGATGAAGACCAGAAAAAGCACAGGGCCCAGGACACTGCCTTGGGGAACTCCAGCCTGAACGGGAAGAGGAGATGAGAGAAACCCATTCAGGGCCACAGGTTGACTACGACGAGAGAGGAAGTCTGCCAGCCATGCGTGGAGATTTCCATGGATACCAAAGGAGGAGTGTTCGGTGAGCAGAGCGGGGTGCCAGACCGTATCGAAGGCACGTGATATGTCAAGGGAGACAGCTTTAATTTCCTGTTTGGCATTGAGGACCTCCATCCATTGTTGAGAAAGCAGAAGCAGCATGTCCAGAGTAGAGTGACCAGGTCTGAAACCAAATTGATGGTCAGAGATCTAGCCATTGGAGAAGAGGAAAGATTTCATATCTGAAGCAATGATGGATTCCATGACTTTGCTGATAAATTGGGAGAAGGCTGATTGGTCTGTAGATGCTAGGATCTGTTTTTGCACCTTTTTTGTGCAAAGCGGTGATGTTGGCTGATTTCCAAGCAGATGGCAGATGACCTTGAGCAAAAGAGGGTGAAGAGAACAGAGAGAGGGAGTGAAAGAGCGGAAGAACATGATTTTAGGACCCGTGGGCTGATGCCATCAGGACCAGTTGCAGAATCAGAGTCGAGGGTTGACAGAAACTTTTCCACCTTGTCAGGAGGAAAGGACACAGAGTCCAGGAGCAGCTGGGTACGACTGGGTACGGTGGGTACAGAGAGGGATGGGTTTGGGACAGAAGATTTAGAGGCAAACACAGAGTTGAGGAATTCAGCTTTTTCACGTGCGGAGTCAGCCGTGTAGCCGTTTGAGGTGAGGGAGGGGATGGAGGGGGAACAAACACCAGAAACGGATTTGACCAGACGCCACCAGGATTTGGAAGAGGGAGACAGATAAGAGAGTTCGGTCTTGAGAACGGAGAGATATAGTTTCCTGGCTCTCCTGAGGGTGGACACACACTTGTTTCGGGCTTTGTGAAAGGAAATGAGATTTCCTTCCGTTGGATTTGCTTTCCAGGAGACGAAAGCAAGTTGTTTCTGAGCAACAGCCTCACCCCAAGAATCCGTGTACCATGGACGGGAGGAAGGGTATGACAACTGAAGACGAGATGGGATAAATCTGTGCATGAGAGAGAGTAATTTACTTTGGAAGAATTCCCAGGATGAGTTGATGTCAGAGGCGGTAGAGATGGGAGACCAGTCCAGATGATTGATGGCTGCTTGAAGACCGTGCCAGTTGGCCTGAGTGAAATGCCAGACCCGTCGACGCTGAGGAGGCTCTCTGAGAATGGTCAGAGAGATGTCCACTTTGACAAGCACATGATCAGATGAGCCGATTGGAGCAGAAGAAGAGCAGCAGACATTTGCAGGGAAGTTCGTTCGAAAACTATTTGAAGTTATCTTACTATTATTCACCAAATGTCGGTCTGTCTGTTCAAAGGTACCGTTAAAACTGCTGAACCGGTCACAAAGATATTTTGGGTGGGTAATCCTGGGACCCTTGGGAGTAAAATAGGCTATTTAGTTTTCCCAATTTCAGCTTTGGTCTCCAGCATTCTCAGGTTTGGACTCCCGTATAACATTAGCGTTCACATAACGTTCATTGTGACGATGTTCTCATTGTGACGATCTTACTATAATTCACCAAATGTCTATGTCTGTCTGTTCGAAGGTACCGTAAAAACTGCTGAACCGATCGCAAAGATATTTTGGGTGGATAATCCTGGGATCTCGAGGAGTAAAATATGCTATTTAGTTTTCCCAATTTCAGCTTTAGTCTCCAGCATTCTCAGGTTTGGACTCCCGCATAACATTCGCGTTCGCATAACGTTCATTGTGACGATGTTCTCATTGCGACGATGTTGTGACGATGTATGTGTTCATGGTAGTGTTTGACGTGACGGTGTGAACGTAATTTCGTAATGTTTTTCGTTTCGTAATCCTTTCATGAACGTTTAATGTTTAATGAACATTTTGTAGCAGTTACCTTATTGGGACATAATCCACGTGCACGGGCCAGTGGGGCTTTTGATTGTGTGGGCGTGACGTGCGCGCGGTTGATGAAGCCACACCCTCAGAGGGTTTTGGCGCTATAAAAGCTGTATGAGTTCCGTTCGCGGGAGGATTTCTGTCGGAATAAAGGAGATTTGAACACCTACAAAATGGCCTCGTCTTCTGGTCATCCGCAACTCCTAAAGTTTAATGTTTAATGAACGTTTAATGCCCTTCGATGTCTGGGGCCGCACGTGCGCGACACTAGACGGGCCAGCGTGGATCTTGCCCTTAGCCGTCAGGCTCGGGAAAACCGCTGAGCCCCATCCATGATGGGGACTGGGGCTTGAGACAGTGTCCCACGAACGAGGAATTCCCAGTAAGCGCGAGTCATCAGTTGATTGAGTCCCTGCCCTTTGTACACACCACCCATCACTACTACTGATTGGACGGTTTGATGAGATCCTCGGATCAGCCCCTGCACGGGCCGTTCTCGGCTCGTGCCGGTGCACCGAAAAGATGAGCGAACTTGACTGTCTAGAGGAAGTAAAAGTCGTAACAAGGTTTCCGTCGGTGGACCTGCGGAAGGATCATTATTGGGACAACATGAGAGCGAGCGAGACGCGAGACATACAGTAACGTGAAAAAGTAAGTACACCCCATGTAAAGTTTTGACTTTTTCAACATACAGCTATTTGATCTTCATTTCAACAATATTGATCGATAAAGGTGATATAATATAACAAATATCATGAAACATTTACATTTTGTAGTCCATTGTATAATTTAAATAAACATAAATGCAAATTTCGCATGTACAAAAAGTAAGTACACCCCTACATTTATCACTACTTCAAATACCTAAAATTAGAATCAGGTGCACCAGCTCAGGTGCAAATGATTAGAACATCATGAGAGGATCTTGGAGGAACCTGTCTTATTTAAACCTCAGACATTTAGTTTGGTTTGCTCTTTGTTGTTGAAGTGTGTGGCGTCACCATACCTAGATCAAAAGAGCTCTCTGAGGCCTTCACAAAGAAGGTTATAGATACCTACGAGTCTGGGAAGGGATTTAAAAAGATCTCCAAACAATTTGAAATCAATCATTTGACTGTCCAGAAGATCATCTACAAGTGGAGAAGATTCCAAACAACTGCCAACTTGTTCAGGCCAGGCCGCCCCAGCAAGTTCAGCCCGAGAGCAGACCCCAAGATGCTGAAAGAAGTCTCGAAGAACCCCAGAATGTCATCACGGGACCTTCAGCTAGCTCTTGCCACTGTTGATGTCAAAATGCACGAGTCTACCATTAGAAAGAGGCTGCACAAATTTTATCGACATGGGAGGTGTGCCAGGAGGAAACCTTTGCTGTCCAGAAAGAACGTCAGGGCAAAACTAAAGTTTGCCAATGAACACCGAGACAAAGACCAGCACTTCTGGAACAATGTGCCCTGGACAGATGAGTCAAAGGTAGAGCTATTTGGCCACAGTACCAGAAGACATGTTTGGCGAAAACCAAAGACAGCATTTGACCACAAGAACCTGATACCAACTGTAAAGCATGGTGGTGGAAACATTATGGTTTGGGGCAGCTTTGCTGCATCAGGGCCTGGGCATCTCACCGTCATAGAATCCACTATGAATTATTCATTGTACCAGAGGGTGCTTGAGGATCATGTGAGGCCATCTGTCGGAGAGTGAAGCTCAGCCGAAGGTGAACATTGCAACATGACAATGACCCTAAACATACCAGTAAATCCACCAAGGAATGGCTGAAAAGAAAAAAATAGAGGTTTCTGGAATGGCCAAGTCAAAGCCCGGATCTAAATCCCATCGAGATGTTGTGGGGGGATTTGAAACGAGCTGTGCATGCAAGAAACCCCACAAACATCGCACAGCTGAAAGAATTCTGCATGGAGGAGTGGGCAAAAATTTCTCCCTGTTGATGTCAGAGACTGGTAGACAGTTAAAAGAAACGCCTACTTGAGGTTGTTTCTGCCAAAGGGGACAATACCACCTATTAGAGCCAAGGGTGTACTTACTTTTTCCACATGCAAAATTTGCATTCATGTTTATTTAAATTATACAATGGACTACAAAATGTAAATGTTTCATGATATTTGTTATATTATATCACCTTTATCTATCAATATTGTTGAAATGAAGATCAAATAGCTGTATGTTGAAATATGTTTGAAAAGTCAAAACTTTACATGGGGTGTACTTACTTTTTCACGTGACTGTACCTGGTACGTGATCGTCCATGTACTGTTTAGCCATGTACTGTTTAGATTTTGATGATTTGCGTGTGATACGATTCAACGGATGTTTATATGAATCGTTTAAAATAAAAATGCCTTCAATTTCTGATATTTTACTTTTTCATTTGGGCTTCCCAATTGAAGCCCCGCCCGTAGGGCAGGTACTGTTGCTAGTTACCTTAACCTATGAGCAAATGACTGGTTTTCCATCTGCCCGGATCATCAGCTGGGCACCGTTTTTCAGAGGTTTCGATCCTTTCAGCCCAGAACCTCTCCAAACGACGGGTCCACAACCCTGACTCCACAACCCTGACGGGTCCACAACCCTGTTAACCACACAAATATCATCAAAAATGTTATCGTTAACCGCACAAATATCATCAAAAAAGTTATAGTTAACCACACAAATATCATCAAAAAAGTTAGTTAACCACACAATATCATCAAAAAAGTTATCGTTAACCACACAAATATCATCCAAAAAGTTATAGTTAACCACACAAATATCAAAGTTATAGTTAACCATGCAAATATCTTCTTATCTTTATATTATTTATCTATTCTTCTTATTATTAGGTGTCCCTGGTGTTGGTGTAGTCCCTGGTGTAGTCCCTGGTGTTGGGCTAGCGGCTAGGGTGCCGGCTTAGGATCCTAGGATCCTGGGTTCGAATCCCGGTCAATCGCTGAATTAACGCCAGGGGGGTTGACTCAGCCTGTCATCCTTCCGAGGTCGGCAAATTGAGTACCAGTTCACTGGTAATTCCCTGCTTGTCCTTAAAGGCGGCAAAAAGGGTTGGCGTCAGGAAGGGCATCCGGCCGTAAAACATTGCTTCAAAAAGGGGACCGAAAAACAACAACAACCACAGTTCCCGAAAAAGGCCAACCCCCGCTTGCGGGGAAAAATGGCCTCTAAAAGGTGTTTTTTTTTATTCTTCTTATTATTTTCTATCTTATATCTTTTATATATATATTTAAAAGTTTTTGTTTGTTTGTTTGGTTGTTTTTTTTTGTTTGTTTGCACGCGCTAATCTCCTGAACGGTGAAAGACTGGAGGAAACCTCTAAAACAAAAAATGTCGGGACGGGCCCCGAGAAGGTTATAGGCTTGGTGGTGAGGCCGGTTGAGGCCCACCTCGGCCGGGCTGGGCCCATTTTGCAATTAAAAGCTGAGCTGAATTATAGCAGTCAATCTTCTACGGCCGTGAGTAAAAGCTGAATTATGGTAGTAAATTCATTCAAAAATAACTTAAAATGTCGGGACGGGCCCCGGGAAGGTTATAGCTGAGGTGGCGAGGCCGGTCGAGGCCGCTTCGGCCGGGCTGGGCCCATTTCGCAATTAAAAGCTGAGCTGAATTATAGCAGTCAATCTTCTATGGCCGTGAGTAAAAGCTGAATTATGGTAGTAAATTCATTCAAAAATAACTTAAAATGTCGGGACGGGCCCCGGGAAGGTTATAGCTGAGGTGGCGAGGCCGGTCGAGGCCGCTTCGGCCGGGCTGGGCCCATTTCGCAATTAAAAGCTGAGCTGAATTATAGTAGTCAATCTTCTACGGCCACGAGTAAAAGCTGAATTATAGTAGTAAATTCATTCAAAAAGAACTAAAAATGTCGGGACGGGCCCCGGGGAGGTTGTACGCTACGTGGCGAGGCCACCTCGGCTGGGATGGGCCCATTTCGCAATTAAAGGCTGAGCTGGATTATAGTAGTCAATCTTCCAAAGCCGCGAGTAAAAGCTGAATTATAGTAGTAAATTCATTCAAAAAGAACCCGGGCAACGCCGGGTGCTTTCGGCTAGTATTATATTATATATATAAAATAAAGTTTTTGTTTGTTTGTCTGCACGCGCCAATCTCCTGAACGGTGAAAGACAGGAGGAAACCACTGAAATAAAAAAAATGTCAGGACAGGCCCCAGGAAGGTTATAGGCTAGGTGTCGAGGCCGCCTCGGCCGGGCTGGGCCCATTTCGTAATTAAAAGCTGAACTGAATTATAGTAGTCAATCTTCTATGGCCGCGAGTAAAAGCTGAATTATCAAAGTAAATTCATTCAAAAAGAACTTAAAATGTCGGGACAGGCCCCGGGAAGATTATCGGCTAGGTGGTGAGGCCGGTCGAGGCCGTTCCGGCCGGGCTGGGCCCATTTCGCAATTAAAAGCTGAGCTGAATTATAGTAGTCAATTCGCAATTAAAAGCTATAGTCGTCAATCTTCTACGGCCGCGAGTAAAAGCTGAATTATAGTAGTAAATTCATTCAAAAAGAACCCGGGCAACGCCGGGTGCTTTCGACTAGTATTAAATAATTCTTACATCCGAATCCACATTCAGATCTTCACCAAAATCTGATCATTTCGTCCGTGTCACATTCACTACCTCTCCGTCAAATTTCGTCCGAATCTTTCCGCAACTTTTTGAGATATATTGTTCACAGACAGACAATCAAACAGACAGACAGGGGTGAAAACATAACCTCCATCCACCCTTGGTGGCAGAGGTAATAGAGAGAATGTTGATTTATCGAATCACTTTGTTAAACCCAGCCTATAATTGTCTCATATTAGATATTATACTTATATATTTCCATTTACAAGATCTGTACTAATCAATTTCAATCAGCAAGAAGTATACTTATCAATTTCACTTCTTAATATGTATAATTATCGATTTCAATCAACAAGATGTACACTTGTCATTTCAATTAGCAAGATGTATACTCAGACTTATCAATTACAATCAGCAAGACAATACCTAAAGATTGCCATTTGCATGATCTGTACTTGTCCATTTCCTTCAGGAAGATCTATACTTTCCATTTGCATCTATATCGATTTCCATTAGGTAGATCTATACTTATCAGTTACAATCAGCAAGGTCAATACTTAAAGAATGCCATTTACAAGATCTATACTTATCAATTTCTATTAGAAAGATCTATACTTGTAGATTTCCATTTATCAAGATATTTCAAGATATTTATCAAGATTTCCACTTATCAATTTATCATTTAGCAAGATATATAATTATCGATTTAAATGAGCAACATCTATACTTATCAATGTCAATTAGCATGATCTATTCTTATCGATTTAAATTAGCAAGAAATATACTTATCAATTTCCATTTTCAAGATATCTGATTTATCGATTTAAATGAGCAAGATCAAAAGTGATAAATGTCAATGAGCATGATCTATACGTATCAATTTAAATTAGCAAGAACTATACTTATCGATCTCCATTTGCAAGATATCTAATTATCCATTTAAATGAGCAAGATCAAAACTTATCAATGTCAATTTGGATGATCTATACTTATCAATTTAAATTCGCAAGAACTATACTTATCGATTTCCATTTGCAAGATATCTAATTATCGATTTAAATGAGCAAGATCAAAACTTATCAATGTCAATTAGCATGATCAATACTTATCGATTTAAATTCGCAAGAACTATACTTATCGATTTCCATTTGCAAGATATCTAATTATCGATTTAAATGAGCAAGATCAAAACTTATCAATGTCAATTAGCATGATCAATACTTATCGATTTAAATTCGCAAGAACTATACTTATCAGTGTCAATTAGCATGATGTATACTTATCGATTTGAATTAGCAAGTACGATAATTGTCGATTTCGATTTGCAAGATATCTGATTATCGATTTAAATGAGAAAGATTTATACTTATCAGTGTCAATTAGCATGATGTATGCTTATCAATTTAAATTAGCAAGAACCACACTTATCAATTTTAATTAATATGATCTATGCTTATAGGTTTCAATTAGCAAGATCGATACTTGTCGATGTCAATTAGCATGATTTGTGCTTGTCGATTTCCATTTGCAGAAAAAATGAAATTTAAAATACATGCTCTTGACCCTTTGAGGAAGGGATTGATATTGTATTCCATGTGGTTCATCATTGGTCATTAATAAATCGTAATAGTGAATACAGTATTTAAATTGTGCATGCATTCCCATTTATTTGGGACGATTGAGTGTTTTTGGATAATTTTCGGTGATAATTGGGTATCACTAGATAAACAAAGCAGACTAATGTGTTCCTGATTTTTGCATGTCATGTCCAGAGTGTTGACCCAACTCAACTCCATCCAGGTATCAGACCCAAATAATGCACGCTACGAGGTACCAGTACCACTGAATGTGCCCGAACCATCACACTTAAATCAGCAACTTTATACTGTGGATCTTGTGGATGGGCCATTTGGATTGAAGATCACTCGCAAGACAAACAAAGCTGTTATGTGAGTTTCACAGATTTTTACCTTCTCGATTACTGAGGCTGGATCTCACGTATAGCAGATAGGATCACTCCTAACCAAACCCCGCACATCCTCCCCTGAGCTCCAAACTCTCCCCCATCTCCCCAACCGCTTCCCACACCCACATCTTTGCCATTAACCTCAGCTGGTGTGAAAGCAGACGGCACATAGTCGGTAATTTGCATGTCTTTGGCACACTGCCTGTTCCCATGCTGTTTGTTCAAATAGCAATGTTTTTCGTCCAAGGAGCAGAATGTTTTAACCCGGACGTTGTTCGAATGAGATATCATCATTAAACCTATTTTTGCAAATGAGCATTGAACATGTGGTGAAGATGAAATGCATCTCAATTTTCTACCATTACAATGCAAATTCCCCAGCAATGTTTGCAGAACATGATGAGCAGTCAGCATTGCATTGGGAGTTGAATAAATAACTGAGAATTTGAACTTCATTAACACGTGCAGGTCGAGCTGGAGGATCAGTTCTGCTAAAAAAAAAAAAACAATTAAATTCCAGGTAACCAATCGGACGGAGGGGAGGCCACATGTAATGGGGAAGGTGAAATCAATTGAGGTACGCTGACAGCCATAAGAAGGAAGAATGTTGTTTCAGCCGTTGAGCCTTTGTCGGAGCAAAAAAGGATGTAATATATTCAATCACAAAACACACCTAATGATCTGCAGAGAAACATATGGACGGATTCATCCACAGCACCTTCAGGGCTCATCACCTGGCCTTGGACTTGCCTCAGGTTCATCGCTGATGGCTTCATGGTAATTGTTTGTGTGAGTTTGGGATTATAAGTTGGAAACGTAACAAAACTCATAAATCTATGTGTAGTATCGTTGCTCGACCAGAAATGCTTGTGCCCTCTTGTGTTTCGAATGGACAAGAAATTGACAAACGTCTGCACATCCAGACGAGCCCTGGGGCTGATGCTTTTGTGGACATTGTTTATGACCGCTGGGCACGTGCGAAGCCTTGAGGCCCAAATGTGGCACCGATGCAGTGCCCCGCAGTGAAGAACGTTGCTAATCTCAACACATTTTCAACTGGCACGACTTGCAAAGATCCAGTCTGGTGCACATCCCTCGATCGACTGATTTCTTTCTTTTTCCAAGTGTGAACAACAATTTCCTCATTGTTTAAATAGAAAATGATTTTACTCCTTCGACTAGAATTCCCGCTGCTAATTTGTCACTGCTGGGATTTGTCAATTCCAAATCGAAATTGTTATCATGGAGTGAAATCCACATGTCATGACGAAACAAATGACTCCTCCCTTAGCCCCCTCCCATACTTCAGGCCATCAACACCCCCCCCCCCCCCTCCCACTTTCCCATAATCCTTCCCATTCTCCTAGTTATCCCCTCCCTCCTACCCCCACCCTATCTCCCACTGTTTTCTAATTGCCTGTGTGTGTGTGTCTCCCTGACAAAGCCATAACATTGTTACTATTTAAGATTTGGTCAATGCATTTTCAACAAATCTTTGTTATGAGAATATGGAGAAATTAATTAAAAATTGGGTCAAAATGTGAAAGGGTAAAGTCAAAGTAACGATAACCTGGCCCTTATTAGGCCAGAGGTCTGCCTCTCCTCCCTCCATTCTTCTCCCCCTTTTCTTCCCCTTCCACTCTTCTCTCCCACCACTCACTCCCCCTCCTCTTTACCCAAAACTTTCCCCTCACTGCTCGTCCACTCTCACCTCTTCTCTCCCATCTCACCTCACCCCTCCAATCTCCACTCACCCCTCCAATCTCCACTCACCCCTCCAATCTCCACTCACCCCTCCAATCTCCACTCACCCCTCCAATCTCCACTCACCCCTCCAATCTCCACTCACCCCTCCAATCTCCACTCACCCCTCCAATCTCCACTCACCCCTCCAATCTCCACTCACCCCTCCAATCTCCACTCACCCCTCCAATCTCCACTCACCCCTCCAATCTCCACTCACCCCTCCAATCTCCACTCACCCCTCCAATCTCCACTCACCCCTCCAATCTCCACTCACCCCTCCAATCTCCACTCACCCCTCCAATCTCCACTCACCCCTCCAATCTCCACTCGCCCCTCCAATCTCACCTCACCCCTCCAATCTCCACTCACCCCTCCAATCTCCACTCACCCCTCCAATCTCACCTCACCCCTCCAATCTCACCTCACCCCTCCAATCTCACCTCACCCCTCCAATCTCACCTCACCCCTCCAATCTCCACTCACCCCTCCAATCTCCACTCACCCCTCCAATCTCACCTCACCCCTCCAATCTCACCTCACCCCTCCAATCTCACCTCACCCCTCCAATCTCCACTCACCCCTCCAATCTCACCTCACCCCTCCAATCTCACCTCACCCCTCCAATCTCACCTCACCCCTCCAATCTCCACTCACCCCTCCAATCTCCACTCACCCCTCCAATCTCACCTCACCCCTCCTCCTCTCTGACTTTCCTTCCACATGGAAATAGAGATGGATCTTTTTGACTCGTATCAAATTGAGCTTACCCATTATGTTCACCTCCTGGGATAAGGTAACCACAAATATAATGATAATGCATCAAGCACAATAAAAGTTTTATTGATCTCTTCCATATTTATTTATTCACCTTTGAGCTTCTATTTGACCAATCTTTTTACCATAATTTTTTTTTTTTCATAAAAGCCCAATTGAGCTTTTGTCATAAAATCTTCAACAAACCTTTGTTATGAGAATACGGAGAACACAATTTAATAACTAGAACGGCACCCGGTAGAGCGCATTCCTCTTCCAGGCTGAACAGCTTAGATGTTGTATCCCACTGTCCACTGACAGGACGGATCTGGATCCGGACCTGAACCAAAAATCAAATCTTCACCAAAATATAATAATCAATTCGTCCTTATCCTACACCCAACCTGTCCACCAAATTTCGGCCGAATCCATCCATAACTCTTTGAGACATCCTGCTCACAGACAGAGACAGATAGTCAAGCAGACACAGATGAAAACATAACCTCCGTCCACCTTTGGTGGCAGAGGTAATAATCTATCTATAATTCCAGTAATCTCTGTGTGTATGTATGTATGTATGTATGTCTGTGACCGCTGTTTCTCGACAACCACGGGTCCGATATACTTTAAACTTGCCAGGTATATTGCTGGGGACCCGAGGATGTGCCTTTTCAAGGTTTCATATTAATCGGACAAGTAGTTACCGAGCTATGTCCAAAAAACGATTCAACCAATCAGAGAGCAGCGAGCTATCACGTGTGCCGAACGTGCCGAACAGACTCTGCCTCGGACGGCACATTTGAGAGCGTATTCATTTATTTCACGTTGGCAAACTATGTTGGCGTTCAACTATGTTTTAAAACTAATTAAAACTAATTTGCGATTCTTTCGCTTTCCTGCGCGTTTGTGCACGTTATGGCGATTTCTTTACCAAACTCCGCAAGCCGTTCGCTTTGGACCAAACCATTTCAGGTAAATAGAGGGGGGGGGGATTGTCACCGTACTCGCAAGCCGTTCGCTTTGGACCAAACCATTTCATGTAAATAGAGGGGGGGGGATATAATTTTAGATATAGATATAGTACGGGCATGCCCTAGTATTAATTAAATAAGAATAAGAGGAATGACACAAGCCCCCATACCTGTCACTTTGCTCGCTAACAGGTTTAATCAAAATACAACATGTTTCAATTCACAAACCTATTGCGTGTCTATCTGTGAGTCTCTCAGAGGATGTAAAATGAAGTGAAACAAGTAAAGATACATTCAAAGTACACCGCCCCCATGCCAAATAATTAAATATCCTCCAGCGCGGCATTGCCGAGGCGCCTCTGGCACCCGTCAATACCGCGGTGCAGCTCATAGAGACTGCATTGGGAGGGGGAGGTGTACAATAATTGAATGATTAATTGCATAATTAAAATCAATAAATAATGGTCATAAAATATTTTCTTAATCAATTGGCTAATAGCATACCTAAACTACCAGTGATTCATTTGACGCTATAACTTTTAGAAAATTAACTAAATAAGTCATTAATCGGAAAAATTAAATAATTAATTTATGAATCAATAAATAATTAATCGATTCATTGATTAATCAATAAATCAAAAATATCCTTTTGAGCCACATCACTTGGTCACTATCATGTCCAAATATTAGCTTCCTCGCTCAAAAGGTGCCTGAGATATTGCTCAGATGAGAAAGAAAATAAATAAATGATTAATAATGAAAATAAATAAATAATAATCATAAAATAATTAAATAATTTAACAATCGGCGAATAGAATACCTAAACCACCACCATTTCATCCGAATCTGTAACTTAAATTTTTTTTTAATGTGGCATTAATCGATTAATTAAATAATTAATCGATTCATTCATTAATCAATAAATCAAAATTAGCCTTTACAGCCAAATCACTTGGTCATTGTCATGTCCAAATATCAGCCTGCTAGCTCAAAAGGTGCCTGAGATAATGCCCAGAAGAGAAAGGAAATAAATTAGTTCTTAATTAATCGATAATATAATTAAGCAATTGATCAATTAATCAAAAAACAATAAATACCGTTTTTGCCAAAGCACTTGTTCACTATTGTGCCGAAATTTCAGCATCAAAGGATGGCTGAGATATCGCCCGGACAAACAAACAAGAAAACAAACAAATGAAAAATCGGTCAGAGACCGAGGACTTGCCAGAATGTACTTTTTTATCAGCCATTTTGGATCAAAATGGTGGGAAATCTATACATGTATATATGCTAAGCAATGGAAGGTAACTGAGTAAGTGTATGCATATCTCTTGTCCTTTCAGAGTTATAGTGGTTTGAAATATATTTTCAATGAAAACTTGGCCACCTGAGCTTTGACCCCAAAAATAATTAAAACTAAGCATTGTTGACCATTTTATGCCACATGTTATATTTCGGGAATTAAATAATGAACATTTTGGTGTTGGTTAGAAGGGAATCGGATAATGTTTGACAGAGGTATTAGTAAAAAAAAATTTTTTTTGAGAGTTTGACCTTTCAAGGTCACTCAAGGTCAAAGGTGATGGTGCCAAATGAAATGTCGTATGTAACTTCCTATATGTCAGTAACAGTAAGTGTATGCATATCTCTTGTACTTTTAGAGTGACAGTGGTTTGAAATATATTTTAAATTAAAACTCGACCCCCCTGATTTCACGTTTTGGGTGACCTTGACAATAAGGATAACAAGAAAAAGAGCAATCAGAGACTGCAAACCCTCGCCAGGATGTATTTTCAGTGGTTTTTAAGGGTTTTGTGTTAAAACAAATATGGCGGCCGAACCACGTGACCGATGAAGTAATCATTATTTTTTTCTAAGCTAATTTATTCCTAGATTATGCTCAAGAAATTTCATCTTGATCGGATGAAGTTTTGTACTTGTCGAATTATGACGTCATAATGGAGGCACCTATGGCATCATCATTAACATATTTTATTCCCCATGAACGAGTTCTTTACAATGAGCCATGTCTCCATTTTTTCTATTCAGCACTTTCGGAGATATAGAGGTGCAAAATTTTTCGGTTTTTCCAAGATGGCGGCCGAACTACGTAACCGATGACATCATTATTTTTTTTCTCCACCAGTTTATGCCGACATGGTGCTCAAGAAATTGCATCTTGATTGGATGAAGTTTTGTACTTGTCGAATTATGACGTCATAATGGAGGCCTTGGGCCGAGAGAGTTAAAAATTGGGCACAATCTATTCCAGGGCAAGGCAAATGTGTGTAAAGTATGGCGATGCTATGTGCAAAGATGTAGACGTAGTACTGCGCACAAACAGACAGACAAACTAACCAATCAACATACTTGCCGGAATCTATTCTGGCAAGTAACAAACAGGAAAGAAAACAACCAGAATGAAAACCGAGTACCCCCTTTGGTGCCCGGCAATGGCGTCATGCAGCGCCTGGAGACGGCATAGGAAAGGAGCGGTGTACAATACGAAAAAGGGATCTTTTATAACACAAAGTTGTTGCTGCTGCTGTCGTCGTGAATGTGGTGGTGGTTGTTGGTTGGTGCACCTTCCGTGTCCATCATGCTTTCTTCTAAAATCTAAAGGGTTCTTGCTGTCATAGAATAATTAAAGCAATATTGGATAAAAACACCATTGAAACCACTACATGAAGCTCCCATTTATGCTTCTTCCTCTTGTTACGGCCTGAAGCACACCAAGCCAAGCCTTCAATCACACTGTCTTTATTTATGGATTATCACCCGAAAATCTCTTCCTACACATAAAACCAAGAAGGCAGAAAAGAGGGAAAAACCCGAATAGGCCAGTCAAAGAGTAGGCCGGTCCAAGAGTAGGCCGGTCCAAGAGTAGGCCGGTCCAAGAGTAGGCCGGTCCAAGAGTAGGCCGGTCCAAGAGTAGGCCGGTCCAAGAGTAGGCCGGTCCAAGAGTAGGCCGGTCCAAGAGTAGGCCGGTCCAAGAGTAGGCCGGTCCAAGAGTAGGCCGGTCCAAGAGTAGGCCGGTCCAAGAGTAGGCCGGTCCAGGAGTAGGCCGGTCCAGGAGTATGCAGGTCCAAGAGTAGGCAGGTCCAAGAGTAGGCAGGCTCCAAGGCAGGCTCAACAGTAGGCCCCAGGGCAGGCCCAGTGGTAGGCTTGACGGCAGGCCCAACAGTAGGCCCCAAGGCAGGCCCAGTGGTAGGCCCCAGTGCAGGCCCAGCACGAGAGGGTAGGAGTAGGCAAGTCCACGAGTAGGCCCCAAGGCAGGCCCCAGTGGTAGGCAGCAAGAGTTCGATCAACGTCACCCTTCAGGTAGAGAGATTGTAGCTGGACACTCTACAACCCCTGAAAAAGCACTCTGCCATGAGCCCTCCTCCAAAATGGCCACTCACTCCTCTGAATCACCTTCCTGGCCATTCCCCTGCGCCACAGCCAATCGTAGGCTTTATACACATGGACCAAACCACTTGGTCTAACTCCCAGGGCGGTGGTGGGGGGGGGGGGGGGGGGGGGGGGAAAGAAAAAGGTCACAGACCGTAACACTCTTCCTTCCATGAAAGACGGGCTTTTAAAACGAGCATCGTTTTGATTAAACGTGCACAAAGTTTTGTTCCAAGTAAAACGATTATTAGCTCTCCAACCAAGTAAATCGATTACTAGCTTTACAATGGTACTATTTTTTTTCCTGAGAGAGCAGAAACCCTTGATATTAATGTGTGATGGACACATACAAATGCACGTGATGCTTCTCCTTTTAGTAATATAAAGATTTCCAAAAACATTCAACATGCAGCTGTCAAATATAATTCAAATTTGACCAAAGTATACATGTTCATTTTGTTTTACCATCTGCTCACTCTTATGCTCTCATCCATCTCCAACTCTCACAGCTGGAACTCTCAAGTTCCTGGTCTTACCTTCACGGAAAAATTCATTCAAATCTCCAGTTTCCTTCCTTCTGAGTATATATACGGCCTTGGAGAAACGATGCACGAATCCTTCCTGTTGAAGTTCAACTGGGAGTCCTGGGCTTTGTTTTCCAAAGACCAACCACCTCAGGTGAGTATTTAACATCTTCACGCCTTATCACAAACTTTTTGTACCTATTGTCAGTGCCCATTGGAGCAGAAGAAGAACAGCAGACATTTGCAGGGAAGTTTAGTCATAACCAAGTCTAGAAGAGATGAAGTACCGTTGACTGAGATCCGAGTCGGGAAATTGATAGATTGTGTCAATCCCAGTGAGTCACAGAAGTCCTTTGCTGAGGTGCCATGGCTGGTGTGAGAGGAACCCACACTCAGCCAGCTGGCATGATGACAATTGAAATCACCACATATGAGGAAGAGAGAGTTTGGATGAGGAGATAGAAGTTGGTCCATGTTGTCCGAAAGCGAGATGTAGATGTAGTCATCACTGTTTGGAGGACGGTACAGAACACATATGAACAAAAGGTGGGAGCGGAGAGGAAGCCGTAGCCAGAGGTACTCCTGGGGGTGTAGTGGGGTGGGGAGGGCAGTGCAGGGAGAGTGAGGAAGAGTTTAAAAAAAAAAATAAAGATGGCAACCCCACCACCAGGACAAGGCGCAGATCTATCATGCTGGAGGAGGGAGTAACCTGGGAGAGATACCAAGAAGTCAGAGGCATCTTGAAGGAGGAAAGTTTATGTTAAGCAGATCAAGTCTGGTTTGTGAGAAGCAACCTGTATGGAGAGATCAATCAGGTTTGATCAAAGGCTCCAAATGTTTGAGGTCCATAACGCTAAGTAAGGAGGGGGAGCATCAGGTACAAGAGAGGTTGACCGTGTGTCAGAGATTGCAGAAGAGCTAGGAGAGAGGGCAGGATGAGGAAGAGGACCGAAGGCTAGGTGTTGATGGGGTAAGGCACAGTGAGGAGTAATATAGGGGGGTGGGGGTAGCAAAGGGAAGTGGAAGATTTGAGGAGGTGGAATGAATGAGTCGGAAGAGAGGTGGCAGCTTTGTGGATAAGTTAAGAGCTAACTTTGAAGAGGAGTGGTGAGAAGATTTGAAGGGAAGGGGTGAGGAGGATTTTTTGAATGGGGGGGTGGGGAGGGAGTTTTGAAGTTTTTAATGTGAGGGGTGAGGGGGAGTTTTTAAGGGGAGAGGTGAGGGGGGGGGGATTTTTAAGCGGAGGGGTGAGGGGGAAGTTTTTAAGATGAGGGATGAGGGGGGAGATTTGAAGTTTTGAATGGGAGGAGTGAGGGGGGAGTTTTTAAGGGGAGAGTTGAGGGGGGGGGGGGGGTTGAGGGGAGAGGTGAGGAGGAAGATTTTAAGAGGAGGTGTGAGGGGGGAGATTTGAAGGGGAGGAGTAGGGGGAAGGTCGTGATGGAATAGGCATAGGATGGAGTAGAGGGAGGGAGACATGGTGATGGAGTGGGATGCTGATAAGAGATGGGGTTGGTAGGATAGGGTACAAGTACAGGAGGGACCAGACATGGAAGGGTTTGACACTGTAGGAGTACAAATGGAACGATTAATGAAAATCGAACATCTATTGGGGGTTCTTGCCATTTTCAAGTCAGAGATACATTGATAACGTCAGAGGGCGTGTGATATGAAGGTGAGTTAAGACATTGGAGAAAGGAAGAACTGTAAGAGATTGAATTTTTTGAATCGAAATGATTGAAAGAGCAATTTGAAAAGTCTTTTGAAAAGGAAGAAGAGGAGTGAGTTGTAGAGAGAATACAACACGGGAGAAGGAAGTTTAAACATTTTAAAACAAAACCATGAAGACCATCTGGGTATTTACCAAAATGAAGGCAGGGAGACTGGGGGGGACGAACATTGCAGAGAGGTTCAGAGGGAGGAACAAAGAATAAAAGGAGATCGACAAGCTAGGTGGAGCAGAACTCAAAGGAATGTGAAGGTGTATATACGCACTTGGTTAGTACTGTAGGAGGGACTGCTTTTTATTTATTTTTTGAAGGTTAGGTGAAAGCAGATTTGAGTAAAAAGAGAAAGGTTTAAAGAGATTGTGAAGGAGTATATGGCGAATACTTCACGAACAGAGTGGGCATGGAAAGGTGAAATCGGCGAGAATGGAGAAGGAAGGGGGAGGGGCGAGACAACACGTGCTCGCTGGGGGTCGGCAGTGAGGAGGAATTTATTTATTTATTTTTAATATTCAAGACATTAAACATGGGGTATAAAGTTAAGAGGAAATTAAGGGGTGAAAATATAAATACTGAAGGGAGTACAAAGAAAGGACGATCGTGGACACACTGACTAATGAGGGAACGAACAAGGGAAATGGGTAGGCCTCATAAAACCTAGTGTGAAAAGTCTGGCGAATACTCACAAATTTGCACAAACCTAAAAACAAAACCGAACCAGAAGCACACAGTAAACACAGACACAGGAAAATAAACAGCAGAAAATCGACAAAACAACCGGGAGTACTTATTATTGAGGAAAACGGGGTCCTGAAACGGCACGACTGAGCTCATGGAACAGGAACCGGAAATCACTGATTGACAAAACTTGAAAAGCCTAAATGTTCAGTATGCTGACTAAAACGACGTGTGTGTGTGTGTGTGTGTGTGTGTGTGTGTGTGTGTGTGTGTGTGTGTGTGTGTGTGTGTGTCCGTCCGTCCGTCCGTCCGTCCACATGTGAAAGGCAGAATTGTTGGAAAATGTTTATTGTCATTAAAAAGCTTTAATTGAAGGTAATACGGGGAATGAGAAACGCAGAACACAATAAATAATTGCAGAACAGATAAAACGGTGGACAGGGATAGGGGGCGGGTAATTGTATGTACTGGAGAAACAACTCACCACAACTAATGGCACCAACTGCTCGAACAAAAGGGCAGGTGAGGACGTTTGACAGGCTCGAGTTTGTATCTGCGTCTTGAGCAGGCTCAAGGCGTAGAGGATGGCAGCCAGCGATTAGGAGTGCTGAGGAACGATGATGGTGGATGCAGCATCCACATCCCTCCAACAGCTCCTTCCCATTGGGAAAAACAGAGGGAGGTGATGTTAACTCCTTCAAGATAATGCTCAAATGTAACTGGCATGCACGGGTGGACACGGCCCGTTATTATTGTAATACGTTGTGTGGACACGTAAGTATTGGGTCCCGTTTTTGGCCACCCGCGTTCTGTGGGCAGTGCCATCTTCCGGGCTGCCCCGCTCCGTGGGACTGCCATGAACAAAAGTGTTCCGCTCCTCTCCAGGTTCCACAGCTCACCTTGCCGACATGGCTTGGTCCACTGGCCAAACAGTCCGTGATAAACCACTTTGCCCTAATCAGGTAGTGCTTTCCAAGTTCATTTGTGCCTTTGATGTTAAATGCCGCAAGGCCTCCACCGAACCTCGCCTGTTACAGGAGGTTTCATATAACAATCTTACCCAAATGTGCGTTAAGGTTTACACTTTCCACCTCCTCGTCACGCGTTTAACCGTATGTTTTACCTCTGACAGTTTCCCTGATACAAGAGTAAATCTAACAACCAAACTCACTGACAAAGACAATGTGTTAACACAATCTATTTATGGTTCCCCTACTCTCCTATATACATAACAATGCTATTTGGCCAAATACAAGCTTACTATTAAATAAACAATGGAAGCGTATTATTATTCACACACTTTTTATTTTTTTAAATCGGGGGGCATTGTAATAGGCTCCGTCTGTCTGTCTATCCGTCTGTCTGTCTGTCCGTCATGTTATTTCCTCCTCAGCGGTTGTGCAGAAATTTACCACACTTGCTATTTATGATCACCACATGGCAAGAAGGTGCGAGAGCAGTCTCATTTATAGTGCTCTGCCCTGGGGGCAAGTGGTAGGGTCAAAAGGTCGAACACCAAAAAATGGCACATTTTAAATTAAAATTACAGGCATATTTTAAAATATTTTTACTGAAACCTTGTATATGCAATTAACATTGGGGCGCATGAAATATCCAACGAGTTTTCGGATTTGACCCCCCTTGACCCTCAACCCCTCCCCCCCCCCCTGGTTCATGCCCCAATGGATGGGGACTTTGGGTCACAGGGATCAAAAAGAGAAGATTTTTTTTTAACTCAAAATTTGTAATTTGGCAAATTTAGTACCTTGATACATGTAGTTTGGCCCGCCGATGCTGAATGGGCCATACATAAAAAGTCACATACTCGACATTTTTTTTTTTTCTGCTGACGATGGATTTGGGTTCCATCTTCTCAAAAAACGTACAAATGGGACTCCGTGTGGGCGGCAGATTGAGACTGCTTGGAAGCTGATACCACTGCTCGCAGTTGTAGTATCCCCACACTTTCTTTTAAAATAAGACGGAAAGTCTAACAGTAGCATAGCCGGGCTTGTTTAATACTTTAGTTGTAGATTTAATAATACTTTAGTAGTACTATACTTTAGTAGTATTTAATAATACTTTAGTTTAATACTTTAGAAGAATAGTTTAATACTTGCTTAATACTCCCGCTAATTTCACCCCAAATCCACTTTTTTGAAATACCAACTTCTTTCCTGGAAGTCCTTGGTGTCCTTGTGTTTTATACTTCTCCCACCCCCACCCCTTCCCACGCCTCCTCCCCCCAAGCCCTCTCCCTCCCACACATCTCCCGATGTCCCTGCTCTCAAATGTTGTGTTTGTGTGCTTCCCCTTCTCTCCCCATCTTGTCTACCGCTCCCTCTTTTTATATATTTTGTTTGTCTGTTTGATTTGCTTGTGTGATAAATGTTAGCTCTTTCACGAGCCTCGATTCTGTATACAAAAAAAAGAGGATAGTATGACCTGGGTGGGGATACCAGTTAGCAAATAATGTAAGTATTAAAAAAAAATTGAAGTACTCTGAGTCTCTAAGCTGCCTGTCACCATGGGTAGTGAAGAGATTGCACTGAGACACTGGTTTATTCTGTATGTTTCGCATCAACAATGAACCAACCATACACCACTTCAATCCAGTAACTTTGCAGTCATGACAAAGGGATTGCAGTGTTACAATTATATTTACTATGTTATTATTATTATTATTATTACGAAGATGTCACTGTATTAACAAACCGAGGCTAATTCCTTACTCCCGCGATAATTAGTACAACTCTTCTCATCGAGTCATCCATGAACCATACACCGCTTCAATCCAGGAACTTTGTCGTCATGACAAAGGGATTGCAGTGTTACGATTATATTTACTGCATTATTATTATTATTAACATTATTATTACTAGGGCGTGCCCGTACGTGGGTGCAAAAAAACATGCGTGCAAACAACAACAACAAAAAAAAACTTTGAAACCACGTGGCAGTAACGACCACAGAACCCCCCCCCTCTATTTACATGAAATGGTTTGGTCCATTCGCAAAGCCAAAGCGAACGGCTTGCGAGTACGGTAGAACCCCCCCCCCTCTATTTACATGAAATGGTTTGGTCCATTCGCAAAGCCAAAGCGAACGGCTTGCGAGTACGGGTAAATAAATCGCCATAGCTCGGTAACTACTTCTCCGATTAATATGAAACCTTGAAAAGGCACATCCTCAGGTCCCCAGCAATATACCTGGCAAGTTTCAAGTATATCGGACCCGTGGTTGTCGAGAAACAGCGGTCACAGACAAACAAACAAACACACACACATACACACACACAGAGATTACTGGAATTATAGATAGATTAGTAGTAGTAGTATTACAAAAAGGATACTGCTGCATTAAGCAACCTGGGCTAATTTGTCCAAAGCGGTCTGAAGGTGAGGCATGGAGGCATGGAGCCTAAGGCTTTACGTACTTTGTTACTTTACGTACTTACTTTACGTACTTTACGTACTTTACTTTACCTACGTACTTTGTCGTTGAAAGACTCATAATGCCTATGCTTTTGATGATTGATGGTCATTTTAACAATCGGTTTGTTCATGTTTCACACTGGATGAAAAACGTGAAGGTAGAGCATGGTGTTTGTGATATATGACAGGTTCGACGATATGTTCAGCCTGAACGGCATTGAAATCAAAATAGCGGTGTGTGGGAATCAGCTGTCGTACACTGTAATGACATCACAGACGTAATCGCATCACATCACCCCTGTCATGTGACCAGATTCTTAGCTCTGATTGGTGTACATTTTTGAGGGACATACATACATACATACATACATACATACATACATATGGACAGAGAAACACTGCTCTAGACGGCTTTGTCATATGGTCTACGCTGTAAAAAATGGGGGTGTATAGTAATCGGCACCATCTGTCTGTCTGTCCGTCCGTCCGTCATGCTATCTTCTCCTTAGCATTTGTGCAGAAATTCGCGAAACTTGGTGGTAATGATCACCACATGACATGAAGTTGCAAGGGCGGTGTTATTTTGGCCCCATCCCTGTGGTGGGGTCAATAGGTCAAATACCAAAAGATGCTCTCTTCTCCAAAACTGCACACACAATTTTGATTAAACTTGACCATAACCCTCATCACCCGAAGGACAAACATCTTTTCACGGCATTAAAAAAAATCAGGGTCGTGAGGTTTTAACGGGGTCTTGACCCAACCCCCCACCCTCCCCTCAAAAATAGGTATGTGCTTTCTTCTCTACAACTAAACACTTTGATGAAACTTGATCACAACTTTCATCAATAACACGATTTTGATGAAACTTGATCACAACTTTCATCACGCATGATGTACTAACGTTTGTTCACGACATTAAAAAATCAGGGGTTTTGCCACCCAAAATAGGTATTCACTTTCTCCTGCGTCATATATTCCGTGGGTCATCCACGCCTACCAGTGGTTCCCTGGTTCTACCAGGTGAGCCTTGGGGCATTGCCCCATTTTATTATCATCACCATCATCATTGCTTTCATTTCTATAAATTTTATTAATGGAGTTTCACGCATTCTAGGTCATGTCTTCATGATAAGAATGCTCATCATCACCCTCAGTTAATTAGAGGAAATTAGTATTTTGTCCTGGCTATGACCTCATAGTGCACATAACTATCTCTCTCTCTCTCTCTCTCTCTCTCTCCCTCTCTCCCTCTCTCCCCGTCTCCCTGTCTCCCTCTCTCGCTCTCTCCCTCTCTCGCTCTCTCCCTCTCTCGCTCTCTCCCTCTCTCGCTCTCTAGCTCTCTCGCTCTCTCCCTGTCTCTCTGTCTCTCTCCTCTACAAAATACTGTTAAACCTTGAAGGGTCCAAAGTGTGAGTGAAAGATGTGCTTCATGGTCCATCAACTTGTTTATTCCTTGCAGACCCTTTCAAACAGCTATGGCGTACACCCTTTCTACATGGCTGTGGAAGATGAGGAAAATGCACATGGGGTCTTGCTATTCAACAGTAATGCCATGGGTAAGTCGATAGTCATCTTGAGACTCATCTACTCAGATATCCAAGCAGAATGACATGTTTTTTGACAGAAATGTATCATCAAGCATTTGGAGTGATGACCAATAGGAAGCTTGAAGCACTCATTAAAAGTTGAATAGTTGGGAACAAATACTGAAATGAACAGACAAATGCTTGCACATGATCATGATGAATATCCTGAAAATGTTTTTCTTGGGTATATGTCGGACCATTTGAAAAGTTGATTGCATATGGTTTCTTCAAAGAACCGCAAAAAAAGTCATGTTAGCAGAGACTATGCAGACTGAGAAAATGCAGAGATCAAGGCTTAAAAATGGAGAGAGAAAGATCATGAAACCAACAACATAGCAGGACAGGAGATACACAAAGACACACTTCAATATGAGCAGTGATTTGGGAATCGGTTTTTGCACATTTTTTATGTAGTACAGTGATGTTGGAGGATTTCCAAGCAGATGTAAGATGACCTCGGCAAAATTACAAGGTGAAAAGGGCAGAGAGAGCGAGAAAGGATGTGCAAGAGCAGCAGAGCAGGTTTTTAGGATAAGTGAGCTGATGCTGTCTGGTCCAGTCGCAGAGTCAGAGTTTAGGATTGAAAGAACCTTCTCAGTTGCAAAATACACATAGCCCAGGAACAGTTGGGTGTTACTGCGTAGGTGCATACAGAGAGAGCAAGGGGTTGGGGACAAAATATTTGGAAGCAAATGCAGTATTGAGGCATTCAAACTTCTCACAAGTGCATTCAGCCGTGGTGCCATTGAGAGGGAAGGGATGAATGGGGACCAGGTCCAATGAGGATGAGGAGGTCACACCCACCATACTCCAGAGACAGACTTAACAATGTGTACCAGGTTTTATAGGAGGGAGACAAGTTTGAAAGTTCAATCTTGAGGTTGGACAGATGTTGTTTTCTGGCTCTCCTGAGAGTGGATGTACACTTCTTGTGGGCTTTATGCCTTCGGTCGGGTTTGCTTTCCTGGAAGAAAAGGCAAGTTGTTTCAGAGCAACAGCCTCCCACAGGATTCAGTGTACCATGGATATGAAGAAGGATAGGATAATTGAAGATGAGATGGGATGAATCTGTGCATAAAAGAGATCAGGTTTCTGTGGAAGAATTATTATTTTATTTTTTTGTATACAAGATCGAGGCTCGTGAAAGAGCGAACATTAATCACACAGAAAGATAAACCGACACATAAAACATATAACATCGGGAGCGGTAGACAAGATGGGGAGAGAGGGGGAAGGACACAAACACAACATTTGAGAGCAGGGACCGAGAGACATGGAGACATCGAGAGATCTGTGGGAGGGAGAGGGCTTTGGGGGGGGGGAGGCATGGGAAGGGGGGGGTGGGAGAGGTATAAAACATATGGACACTGCCAGGACCTCCAGGAAAGAAGTTGGAATTTCAAACAACGTGGATCTGGGGTGAATTAGTGGGGGTAGAAAAGATAATAATAATAATAATAATGCATTTATTTTATATAGCGCTTTTCAGGGAGCCCAAAGACGCTTTGACAGAGTGCAAAACATAATGCATAGCAAAACATAAAAACAATTGCAAAAAACAAGAATCAATAAGGAAATATTCAAAGCAAAAAGGAGGGAGAAGGAGAAGAGATAGTCAGGGGTTAAATGCTGTGGGTTAAATGTTGAATGCAGTGTTGAACAGGTGGGTCTTGAGTGATGTTTTGAATGTGGTGAGTGAGGAGGAGTCTCTGATGGTGAGAGCTAGTGAGTTCCAGAGGGTGGGAGCAGCGATGGAGAAGGCCCTGTCCCCCCAGGATCTGAATTTGGTCCGGATGGGGGGGGGGGGGGGGGTCAGGAGGTTGGTACCAGCAGAGCGGAGGTTGCGGTTGGGAGTGTTTCTGGAGAGGAGGTCAGCCAGGTAGGATGGGGCCAGGTTATGGAGGGCTTTGTAGGTCAAGAGGAGGATTTTGTACTGGATTCTCTGGGAGATGGGGAGCCAGTGAAGCTTGTAAAGGACGGGGGTGATGTGGTCATGGGTCCGGGAATGGGTGAGTAGACGGGCAGCGGAGTTCTGAATGTATTGGAGTTTATTGGTGATTGTTGAGGGTGGACCATAGAGGAGGCTGTTGCAGTAGTCCAGACGGGACGTGATGAAGGCGTGGATGAGGGTTTCTGCAGCCATGGAGGAGAGGGATGGACGGAGACGAGCGATGTTTTTCAGGTGAAAGAAGGCTGTCTTTGTGATCTGTTTAGTGTATTTGTCGAAGGCGAGGGTTTGGTCAAAGATGATGCCAAGATTCCGGATGTGAGGGGAGGTGGATACTGCGATACCGTCGATGTTGAGGGCAAAGTTATTCGTGGATTTTATGAGCGTTTTTGGGCCAATGATGATTATTTCAGATTTATCATAGTTAAGTTTGAGGGAGTTGATTTGAAGCCAGGATTTTATTTCAGTGATGCAGTTTGTCAGGATAGAGTGGGTGGCGGTGGAGATGGACTTGGTGGAGATGAAAAGCTGGATGTCATCGGCGAAGCAGTGGAATTGGAGACCATGACGGCGGATTAAGTGACCCAGGGGGGACAGGTAAAGGATGAAGAGGAGGGGGACAATAACTGAACCTTGGGGGAGGGGAGCAGTGGGGGATTTGCAGTTATTGATGGAGATGAACTGGCGTCTGTCAGAGAGGTATGATTTAATCCAAGAGAGGGCAGTGCCAGTAACGTTAAAGGTGGTTTCAAGTCGGGTGAGGAGGATGGTGTGATCGATGGTGTCAAAGGCGGTGCTGAGGTCGAGGAGGATGAGAATGTTGAGGTTGCCAGCGTCAGAGGAGAGGAGAAGGTCGTTGGTGATTTTGAGGAGAGCAGTTTCAGTACTGTGGTTGGAGTGGAATCCGGATTGGAATGTTTCATACAGGTTATTGGCAGAGAGGTGATGTTTGAGTTGAGCGGCTACAGCGCGTTCCAAAACTTTCGACAGAAAGGGTCGGTTGGAGATGGGTCTGAAGTTGTTTAGGGTGTCAGGGTTTAGTCCAGGTTTTTTCAGAATGGGGGTAACAGCAGCAATTTTGAAGGATGGTGGGACGATGCCTGTAGACAGGGAGGAGTTTATTGTTGCAATGATAAGTGGAGAGAGAGCAGGAAGCCTAGCTCGTCTTCACGCTGTTGAAACCAAAGCATTCAGAATCATTGGAATCTCCCGCGATGAAGCTAACTCCAAGGGCCTCTCAGTCACTCACCGCAGGCAGGTTGGTGGTCTTTCCATCTTCTACCGACTCCTCTCTGGCCTTGCCCCCCCCAGCTCTCTCTGGGCTCTGTCCCGCAAATATTCCTACAGGTCGCACAAGATCTGCCTGCAACCCTCTTATGGTCAAACTGCCAAAATCAAGACTCTCTGCTCACCTTCACTCCTTCATTCCTCTCTTCTCCCACCTCTGGAACAAACTCCCTCACTCTCTTCAATCCCACTCCACCCTCCAGGTCTTTAAAACTGCTGTTCACCACCATCTCTTATCTTCCCCCATCCAAAACCTTGATCTTTTCTACCCCCGCTAATTTCACCCCAATTCCACTTTTTTGAAATACCAACTTCTGTCCTGGAAGTCCTTGGTGTCCTTGTGTTTTATACTTCTCCCTCCACCCCCCCCCCCCTTCCCACGCCTCCTCCCCCCAAGCCCTCTCCCTTCCACACATCTCCCTGCTCTGAAATGTTGTGTTTGTGTGCTTCCCCTTCTCTCCCCATCTTGTTTTCCGCTCCCTCTTTTTGTGTGTTTTGTTTGTCTGGTTGATTTGTTTGTGAAGTAAATGTTAGCTCTTTCACGAGCCTCGATTCAGTATACAAAAAAGAAAAGAAAAAAAAAGGGAGGCCTTGACAAAGCTGGAGGGGATGGGGTCAAGAGTGCAGGTGGCAGTTTTCATTCCTATGAGAGTTCAGAGAGGTCAGTAGGGGAGATTGGGGAGAATTGAGACAGGGGATGGCAGGATAAGGGGGGGCAGGTGGTTTGAGGGGGAGCGGGTGCGACGGTGGTCAAGCTGTTGTAGATGTTTTCAACTTTGCGTTGGAAGAATGAAAGGAAGGAGATGCAGTTGTCTATTGTGAATGACTGGGTGGTGGTGTTCAGGGGGCTGAGGAGTTTGTTTATTGTCGAGAAGAGTGCTTTTGGGTTTCCGGAGCCAGAGTGGATAATTTGAGAGTAGTAGGCGGAGCGGGCGCGGGAGAGGGCATCTTTGTAGTGTTGAATGTGGTCCTTGTAGGCTTGGGAGTGAATTGTGAGACCTGTTTTATTGCGGAGTCTTTCAAGTTGGCGAGCACGAGTTTTCATCAGGCGGAGTTCAGGGGTAAACCAGGCAGCAGAATAGGTGAAAGAAACTCTTTTGGTTTTTATAGGCACAAGTTGGTCAAGGCAGGAGGAGAGAGTGTGGTTGTAGTAGTCAGTGAGATCAGAAGGGTTGTGGAGGTCAACGAAGGGAGAAGTGGACATTTTTTCAGAGAGGGTGGATGAGAATGACGTAGGTGAAAGAGCGTTTAGCTTACGGAAGTTGATAGTGCGATAATGCCTTGGTGTTGGGGCGGGGATGTTGATGGTCAGAGTGATGGCTAAGTGGTCAGAGAGGGTGAGGTCGGAGCCAGAGATATGGTGCAAAATTAATCCAGTAGAGCAGACAAGGTCCAAAATGTGACCACGGTTATGGGTAGGAAAGTTGACATGTTGAGTGAGGTTAAAGCAGGTGAGTAAATCAGTGAAGTCAGTGGTTATCGTGGAGTCAGTGGAGTCCATGTCGATATTGAAATCACCAAGGAGGAGGATTGAGGGGGAGAGGGAACATAGCTGGGTCAGAAAGTAGGAGAAGTCAGACAGGAATGATGGGTGTGGTTTGGGAGGGCGGTAGACAACAGCCATGACTGACTGTGTGTGACCAGAGAGTTTAAAAGCCAGGTGTTCAAATGATGGAGCAGATGCGATGGAGATGAGGCTGGTCCTGATGTCTTGTCTGTGAATAACGGCAATTCCACCACCTCGGCCCTCCGAGCGTGGTTTATTGATGTAGGAATATCCATTGGGTGTGGTGAGGTTGAGTGCGAAGTAGTCCAGAGGTTGTTGTCAGGTTTCAGTGAGACAGAGAAAGTCCAGTTTATTTTCCAGGATGTAGTCGTTCAGGATGAGGCATTTGTTGTTGAGGGACCGGGTATTGAACAGGGTGAGCTTGATGTTGTTTTGTACGGCGGGGATGAACTCAGGTGATTTGGCCAGGGTTCGCAGACAGGAGGTGCGATTGTGTGCGTTGCTGTGACCAGGTGCGCTGGGACGATGAGTGTGAGTGCGCTGAGCCGACCAGAGGACGGGGATGGAGTGACCTGATTGTAAATGAACAAACTTACGACCAGAGCCACGGTGAATGTACCTGGGTCGTCGCAGGAGTACATTGGATTTGATTGCAGAGATGCATGATGGGGTGGAGCGGTTATTAAGCAGAAGAAGCCTTGCGGCGGAGTACCGCAGAGCCATGCCAGGCAGGAGCGAAGAGACGAACACGAGGCCAAGGTTGAGGAGGCTAAACAATGGCCACAACCCACGGGAGCGGGCCCGAGGAAACAGCGAAGGAGCCGGGCAGGTGAAACCAGGAGCAGAGCCGGGACCGAGCAGAGGGCAGACAGGAGCGAAGAGACGAGCACGAGGCCAAGGTTGAGGAGGCAAAGCGGCAAATGCAGCGGCAAACGACCGCCGCCGCTAATCAAGATCACGGCGGCAAACCGCCACCACCACCGCTGCAAACAATGGCCACAACCCACGGGAGCGGGCCGGAGGAAACAGCGAAAGAGCCGGGCAGGCGAAGCTAGGAGCAGAGCCGGGACCATGCAGAGGGCAGACTCAATGGCCAAAAATCCGCCACGACCACCAGAAAAGCAAGCTAAAGACAATGGCCCAGTCGGAGAAGCGGCGAACAAGCGACGCCAGCGTCCTCTCCGGACCGGACCGGAAGCGGAGGTCAGGTAAAGATCAAGGTTTTGGATGCGGGAAGATAAGAGATGGTGGTGAACAGCTGTTTTAAAGACCTGGAGGGAGGAGTTGGATTGAAGGGAGTGTGGGAGTTTGTTCCAGAGGCGGGAGAAAAGAGGAATTAAAGAGTGAAGGTGAGCAGAGAGCCGAGATTTCGGCAGTTTAACCATCAGAGGGTTGCTGGCAGATCTTGTGCGACCTGTAGGAATATTTGGGGGACAGAGCTCAGAGAGAGCTGGGGGAGCAAGGCCGGAGAGGAGTCGGTAGAAGACAGAAAGACCACCTACCTGCCTGCGGTGAGTGAGTGAAAGGCCCTCAGAGATAGCATCATCGCGGGAGATTCCAATGATTCTGAAAGCTTTGGTTTCAACAGCGTGAAGCCGAGCTAGGTGTGAGGCAGGAGCACCGGCCCAGAGGGGGGAACAGGATTCCATTGAGCTGCGGATGAAAGCCTTGTATGTGGTGAGGAGCTCAGGTGTGCCTAGGAAGGACTTCGCACGACGGAGGATGCCCAGTCGGTGACTGGCTTTGGAGGCCAGCTTGGAAATGTGGTTTTCCCAAGAAAGATCATGGCAGATAGTGAGACCCAAAAGTTTGAGCGACAGAACTTCTTGGAGAGGATTGTTGAGAAAGTAGATGGGAGGGTTGTCCAGTCGATCTTTTCGGAGAGATATAGTAAGAGTGTGAGATTTGTCAGGATTGAAAGACATGTTCCACTTGTTTGACCAGTCTGTGTATTTGTCCAGGTCTTCAGAGAGTGTGGGGGCTGCAGACTGCCGATCTGAGGGAAGAGGAATGGAGTGGCAGAGAGTGGAGTCAACAGCAAAGAGATAGAGAGGATTTTCCAGAGAGTCGGAGAGATCATTGATAAAGACCAGAAAAAGCACAGGGCCCATAACACTGCCTTGGGGAACTCCAGCCTGAACAGGAAGGGAAGATGAGAGAAATCCATTCAGGGCCACACGTTGACTATGACCAGAGAGGAAGTCCGCAAGCCATGAGTGGAGATTTCCATGGATACCATAGGAGGAGAGTTTGGTGAGCAGAGCTGGGTGCCAGACCGTATCGAAGGCACGTGATTTGTCAAGGCAGACAGCTCTGATTTCCTGTTTGGCATTGAGGACCTCCATCCATTGTTGAGACAGCAGAAGCAGCATGTCCAGAGTAGAGTAGTGACCTGGTCTGAAACCAAATTGATGATCAGAGATCAAGCCATTGGAGAAGAGGAAAGATTTCATATCTGAAGCAATGATGGATTCCATGACTTTGCTGATAAATTGGGAGCAGGCTGATTGGTCTGTAGTTGCAAGGATCTGTTTTTTCACCTTTTTGTGTAAAGCGGTAATGTTTGCTGATTTCCAGGATGCTGGCAGATGACCTTGAGCAAAAGATAGGGTGAAAAGAACAGAGAGAGGGTGAGATAGAGTGGCAGAGCAGGATTTTAGGACCCGTGGGCTGATGCCGTCTGGTCCAGTTGCAGAATCAGAGTCGAGGTTTGACAAAAACTCCTCCACCTTGTCAGGAGAGAAGGACACAGAGTCCAGGAGCAGTTGGGCTCGACTGGGAAAGGTGGGAACAGAGAGAGATGGGTTTGGGACTAAAGATTTTGAGGCAAACACAGAGTTGAGGCATTCGGCTTTGTCACGTGTGATGTCAACTGTGTGGCCATTTGAGGTAAGGGAGGGGATGGAGGGGGAACAAACACCAGAAACGGATTTGACCAGATGCCACCAGGATTTGGAGGAAGGAGACAGGTTTGAGAGTTCATTCTTGAGTGTGGAGAGATAGTGCTTCCTGGCACTCCTGAGGGTAGACACACACTTGTTCCGAGCTTGGTGGAAGGAACTGAGATTGCCTTCAGTTGGATTAGCCTTCCAAGAGGCAAAGGCAAGTTGTTTCAGGGCAACTGCCTCACCACAAGATTCAGTGTACCATGGACGGGAGGAAGGGTAAGACAACTGAAGACGAGATGGGCTAAATCTGTGCATGAGAGAGAGCAGTTTGCTTTGTAAGAATTCCCAGGAAGAATTGATGTCAGAGGCAGTGGAGATGGGAGACCAATCCAGACGATTGATGGCTGCTTGAAGACCGTCCCAGCCGGCCTGAGTGAAATGCCAGACTCGTCGACGCTGAGGAGGCTCTCTGAGAAAGGCCAGAGAGATGTCCACTTTGACAAGCACATGATCAGAAGAACCGATTGGAGCAGAAGAAGAGCAGCAGACATTAGCAGGGAAGTTTGTCATAACCAAGTCTGGAAGAGTAGATACTCAATTGGCTGAGATCCGGGTCGGGAAATTGACAGATTGTGTCAATCCTAGTGAGTCACAGAAGTCCTTTGCTGAGGTGCCATGACTGGTGAGAGAGGAACCCACACCCAACCAGCTGGCATGATGACAGTTGAAATCACCACATATGAGGAAGAGAGAGTTGGGATGAGTGGATAGAAGTTGGTCCATGTTGTCAGACTGAAATGTAAATGGAGTCATCACTGTTTGGAGGGCGGTACAGAACACATATGAACAAAAGGTGGGAGCAGAGAGGAAGCCGTAGCCAGAGGTACTCCTGGGGGTGAGGACGAGAGAGGGCAGTGCAAGGAGAGTGAGGAAGAGAGTTTTTGATAAAGATAGCCACCTCACCACCAGGACGAGGCTCAGGTCTATCAATACCGGAGGTATGTATTCGGTATGTACCGGAGGTATGTATGTATTCCCAGGCTCGGTTAATATCTATCAGGGGTAGTAGATATGGGAACCCAGTCCTGAAGAGTGATGGCTACTTGCAGTCCCTACTCTGCTTGAGTGAACTGCCAGACTCACCGGCGTTGAGGAAACTCTCTGAGAATTGCCATATAGATGTTTCAGACACAGGATGCAAGAGATTGAACAGAAGAAGAAGACCTCACAAGTTGATAACAAAGAGGAGACGAGATTAATAAGGACTGCAATCTTAGGACATTTACACAGTGGAATTCAAAGCCAAGTAGAGAGTGGACAGGCTTGGGGCGGTTTATAACCTCTGATGCATCCTTAAAATTCTCACAGTAGTACAACACACCAATTGACTTTATCTGCTCGTTCACCTTAAAACATTTGTGCACCGTGAAAGTCCTGACAACACCAGTAAACCTGAAAAGGGGATTCCATGTGAAATGCTATCCAGGTGGTTCCTCAGGAACACCTCTGGAATTTCAGTGATATGTCTGTCAAGTGATCCACATCAAGGGTTCTCCTGTCGGGGTGAATTGCTGTGCATTTGGCCAGATGATGACTTTGGAGCATAAAAATATCGTCTCAAAATAAACAAGTAATAAAGTTGTAAATGATCCTTTGTGCACCAACAATAATGGCTGATGGCATATAGAACAGATGATCGCAAACAGATAAAGATGCTGCGAATTTACATGAAAACAATTGTTGTGGTTGTTGAGTCTTTTTACAAGTGTATGTTTGAATGTGGATGGAATGTCACAATAATTGTCGATAAAAGTTTACTTGTAGACCCAAGACCTTCTTCAGAGGTGTGACCTTTCTCCATATCCTTGAGAATTGTTGTTTAGCAATCCAGCACTGCAGGTCTTTTTGCCTGTCGGCCTCGACCTATAGCTCTGGGAATATTGGGTCACGAACTTGTTTTGTTTTTAATCTGCCCGGGAGATGCTCTCAGCACCTTTGCAAGGCAGCTCGGAGCCAAATGAAATTGCCGCGACGTGAACAGTGTTGTGGATTTCACGACACGATGCACTGACTGACCACCACGGTTCAAACGTCACCTTTGAATTTATTTTATTTTCAATCTAATTGAGGTCAGTCTTTCAATTGTAAAATGTCAAAGGGACATTCTTAAGGGAAATGGAAAGGCAAATTAAATTTACATGAGACATCTGCACTGCAACTGAAGCACAGTAAGCAAGTGACCCAGAATGCTGCATCTACCATTCTTTCCAATATCCCATCTTACTGTTAAGGAAAACCCTTTGCCAACCATGATTCAGTTGGAGCAGTTGCTGGAGGGAAATTTATTGCTGGAAGAAAAAAAAAATTATTGAAGAAATTTATGAGAATGAATTCAGATTTTAGTTTTAAAAGTAATGCGTTGCGAAACCTCTGTGTCATTCAGTTAGGTTCTCAAAATATTCACAAATTAATCAGACATGACAAATAAAAGAAATTGATAAAATATTTATTTATACATATTTACGTATTTATCCTCTTGGTCCTGATGGGACATAAGGCTGCTTCGAGCTTTCAACATTTATCTCTATCCTTAGCTCCAGTCTGTTCCTCATGTCATGATGGACCCATATCACCCAACTCAGCTACCATAGTCCAACATCAAGTTGTTTTGACTTTGTGTGTTAGACTTCATTTATATACTGTACATTCATTACAAATTACAGAGTTAAGTCAAATATGATTACACTTTTATTTTTATTTTAAATAAACAGGAAAGGAAATTCCTGTGTGGGGCTAGTGTGAAATAATTCTGACTCAACCCGGGACCCGACCCAATGACCTCATCACTTACGCGGTGACAGCCCACTGAGCTATTTTTTCACACGAGTCCCACGCAGGAATTTACTTCCTGTTTATAAAAAATTGTGGATGAGTTAATCTCCAATGCACTTCCACATATACTTGCATACATATACAGTGCATTCAGAAAGTATTCAGACCCCTTCACTTTTTTCACATTTTGTTATGTTGCAGCCTTATGCTGAAATCGTTTAAATTCATTTTTTCCCTCATCAATCTACACTCAATACCCCATAATGACAAAGAGAAAACAGGATTTTAGAAAGTTTTGCAAATTTATTAAAAAGAAAAAACTGAAATATCACATTGACATAAGTATTCATACCCTTTGCTATGACACTTGAAATTTAGCTCAGGTGCCTCCCATTTCTCTTGATGATCTTTGAGATGTTTCTACACCTTGATTGGAGTCCACCTGTGGTAAATTCAATTGATTGGACATGATTTGAAAAGGCACACACCTGTCTATATAAGGTCTCACAGCTGACAATGCATATCAGAGCAAAAACCAAGCCATGAGGTCGAAGGAACTGCCTGCAGAGCAAAGAGACAGGATTGTGTCGAGGCACAGATCTGGGGAAGCCCACAAAAAAATTTCTGCTTCATTGAAGGTTCCCAAGAGCACAATGGCCTCCATAATTCTTAGATGGAATAAGTTTGGAAAAACCAGGATTCTTCTTAGAGCTGGCCGCCCGGCCAAACTGAGCGATCGGGGGAGAAGGACCTTGGTAAGAGAGGTGACCAAGAACCCGATGGTCACTCTGGCTGAGCTCCAGAGATCCTGTGTGGAGAAGAGAGAAACTTCCAGAAGGACAACCATCACTGCAACACTCCACCGACCTGGGCTTTATGGCAAAGTGGCCAGACGGAAGCCAATATATTGTTGCGGATCTCCCGAAGCCCGTTCCACGTTACAAAGGGAGGATTACACCCCTTTTATCCCCCTGGGTCTTCGGGTCCACGAGGCCAAATCGCCACTTCCGGAGCAAGCGTGAAAAAGGGTATCGGGTCAAGGTCGCACGTTCACTACTCTCCACAGTCCTCTACACTATGAGCCTCTCCAAGTGGGTGTACATTGTCACGGCTCGGCCTCGAAGGGCCCAGCGATCCATGCGGGTGGTTGGTCACCTGTATGTGGTGGCCGTCCAGCATTTATGATCCAAGGGGGGAGGGATCGATGGGCCGAGGTGCCGGGCTCCATCCCTTCGTGGGGCCTCGCGGTCCCACGCACGATGGCCCAGCCGGCCACGGTCGGAGCACCACAACCGATAGGGTGCGCGGCTCCGAAAACTCCTACCGCCCCTTGAACCCGGCCGATCGCCCTTGCCGCCATGGCACGGCACCAACCATACAGTGCGGGGGCCGGTCCGAATCGTGCACGCCGGTCCATGTGAGACCGACGCAGCACGGATTCCCTCCGCTCCCTGCAGCACACAACTCACTCGCGTTTGCGTTCACTCGCAACTCGCGTTCGCTACTCGTCCCGCTAAACGCTACCCCCGTCGGTGTCGATGCTTGAACCACGTCCTCACCACGCGCGACCCACTCCGCACTCGCACACCCAGGTGCCCCCACGCGCCTCCCACACACTCCGTTACAAACTCTTCCCGCACACAGTCCCGTGTGCATTCTCCCTCACACTCCATAACACACTCGGCCATTGCACACTCTTTTTCCACACCCCCAGGTGCGCACTCTCTCTCTACACTCTCGGGTACGCACTCTCTCTCACACTCCATACCAGTCGTATGCCGCACAATGGGCCCATCGCGAACGCCCGGGTCTCACTTCTGTCCCAAGCACGCTGAACACCCGTTCGCGCAAAACACATTCGCGCCATTTTCGCAACTCACCTCGGGGACCTCCTTCCCCAGCTTCTTCACCAGCACCTGAAAACTTTTAATTTCGTTAGTAAGCACGGCATCACAGTGCAAATACAGACTCTGCGCGGGTTCCATCACCTCCTCCCGTGATTTATTCACTTTCTCTCCCGTCTCTTCAGCCCCAATTGTTTCTTCTTTTTTAGCTCGACGATCGTCGGCGCCCATAAAATTTCTTTTTCCAACTCAGCCTTCGCTGGCGCCCCCGAAATTTTCTTTCCCAATTTGCCGATCGCCGGCTCCTCTACCATTTCCTCTCGCGTCGCGGCTCTCATAGCCCCGGACAACATAGCTGTCCTTTGTCCGAGCTCACTACCCACGCGTTCCTCGCACCGCTTCACCTCGTCACGTACCACCGCGACCTCCTCGCTCAACATGCGCCAAATTTCCTCCCCTGCCTTTTTCATGTCCCTCTTTGACTCTGCCATCATCTTTTCCCTGTCACACCTGGATTCGTCTATCATCTTTTTCATGTCATTATTCATTCCCCGAATTTCGTCTTTTTGGGCATCCATTTTTGCATTCATTTCCCTTCTTCATTTGTCCCCCTCTTCTTTCAGGCATGCTATGAATTGTGTCGTAAACCAATGCATGTCAAAACCCGCCTGCACAGCGGGCTCGGCTCCCGCCGCCACGGCGCCGCCATTTTCTAACCCTGCTGCCGCCCCCTCTTCGGCTTCCTCCACTACCAGCTGTCCCTGTTGGTCCTGGGTCATTAAATATTCTTCTACTTCATCTTCCATTACCCCCACCGGCATTTGACCGCCTTGGCCAGCCATAGTACGAATTTAATTTTGGTTTTAATACTAAATTTCGTACGCTCCTAATTTCGAGCGCGTGAAGCGCACTCTAGGTCCAATTATCCCACTCCTGACACCAATTTGTTGCGGCCAATTTGTCCAAATTGGTGTCCAAAATTTTTTTTTCAGGGTTCAAATCCCACTCCTGACTACCAATTTGTTGCGGATCTCCCGAAGCCCGTTCCACGTTACAAAGGGGGGATTAAACCCCTTTTTTCCCCCTGGGTCTTCGGGTACACTAGGCCGAATCGCCACTTCTGGAGCAAGTGTGAAAAAGGGTACCGGGTCAATGTCGCACGTACCTTTAACCCACGCTACCACGAAAGTGGGGACCGAACCTCGCACAAGCCATGCTTAATCGAGTACGCCCGAGCGGTATGCGTATCATGTGACTCGTGCCGTTACATTTATGGAACCCGATTCGAGCGGTTCTCGTCGTACCAGGCGAGGCCAATCAATGGAAGAGACGGGAATGGTCAAATAAGAGGAATAACATGATTTATTATTTATGTACAATGATTCGCAGAAGGAAAGGACACAGAGCAGAAGCTTAATCAATCTTAACAAAATCCCAGACACAGGGCCCACTCACACACACTGAGAGAAGAAGAGAAGAAGTTTGCGCGCCAAACGCGCTTTGCCGTCGGTCACTCGGGCAGCTCGCCCGGCGTGGCTCTCTGGCGGTCACGGCACATATGCAGGCGAAGGCAGGCAGGAGGAGATCGCGCGTCTGTGGCCCGGCATGGGTCGTCCTCTCGAGCGCGCGATTAATACAGCGCAGAGTGCAGGGCACGGGGCACGGGGCAAGTTCATGTACAATCACGATAACCGGCAATTCAATGAACTCGTTCTGCGGCGCGTTCTCGTGCGTTCTCATGCTCAACTCGGGCTCCGACTCAACTGAACTGACGCGCAACTCTCTTGAACTCAACTGATCTGAGAACTCCGAACTCATCTCTCGTCTCAGGTGGGGGGGACTCGGAGCAGGGTTTTATGGCTCCGCCCCGGCCCTACTCGAATGTTCCAAACCCCACCTCTCATCGTCGTGGTTAGCCACTCCCCTCGAGCCCTGATTGGCTGCTCGTTGCTTACAGGCCACTCCCTCCTGCAGGCCCTCCCTTCGGCCTCGCCAGACTTGTTCAGGCCTGCCACGTGGCATGCTAGCGCCAAAAGACCGCCCTACTCACTGGCCTGCTCAACGCAAAGCTAACACAGGACAGGACTACTCTTACATTCACGAAGAAATAACTGAACTATCGCGAGGCTTCATGTTGTGGTGCGTCTACCTACGAGGGGGAATTATCCTTTATTCCAAAACCACAACAATATATATATATATATATATATATATATATATATATATATATATATACACAGACTTGGCATTTAATATGGAATATTTTTTTTGTGGGGGTGAACTTACTTTTCAAGATGACTTAGAACCAAAAGTTCATTGGAATTATGTTGAAATTATTCGAGATTTTGTTCATGTGACCTTTAAAAGAAACAAAAACCACATTTGACATTTCGAAGCAAATAAATTGATCCTTGAAAGTGATGTAAACTGATATCGAACTCAATTCACGGACAGTACTGTGTTAAACTTCTGTGCGTTTTCCAGAAGTATCTCTTTATTTTGCACATTAGCCAAAAAGAATTTCAACAAAAACAAAAGCTAAATTATGACTGGGATTACGGACAGTAAAATTACAGTTCAGTGCTTCGTGTAACCCCCACGAGCATTCAGGAGAGCACGTACACGTCGAGGCATGCTGTTCACGAGATTTGCCAAGGTTTGGACAGGAATCGCTTGCCATGCAGTGACAATCGTCTGCTGCAATTCATGCACAGAGGCAGGCTGCTGGTCCAAGTTGTCGATTTGACGCGTTAATTCTGCCCACAAGTTCTCTATCAGATTCATATCCGGGGACATGGCAGGCCACTCCATATGCTCGACTCCACGGTCAGCAAGAAAGTGTTGGATCATGCGAGCACGATGAGGCAGTGCATTGTCATCTTGGAAGACAAAGTTTCCTCGAAAGGCTGCACGAGCAAATGGAAGCAATGTTTCTTCCAGAATGATCCTGTACTTGAACTATTTCAGGTTTCCATTCAGAACAACCAGGTCAGTTTTGCCCCCTGCATGAAAAGCAGCCCAAACGGTCACCCCACCACCTCCAGCTTGGACTCTTGGCACTATACAATCTTCGTTGTGGGCTTCATGCACTTGTCTGTGCACTCGGACGCGGACATCTTGACGAGAGACCAGAAATCTAGACTCGTCACTGAAGGTCACGTGATTCCAGTTTCCTGGCTGCCATTGACGGTGCTCTCTGGCCCACTGCAATCGGCGCTGGCTGTGTTGTCTGGTCAGGCGAGGCTTTCTCAGGGGACGCCTGGCACGATAGCCTGCTTGAACCAGTCGTTGGTCGACTAGCCTTCTGGATACAGGCACATTTGTCAGTTGCTGCCACTCAGCCCTAAGCCGATTAGCTGACTTGGTACGGCCATTGCAGACTAATCAGTGCAGCTGGCGATTATCTCTCCTTGTGGTTCTGCGTGGACGTCCTGGCCTCGGTATTGGAGTAGGGACACCCCTCTGAGCATTTCGTTTCAGGATCTTTGACACCTGACCTTGAGTGATGCCATACTTCCGAGCAATTGCACGCTGTTTCATGCCAGAATTTCGTAAAGCCACCACTCCATGACGAACAGCATTGTCACGTTGACGGACCATCTCCAGAGGAAGCGGCAATAACTTTTGTCGACGTGCAGCAGTTGTTTTCCACTAATACAGAACGCAACAACCCTTATATACCCGATTGTGAAGCCAATCGTCAAATGTACCTGTCCTTACATTTTGTCACGCCACCTGTGATATAATCCTGTTATTGACTTCTTGCTGCGAAAGACAATCAGTGACATGGTTCTTTCAACAAAGACATCACCGAAGCATAAAATAAACTCACCAGATTGATATACTGAGTTCAGAAAGTAAACCCAAGTCAAGAAAAAAAAAATATTCCATATTAAATGCCAAGTCTGTGTATGTATATATATACACAAAGAATTAAGTTAAGCACCCCCCCCCCCCGTTTTTTTACAACCTCGCACATTACAAGTTTGTTGTCGTCAAAACAGTGTAATATACCCATGATATTGCTATATTTTCTGGAGAAGTGATATTATGGTCACATAAAAACATAACAATCATGCCGTTTTCAATATTTTATTCTGAATAATTTAAGGTGAAAATTTTTGGGAATTTTAGGCATATTTTCACCTCAATTTAAGTATGGAGCTATAGGTCCATCACGGACAGTGTGGATGACGTTTATGTTTTCTAACGTACAGTCATTGTTCTGAGAAGACCTCTAGCGATCTTTGCGTCAATAACGTGTGTAGGACCCACGTGATCGGATCACTGACTCAACCCTACGTCTCATAGACCCTGTAAGCCGTCGTATGCGTTGCTGTGGCAGGTTGTTCCATTCCCGATGTAATGCACGTTCCAATTCATCCAGATTGGCTATTGGAGGGACCATCTTCGCAACCTTAGAATATATGCCAATGTATACATATACACAAAGAATATATATTAGGGGGTGCTTAACTTAATTCTTTGTGTAGGGGTGCTTAACTTAATTCTTTGTGTATATATATATATATATATATATATATATATATATATATATATATATATATATATATATATATATATATATATATATATATATATATTATATTGTAACGGATTTTGGAAACCGTGCACTGTGTGTGTAATTCATTGTAAATATACCCCCATTGTAAATAATGTAATGATTCCTGTAAATACCTCCATTTGTGTAAAGGTCAAAGGTCGTCCCTTTAGCTAGTCCATCGCATACATGTAGAAAATCATAGGCCCTTCTAAATAGTTATTTCTTTATTATGTGTTTCAGTTATTATGTGTATTATGTGTATTATGTGTATTGTGTATTATGTGTATTGGCGGTCCCCCTGTGCTGTCTTTCCCTCGTGGTCCCCCTGTACTGTCTTTCCCTCGTGGTCCCCCTGTGCTGTCTTTCCCTCGTGGTCCCCCTGTGCTGTCTTTCCCTCGCGGTCCCCCTGTACTGTCTTTCCGTCATGGTCCCCCTGTGCTGTCTTTCCCTCGTGGTCCCCCTGTGCTGTCTTTCCCTCATGGTCCCCCTGTGCTGTCTTTCCGTCATGGTCCCCCTGTGCTGTCTTTCCCTCGCGGTCCCCCTGTGCTGTCTTTCCGTCGCGGTCCCCCTGTGCTGTCTTTCCCTCGTGGTCCCCCTGTGCTGTCTTTCCCTCGTGGTCCCCCTGTGCTGTCTTTCCCTCGTGGTCCCCCTGTGCTGTCTTTCCCTCGTGGTCCCCCTGTGCTGTCTTTCCCTCGTGGTCCCCCTGTGCTGTCTTTCTCTCGCGGTTGTCAGCTCTTTCACGAGCCTCGATTCAGTATACAAAAAAAAAGAAAAAAAGTCAAGGCTCTGTCTTCCACAAGTTGACCTTGCGCTGCACCAAATCAAATAAGATAGATCCCCTCTCAATTGCCCAGAACCTCCATTGCCGATTGTATTGCCAACTGCATTTGCCTTCATTGCGGCGTGGTCAACTCGGAGAAGAAGGGTGTGGCCCCACCTCATCATCAGAAGGAGGAGTGAGCCAGTCCCCGATCAACCAACCAAGCATGAGGGGTTTGGCCTGAGAGGGCGGAGGAAAGAAACTTCGAGGAGGTTCAAGAAGATTCCATGGGCGTGGTTATATAACCCATCGCGCGGAGCCCCCACCTCAGTCCAGTTGAGGAGGAGTTGAGGAGAAGCTGAGAGAGGTTTTTGAGGGAGGTGCGCTGGACCAGAGGCAGCTTCTGTGGAGTATTTGAGAGAGCGTCGGAGACGCAGGAGGCGGAGGACGAGTGAGAAAGCTGGCGGTGTGAAACCGAATACGTGGAGCTGCCGGCTCCTCGCTGCCAGCCCGGAGCGGAGCTGTGTGCCGGGTTTTCGCCTCGACCCCAAAAGCGTGGACCGAAGCGCGAGCTTGGAGCCGGACCTCGACGCCTACCATCTGCCTGGACCCTCCTCTGCCATCCCAAACCATCCCTGCCATTCCATCCTTTTGTGTGCGTGAGTTTGTTTTGTGTGTCTTGTCCCTGGGAATAAGTTAAGCCTGCGTAGATAAGCTAAGGATTGCACTGTCTTCTTCTTCTTCTGTAAATTACTTTCGTTTCTTTCCTTCTCCTTGGTTTCTTTGGTTGTGTAAATAGTAGTTAATAAATATCTGTTCCTTCACTTTGGTTTTCTTTCCCATCCGATTGTCTTTGTGATTTCCCCATTGAGTACCTGTGGTGCAATTTCGGCCAACGCTTATGAATCGGGTTACTTTGTTAAATGGCTCGAACGTCGTGTTGCTAAAACCGCTCGGCAATGAGAACATCTAAAACCGGGGTTCGAGCGGTACTTGTCTCCCTGTTCTGCGGAGGGACGGGTAAAGGTATTCGGGATAAACCCTGGACCCATAACCCTGGTCCGTTCTATCCCACGGGAGAGCGTTACAAGTAGCAGGACCGGTGGAGACGGCCAGCTTAACAGGACAAGGGGATTAACCCCCCCTTGCTAACGGGAGAGCCGTCCCCCGTTTCCGTAACAATATATATATATACACAGTCACGTGAAAAAGTAAGTACACCCCATGTAAAGTTTTCACTTTTTCAAACATATTTCAACATGCAGCTATTTGATCTTCATTTCAACAATACTGAAAGATAAAGGTGATATATTATAACAAATATCATGAAACATTTACATTTTGTAGTCCATTGTATAATTTAAATAAACATAAATGCAAATTTCACATGTGGAAAAAGTAAGTACAACCCCATGAAATGTTTTTTTAAATCTTTTTAACATATTTGGACATATCAATATTTCATCTTCATTTAAAACAGTATCTATAGATAAAGGTGATCTAATTGAACAAAAAACAATGAACAATTGACTTTGCAATAATTTATTCAACAAAAAATTAACAGAGATGCCATTTCCTTCTGTGGAAAAAGTAAGTACACCCTTGGCTCTAATAGGTGGTATTGCCCCCCTTTGGCAGAAACAACCTCAGGTAGGCGTTTCTTATAACTGTCTCCCATTCTCTGACATCCGACTGGGAGAAATTTTTGCCCACTCCTCCATGCAGAATTCTTTCAGCTGTGCGATGTTTGAGGGTTTCTTGCATGCACAGCTCGTTTCAAATCCCCCCACAACATCTCGATGGGATTTAGATCCGGGCTTTGACTTGGCCATTCCAGAACCCTCCATTTCTTCTTTTCAGCCATTCCTTGGTGGATTTACTAGTATGTTTAGGGTCATTGTCATGTTGCAAGGTCCACCTTCGGTTGAGCTTCAACTTTGCGACAGATGGCCTCACATTATCCTCAAGCACCCTCTGGTACAATGAAGAATTCATAGTGGATTCTTTGATGTGAGCTGCCCAGGCCCCTGGTGCAGCAAAGCTGCTCCAAACCATAATATTTCCACCACCATGCTTTACAGTTAGTATCAGGTTCTTGTGGTCAAATGCTGTCTTTGGTTTTCGCCAAACATGTCTTCTGGTACTGTGGCCAAATAGCTCTACCTTTGACTCATCTGTCCAGAGCACATTGTTCCAGAAGTGCTGGTCTTTGCCTCGGTGTTCATTGGCAAACTTTAGTCTTGCCCTGATGTTCATTCAGGACAGCAAAGGTTTCCTCCTGGCACACCTCCCATGAAGATCAAATTTGTGCAGCCTCTTTCTAATGGTAGCCTCGTGCACTTTGACATCAACAGTGGCAAGAGCTACCTGTAGGTCCCGTGATGACATTCTGGGGTTCTTCGAGACCTCTTTCAGCATCTTGCGGTCTGCTCTCAGCTGAACTTGCTGGGGCGGCCTGGCCTGAACAAGTTGGCAGTTGTTTGGAATCTTCTCCACTTGCAGATGATCTTCCGGACAGTCGAATGATTGATTTCAAATTGTTTGGAGATCTTTTGAAATCCCTTCCCAGACTCGTAGGCATCTATAACCTTCTTTCTGAACGCCTCAGAGAGCTCTTTTGATTGAGGCATGGTGATGCCGCACACTTCAACAACAAAGAGCAAACTAAACTAAATGTCTGAGGTTTAAATAAGACAGGTTCCTCCAAGATCCTCTCTAACGATGTTCTAATCATTTGCCACTAGGCTGGTGCACCTTATTCTAATTTTAGGTATTTGAAGTAGTGATAAATGTCGGGGTGTACTTACTTTTTCCACATGCGAAATTTGCATTTATGTTTTTTAAATGATACAATGGACTACAAAATGTAAATGTTTCATGATATTTATTATATTATATCACCTTTATCTGTCAATATTGTTGAAATGAAGATCAAATATCTGTGTTGAAATATGTTGAAAAAGTCAAAACTTTAGATGGGGTGTACTTACTTTTTCACGTGATTGTATATACTAGGGCATGCCCGTACGATATATATATCTAAAATTATATCCCCCCCCCTATTTACATGAAATGGTTTGGTCCAAAGCGAACGGCTTGCGAGTGGTGACAATCCCCCCCCTCTATTTACATGCAATGGTTCGGTCCAAAGCGAACGGCTTCCGGAGTTTGGTAAAGAAATCGCCATCGCGTACACAAACGCGCAGGAAAGCGAATGAATCGCAAATTCGTTTTTATTAGTTGTAAAACATAATGCCCAATTATTCAATTATCGCCAACGTATTTTGGCTTTTTGCAATTTAATCGCAAGGCAAAGTAGAAAGAGAAGAGGGAAAAAAAGAAAAGCCTTGCCTTGCTGCAAACAGCTGCTGCAAACAACAACAACATGGAAGGCTGCACTGTCCGGAAGTTGGCATATCGCAGTTACGATTATTTTAGTGTTAATGGCCAATTATTCAATTAGCGCCAACGTATTTTGGCTGTTTGCAATTTAATCGCAAGGAAAAGTAGAAAGAGAAGAGGGAAAAAAAGAAAAGCCTTGCATTAACGCATTAACGCTTGCATTGCATTAACGGTTCGGCACACGTGATAGCTCGCTGCTCTCTGATTGGTTGAAGCGTTTTTTGGACATAGCTCGGTAGGTACTTGTCCGATTAATTACAAACCTTGAAAAGGCACATCCTCGGGTCCCCAGCAATATACCTGGCAAGTTTCAAGTATATCGGACCCGTGGTTGTCGAGAAACAGCGGTCACAGACAAACACACAGACACACAGACACACAGACAGACACACAGAGATTGCTGGAATTATAGATAGATATATATATATATATATATATATATATATATATATATATATATATATATATATATATATATATATATATATATATATCCCAGAGTCCTTAGAAGTTATAAGGTTGTTGGTCGAGTCTTATTCCAATTACCCAAGTACTACCTCCGGCCGTAAAGCAAGGAGATAACTCCCGCCCAAACCACGGCGTTAATGGACACGCCGAGCGAAGCGAGCCGTGATTCGGGCCGTTAACAGGGACTAAACCCGATTCTAGCGGTTTCAATCATGCCATGTTTACCCAATGATGGAAAGGACGGATGCGATCGGATGGAGAGGAAACCAGAAGGTAGGAAGAACAAAGATGGGTTTATTACAATTTACAAGAAGAAGAGGAAAGGAAAGGGATGTTCAAGAGAGGAAGAGGAAGGAGCAGCACACAGGGTAATACCCCAGACAAACATACACACTCACACGGGGACTGTAGTTGGTAGATGGAAGGTCCGGCAATGGGGTCCAGGCTCCAGTCGACTCCGGTCCAGCGGGAGAAACCCGGCAGGCAGCTCCGCGTATGGTTGAACGTGAGCGGACAGTTTATATAACGGGGGGGGGGGAGGGGGGCTGGGACGCTGCGTACGTAATTCGTGCACACTTGTGCCAAGCGCTCTCTCTCTCTCCCTCTCTCTCTCTCAAGTCCTCCTTCGATAAGGTGCGCTCTCCCAATTAGTTCTGTGATGAATGCCGTGCACACGCAAGTCCCGTGGTGAAGGTGAGCTCTCTCCCGCAGTAAGTCCGAGTCCTTCCGAGTCCTTTTGCAATGCAATCAGCGCGCTCTCCCCGACAAAAGTCCGTGAAAGGGCTTTGCGTTCGCGCTTATATAATGCGCCACGCGATCACTCCGCGCTCCCCAAAGCCACGCCCGTTGGTGATGTTCCTTCAGCCCTGGTTGGCTGGTGGGGGCTTACCGGCCACGCCTTTGATGACTGGATGACGTGGCCACACCTTCTTCTCGGCGTTCCGTCCCCTTTCTCGGGCCTAACCGCATGGCTTATGGCGGCGCTTGAGCGAACGCTAAGGCAGCGAACGCTGCTGGCAGAGGCGCGTGATGGTGTTCCTTGGAGAGGGAGGTCGGCAAAAATGGACGGAATGGGCCTACTCTTATTTGATCGACGCAACGCAGATTCAACTATTGGAAACACGGCCTTATCTAAAACACATACTAATGAAATAACTGAGTTCCTATGGTGGCCTACGTGTTGCTTGTGGCCTAACTAGGGGTGCTACCTTTAACCTTTTAATGATGAGATATTTACAAGAGTTTATATACAAGTGTGGGTTCTAAAACCGCAACAATATATATATATATATATATATATATATATATATATATATATATATACGGGAGCATAAGCTGGATCAGCACGTCACTGCATCCTTGGACGACTCCTCAGCACTATCCCGACACACACCACTGTGTGTGCTATGGAATGAGGTGTTTTTCTGGCGGCCGGAGTGCAAATCCTGCCACCAATCTCGTTGAGAGGACCGAGTACCCTGGTACTCATTTCACCAACCACGAAAGGATGACAAGCTGAGTCAACCCCACCTGGTATTATTCAACAGCTGAACGGGATTCAAACTCAGGACCTTAGGATTCCAAGCCCGCCACCCTAACCATTAGCTAAACACCAGGTATACTGATATAGCGCAATGCATATTGTCTGGCTCAGTTGGCCCATTGACACAACATTGTGGCAATAGACTCATGAACCAGCTTGGTGCCATTGAATCAGTCGGCCATTGCGGTTACTCTGACTTGACCCGCAGGGACTCATACCAGGTTACTGGGATGATCTGCTGGCTTCAATACAAACCAAAAAGAGATTGATAAATTATGTGGTATTTCCAGCTGCAATGTATGGATGTGAGTTATGGATAGTGAAAAGGAAAGAAAGGAATAAGATTGATAGTTTTTAAATGTGGTGCACGACAAATGTTGAAAATTCTGTGGACAAAAACAAACAAGAAAAAAGAACAATCAATTCGGTGATTGAAGAAATTAGACCACCACCATGTGCATTGGAAGCGCTGATGTTAACACAGAAACTAAAACGTCATACTTTGGATACATCATGCGTGCAGAAAACGAATATGTGGAGAAGTCTATCATACTGGGTATGGTTAAGGGAAGAAGAGTAAGACGGCAGACCATGTATCTTGGGAGTAAAGACTGCAACCAGACTGTCTTGCCCGAGTTTCAGGAAGCAGTGCAGGTTGGGGATGTTTGGAGAAATGCGATCATGAATGCCACCATAAGTCATACAAGACTTCAACTGGATAACTTGAACTGGATAAATTCATTGAAAAACAATGAACTATCATTTTAGTTAAACACGTTTTTTTTGTTTTAATACACTGATTAAAAAAAGAAACAATTTTCACTGCATCAGACTTTTTAATAATACACTTATATTTCAGTGAAACTAACTTTTTAACAACATTAAACTCACATATCCATCAATCAATCTTTTTCATGCCAAACTAACTTTTCAGTGAAAATAACTTTTTTAACAATTAACTAACATGACAGTGATAATATCTTAACAACGGACTAACATTGCAGTGAAACTAACTTTTTAACAATAAACTAACTTTTTAACAATCAACTAACATGACAGTGATATTATCTTAACAAGGTACTAACATTGCAGTGGAAATACAATCTCAGCAATGGACTTACTAACATTGCAGTGAAAAAATTTTTTTAAACACCAAACGAACATTGCAGTGAATCTAACTTTAACAAAGAATGAAAATTGCAGTGAAAGTAACTTCAACAAAGAACGAGCATTGCAGTGAAAATAACTTTTAAACAACGAAGTAATATTGCAGTGAAGCTAACTTTTTAACAAAGAACTAACCTTGCAGAGAAACTAACTTTTTAACAATAAACAAGTTTGAGCAAAGAACTAACATTGCAGGGAAACTAACTTTTTAACAATAAACAAGTTTTAGCAAAGAACTAACATTGCAGGGAAACTAACTTTTTAACAATAAACTAACTTTTTAACAATCAACTAACATGACAGTGATATTATCTTAACAAGGTACTAACATTGCAGTGGAAATACAATCTCAGCAATGGACTTACTAACATTGCAGTGAAAAAAAATTTTTAAACACCAAACGAACATTGCAGTGAATCTAACTTTAACAAAGAATGAAAATTGCAGTGAAAGTAACTTCAACAAAGAACGAGCATTGCAGTGAAAATAACTTTTAAACAACGAAGTAATATTGCAGTGAAGCTAACTTTTTAACAAAGAACTAACCTTGCAGAGAAACTAACTTTTTAACAATAAACAAGTTTGAGCAAAGAACTAACATTGCAGGGAAACTAACTTTTTAACAATAAACAAGTTTTAGCAAAGAACTAACATTGCAGGGAAACTAACTTTTTAACAATAAACGAACTTTTTTTAAATTAACTAACGTGACAGAGATATTATCTTTACAACGTTCTAAAATTGCAGTGAAAACAAAATTTAACTTGTTTTATTTTTTTTTTTAATTAATTTTAGCACTTCCACTCTACTCTCTGTGAATACATGAAGTCTTTGTTCATGTTGATTGTTATTATCGAGATGGTTCACATGTTTATTAGCACTTCCACTCTACTATCTGTGAATACATGAAGTCTTTGTTCATGTTGATTGTTATTATCGAGATAGTTCACATGTTTATTAGCACTTCCACTCTACTCTCTGTAAATACATGAAGTCTTTGTTCATGTTGATTGTTATTATCGAGATGGTGCACATGTTTATTAGCACTTCCACTCTATTCTCTGTAAATACATGAAGTCATTGTTCATGTTGATTGTTATTATCGAGATGGTGCACATGTTTATTAGCACTTCCACTCTATTCTCTGTGAATACATGAAGTCTTTGTTCATGTTGATTGTTATTATCGAGATGGTGCACATGTTTATTAGCACTTCCACTCTACTCTCTGTGAATACATGAAGTCTTTGTTCATGTTGATTGTTATTATCGAGATGGTGCACATGTTTATTAGCACTTCCACTCTATTCTCTGTGAATACATGAAGTCTTTGTTCATGTTGATTGTTATTATCGAGATGGTACACATGTTTATTAGCACTTCCACTCTATTCTCTGTGAATACATGAAGTCTTTGTTCATGTTGATTGTTATTATCGAGATGGTGCACATGTTTATTAGCACTTCCACTCTACTCTCTGTGAATACATGAAGTCTTTGTTCATGTTGATTGTTATTATCGAGATGGTGCACATGTTTATTAGCACTTCCACTCTATTCTCTGTAAATACATGAAGTCTTTGTTCATGTTGATTGTTATTATCGAGATGGTGCACATGTTTATTAGCACTTCCACTCTATTCTCTGTGAATACATGAAGTCTTTGTTCATGTTGATTGTTATTATCGAGATGGTGCACATGTTTATTAGCACTTCCACTCTACTCTCTGTGAATACATGAAGTCTTTGTTCATGTTGATTGTTATTATCGAGATGGTGCACATGTTTATTAGCACTTCCACTCTATTCTCTGTAAATACATGAAGTCGTTGTTCATGTTGATTGTTATTATCGAGATGGAACACATGTTTATTAGCACTTCCACTCTATTCTCTGTAAATACATGAAGTCTTTGTTCATGTTGATTGTTATTATCGAGATGGAACACATGTTTATTAGCACTTCCACTCTACTCTCTGTGAATACATGAAGTCTTTGTTCATGATGATTGTTATTATCGAGATGGTACACATGTTTATTAGCACTTCCACTCTACTCTCTGTAAATACATGAAGTCTTTGTTCATGTTGATTGTTATTATCGAGATGGTGCACATGTTTATTAGCATTTCCACTCTATTCTCTGTAAATACGTGAAGTCTTTGTTCATGTTGATTGTTATTATCGAGATGGTGCACATGTTTATTAGCACTTCCACTCTATTCTCTGTAAATACATGAAGTCTTTGTTCATGTTGATTGTTATTATCGAGATGGTGCACATGTTTATTAGCACTTCCACTCTACTCTCTGTAAATACGTGAAGTCTTTGTTCATGTTGATTGTTATTATCGAGATGTTGCACATGTTTATTAGCACTTCCACTCTATTCTCTGTAAATACATGAAGTCTTTGTTCATGTTGATTGTTATTATCGAGATGGTACACGTGTTTATTAGCATTTCCACTCTATTCTCTGTAAATACATGAAGTCTTTGTTCATGTTGATTGTTATTATTGAGATGGTACACATGTTTATTAGCACTTCCACTCTATTCTCTGTAAATACATGAAGTCGTTGTTCATGTTGATTGTTATTATCGAGATGGAACACATGTTTATTAGCACTTCCACTCTACTCTCTGTGAATACATGAAGTCTTTGTTCATGTTGATTGTTATTATCGAGATGGTGCACATGTTTATTAGCACTTCCACTCTACTCTCTGTAAATACATGAAGTCTTTGTTCATGTTGATTGTTATTATCGAGATGGTGCACATGTTTATTAGCACTTCCACTCTATTCTCTGTAAATACATGAAGTCTTTGTTCATGTTGATTGTTATTATCGAGATGGAACACATGTTTATTAGCACTGCCACTCTACTCTCTGTGAATACATGAAGTCTTTGTTCATGATGATTGTTATTATCGAGATGGTACACATGTTTATTAGCACTTCCACTCTACTCTCTGTAAATACATGAAGTCTTTGTTCATGTTGATTGTTATTATCGAGATGGTGCACATGTTTATTAGCATTTCCACTCTATTCTCTGTAAATACGTGAAGTCTTTGTTCATGTTGATTGTTATTATCGAGATGGTACACATGTTTATTAGCACTTCCACTCTACTCTCTGTAAATACGTGAAGTCTTTGTTCATGTTGATTGTTATTATCGAGATGGTGCACATGTTTATTAGCACTTCCACTCTATTCTCTGTAAATACATGAAGTCTTTGTTCATGTTGATTGTTATTATCGAGATGGTACACGTGTTTATTAGCATTTCCACTCTATTCTCTGTAAATACATGAAGTCTTTGTTCATGTTGATTGTTATTATCGAGATGGTACACATGTTTATTAGCATTTCCACTCTATTCTCTGTAAATACATGAAGTCTTTGTTCATGTTGATTGTTATTATCGAGATGGTACACGTGTTTATTAGCATTTCCACTCTATTCTCTGTAAATACATGAAGTCTTTGTTCATGTTGATTGTTATTATCGAGATGGTACACATGTTTATTAGCACTTCCACTATATTCTCTGTAAATACATGAAGTCTTTGTTCATGATGATTGTTATTATCGAGATGGTACACATGTTTATTAGCACTTCCACTCTATTCTCTGTAAATACATGAAGTCTTTGTTCATGTTGATTGTTATTATCGAGATGGTACACGTGTTTATTAGCACTTCCACTCTATTCTCTGTAAATACGTGAAGTCTTTGTTCATGTTGATTGTTATTATCGAGATGGTACACATGTTTATTAGCACTTCCACTCAACTCTCTGTAAATACATGAAGTCTTTGTTCATGTTGATTGTTATTATCGAGATGGTACACATGTTTATTAGCACTTCCACTCTACTCTCTGTAAATACGTGAAGTCTTTGTTCATGTTGATTGTTATTATCGAGATGGTACACATGTTTATTAGCACTTCCACTCTATTCTCTGTAAATACGTGAAGTCTTTGTTCATGTTGATTGTTATTATCGAGGTGGTTCACATGTTTATGAGCACTTCCACTCTACTCTCTGCAAATACATGAAGTCTTTGTTCATGTTGATTGTTATTATCGAGATGGTACACGTGTTTATTAGCACTTACACTCTATTCCTGTAAATACGTGAAGTCTTTGTTCATGTTGATTGTTATTATCGAGGTGGTTCACATGTTTATTAGCACTTCCACTCTATTCTCTGTAAATACGTGAAGTCTTTGTTCATGTTGATTGTATTATCGAGATGGTACACATGTTTATTAGCACTTCCACTCTACTCTCTGTAAATACATGAAGTCTTTGTTCATGTTGATTGTTATTACAGAGATGGTTCACATGTTTATTAGCACTTCCATTCTACTCTCTGTAAATACGTGACGTCTTTGTTCATGTTGATTGTTATTATTGAGATGGTACATGTGTTTATTAGCACTTCCACTCTATTCTCTGTAAATACAAGAAGTCTTTGTTCATGTTGATTGTTATTATTGAGATGGTACACGTGTTTATTAGCACTTCCATTCTACTCTCTGTAAATACGTGACGTCTTTGTTCATGTTGATTGTTATTATTGAGATGGTACATGTGTTTATTAGCACTTCCACTCTATTTTCTGTAAATACAAGAAGTCTTTGTTCATGTTGATTGTTATTATTGAGATGGTACACATGTTTATTAGCACTTCCATTCTACTCTCTGTAAATACGTGACGTCTTTGTTCATGTTGATTGTTATTATTGAGATGGTACATGTGTTTATTAGCACTTCCACTCTATTCTCTGTAAATACAAGAAGTCTTTGTTCATGTTGATTGTTATTATTGAGATGGTACATGTGTTTATTAGCACTTCCACTCTACTCTCTGTAAATACATGAAGTCTTTGTTCATGTTGATTGTTATTATCGAGATGGTACACATGTTTATTAGCACTTCCACTATATTCTCTGTAAATACATGAAGTCTTTGTTCATGTTGATTGTTATTATTGAGATGGTACATGTGTTTATTAGCACTTCCACTCTATTCTCTGTAAATACAAGAAGTCTTTGTTCATGTTGATTGTTATTATCGAGATGGTGCACATGTTTATTAGCACTTCCACTCTATTCTCTGTAAATACATGAAGTCTTTGTTCATGTTGATTGTTATTATCGAGATGGTGCACATGTTTATTAGCACTTCCACTCTATTCTCTGTAAATACAAGAAGTCTTTGTTCATGTTGATTGTTATTATTGAGATGGTACACGTGTTTATTAGCACTTCCATTCTACTCTCTGTAAATACGTGAAGTCTTTGTTCATGTTGATTGTTATTATCGAGATGGTACACATGTTTATTAGCACTTCCACTATATTCTCTGTAAATACATGAAGTCTTTGTTCATGTTGATTGTTATTATCGAGATGGTGCACATGTTTATTAGCACTTCCACTCTATTCTCTGTAAATACGTGAAGTCTTTGTTCATGTTGATTGTTATTATCGAGATGGTACACATGTTTATTAGCACTTCCACTCTATTCCTGTAAATACATGAAGTCTTTGTTCATGTTGATTGTTATTATCGAGATGGTACACATGTTTATTAGCACTTCCACTCTATTCTCTGTAAATACGTGAAGTCTTTGTTCATGTTGATTGTTATTATCGAGATGGTACACATGTTTATTAGCACTTCCACTCTATTCTCTGTAAATACGTGAAGTCTTTCTTCATGTTGATTGTTATTATCGAGGTGGTACACATGTTTATTAGCACTTCCACTCTATTCTCTGTAAATACATGAAGTCTTTCTTCATGTTGATTGTTATTATCGAGATGGTACACGTGTTTATTAGCACTTCCACTCTATTCTCTGTAAATACATGAAGTCTTTGTTCATGTTGATTGTTATTATCGAGATGGTACACGTGTTTATTAGCACTTCCACTCTATTCTCTGTAAATACGTGAAGTCTTTGTTCATGTTGATTGTTATTATCGAGATGGTACACATGTTTATTAGCACTTCCACTCTACTCACTGTAAATACGTGAAGTCTTTGTTCATGTTGATTGTTATTATCGAGGTGGTACACATGTTTATTAGCACTTCCACTCTACTCACTGTAAATACGTGAAGTCTTTGTTCATGTTGATTGTTATTATCGAGATGGTACACATGTTTATTAGCACTTCCACTCTACTCACTGTAAATACATGAAGTCTTTGTTCATGTTGATTGTTATTATCGAGATGGTGCACATGTTTATTCGCACTTCCACTCTACTCTCTGTAAATACATGAAGTCTTTGTTCATGTTGATTGTTATTATCGAGATGGTGCACATGTTTATTAGCACTTCCACTCTATTCTCTGTAAATACATGAAGTCTTTGTTCATGTTGATTGTTATTATCGAGGTGGTACACATGTTTATTAGCACTTCCACTCAACTCTCTGTAAATACGTGAAGTCTTTGTTCATGTTGATTGTTATTATCGAGATGGTGCACATGTTTATTAGCACTTCCACTCTACTCTCTGTAAATACATGAAGTCTTTGTTCATGTTGATTGTTATTATCGAGATGGTGCACATGTTTATTAGCATTTCCACTCTACTCTCTGTAAATACATGAAGTCTTTGTTCATGTTGATTGTTATTATTGAGATGGTGCACATGTTTATTAGCACTTCCACTCTACTCTCTGTAAATACATGAAGTCTTTGTTCATGTTGATTGTTATTATCGAGATGGTGCACATGTTTATTCGCACTTCCACTCTGCTCTCTGTAAATACATGAAGTCTTTGTTCATGTTGATTGTTATTATCGAGATGGTGCACATGTTTATTCGCACTTCCACTCTACTCTCTGTAAATACATGAAGTCTTTGTTCATGTTGATTGTTATTATCGAGATGGTACACGTGTTTATTAGCACTTCCACTCTATTCTCTGTGAATACATGAAGTCTTTGTTCATGTTGATTGTTATTATCGAGATGGTGCACATGTTTATTAGCACTTCCACTCTACTCTCTGTAAATACATGAAGTCTTTGTTCATGTTGATTGTTATTATCGAGATGGTACACATGTTTATTAGCACTTCCACTCTACTCTCTGTAATACATGAAGTCTTTGTTCATGTTGATTGTTATTATCGAGATGGTACACATGTTTATTAGCACTTCCACTCTACTCACTGTAAATACGTGAAGTCTTTGTTCATGTTGATTGTTATTATCGAGATGGTACACATGTTTATTAGCACTTCCACTCTACTCACTGTAAATACATGAAGTCTTTGTTCATGTTGATTGTTATTATCGAGATGGTGCACATGTTGATTAGCACTTCCACTCTATTCTCTGTAAATACATGAAGTCTTTGTTCATGTTGATTGTTATTATCGAGATGGTGCACATGTTTATTAGCACTTCCACTCTACTCTTTGTAAATACATGAAGTCTTTGTTCATGTTGATTGTTATTATCGAGATGGTGCACATGTTTATTAGCACTTCCACTCTATTCCTGTAAATACGTGAAGTCTTTGTTCATGTTGATTGTTATTATCGAGGTGGTTCACATGTTTATGAGCACTTCCACTCTATTCTCTGTAAATACATGAAGTCTTTGTTCATGTTGATTGTTATTATCGAGATGGTGCACATGTTTATTAGCACTTCCACTCTATTCCTGTAAATACATGAAGTCTTTGTTCATGTTGATTGTTATTATCGAGATGGTGCACATGTTTATTAGCACTTCCACTCTATTCTCTGTAAATACATGAAGTCTTTGTTCATGTTGATTGTTATTATCGAGGTGGTACACATGTTTATTAGCACTTCCACTCTACTCTCTGTAAATACGTGAAGTCTTTGTTCATGTTGATTGTTATTATCGAGATGGTGCACATGTTTATTAGCATTTCCACTCTACTCTCTGTAAATACATGAAGTCTTTGTTCATGTTGATTGTTATTATCGAGATGGTGCACATGTTTATTAGCATTTCCACTCTACTCTCTGTAAATACATGAAGTCTTTGTTCATGTTGATTGTTATTATTGAGATGGTGCACATGTTTATTCGCACTTCCACTCTACTCTCTGTAAATACATGAAGTCTTTGTTCATGTTGATTGTTATTATTGAGATGGTGCACATGTTTATTAGCACTTCCACTCTACTCTCTGTAAATACATGAAGTCTTTGTTCATGTTGATTGTTATTATCGAGATGGTACACATGTTTATTAGCACTTCCACTCTACTCTCTGTGAATACATGAAGTCTTTGTTCATGTTGATTGTTATTATTGAGATGGTACACATGTTTATTAGCACTTCCACTCTACTCTCTGTAAATACATGAAGTCTTTGCCATCTATTTCCAGAGTAATATTTGTATTTGCTTGAAGGTAATTCAAACGTGGTTATGTTTTGCATTACTTACCCAATTTTTAAATATAAAATCGTTCTTGGAGTGGTGATCAACAAGTCGGTGATGATCACACCAAAGCTAGTATTGTTCCTTTGCGTCGTTTTTTCACGCAAAGGAAAATGAAGGCTCAGAATTGACTATGTACTGGATTTCTAAGCCGACTAGACAATTTGGAGATGAGCACGGCACTGAACTTATTTTACTGGTGTATTATTTTTTGCTTTACACAATTATGAGTCTCTTTTTCTGGGTACCAGGTATCTGTTTGATAACATCACAAGTTGGGACTCCAAGGATAGCATAATGATGAGACTTTCCTGTCTAGTAAATTGTAACATTTGAATGAATTTGCACAAAGATTGTTCTTTCAATCGAAATGTTTTCCCCACAGATGTAACTCTGCAGTCAAATCTCGCTATCACTTACCATACTGTAGGAGGCCTCTTGGACTTCTTCATATTCCTGGGGCCGAGTCCTGAGGATGTCGTACAGCAGTACACGGAGGTGAGATGAGACATCAAATTGTTGGCTCGGTCGTTTTTCCACTGTTTAATGTATCTCCGTAAATATCTGGCTTGATGTGCCTGGAATGCTCCATTAACTGAGCAAAGTATAGCAGTCTCACTGATGCAGGGGATGCAAGACTATTGCATCGTGTGTGTGTGTGTGTGTGTGTGTGTGTGTGTGTGTGTGTGTGTGTGTGTGTGTGTGTGTGTGTGTGTGTGTGTGTGTGTGTGTGTGTGTCCATGCATGTGTGTCCGTGTGTGCATGTCGTTGGTTGTTATCTCCATTTGCGAGTTTCAGGAGGTTGAACGGAGTCCTCCCAGGACCCAAAGTATCCACCTCCGCTTCGGTAAGCGATCACAGTTCATGGACCAAGCTGTTCAACTTTTTCAGAGTTTTGTTCCAAGGGCTCTTTTCAGGATCATCCCCAAACCCCGGATTGCCTCCAGTTGTAGTTCATTTGTGGTTATATTCCCGGGGATGGTTTTCAAAATCTCAATGAGGTTCTTTTTCTCATTCCTGTTGCTCCAATTAATCACTGGTACGATTTTGATGCTCTTCAGCTTTCAAGATCTCTTGACCTCATTGTTGAGGTCCTGATATTTGGTCATTTTCTTGATTTCTGCATTGTTTAGGATAAAATCGCTGGGTACTGATGTCTCATCATCAATGCTGTCTTTTTCTTTTTGTTCCTGAGTATGTCCAGTCGCAATGCTTTGTTTTCTATGTTCACGCTCGATGGAATCATCAGGTCTTCCATGAGCATGACGTCCGTACAAGATAACACTCAATTACTGAACTATCACTAAACCAGACACAACCGTACAAGATAACACTCAATGACTGAACTATCACTAAACCAGACACAACCGTACAAGATAACACTCAATCACTGAACTATTACTAAACCAGATACAACCATACAAGATAACACTCAATCACTGAACTATCACGAAACCAGACACAACCGTACAAGATAACACTCAATCACTGAACTATCACTAAACCAGACACAACCGCACAAGATAACACTCAATTACTGAACTATCACTCAATCACTGAACTATCACTAAACCAGACACAACCATACAAGATAACACTCATTTACTGAACTATCACTAAACCAGACACAACCGTACAAGATAACACTCAATGACTGAACCATCACTAAACCAAACACAACCATACAAGATAACACTCAATCACTGAACTTTCACTAAACCAGACACAACCGTACAAGATAACACTCAATTACTGAACTATCACTAAACCAGACACAACCGTACAAGATAACACTCAATTACTGAACTATCACTAAACCAGACACAACCGTACAAGATAACACTCAATTACTGAACTAACACTAAACCAGACACAACCGTACAAGATAACACTCAATTACTGAACTATCACGAAACCAGACACAACCGTACAAGATAACACTCAATTACTGAACTATCACAAAACCAGACACAACCATACATGATAACACTCAATGACTGAACCATCACTAAACCAGACACAACCGTACAAGATAACACTCAATTACTGAACTATCACAAAACCAGACACAACCATACATGATAACACTCAATGACTGAACCATCACTAAACCAGACACAACTGTACAAGATAACACTAAATCACTGAACTATCACTAAACCAGACACAACCGTACAATATACAGTCACGTGAAAAAGTAAGTACACCCCATGTATAGTTTTGACTTTTTCAACATATTTCAACATACAGCTATTTCATCTTCATTTCAATAATATTGATAGATAAAGGTGATATAATATAACAAATATCATGAAACATTTACATTTTGTCATCCATTGTATAATTTAAATAAACATAAATGCAAATTTTGCATGTGGAAAAAGTAAGTACACCCCTACATTTATCACTCCTTAAAATACCTAAAATTAGAATCAGGTGCACCAGCTCAGGTGCAAATGATTAGAACATCGTTAGACAGGATCTTGGAGGAACCTGTCTTCTTTAAACCTCAGGCATTTAGTTTGGTTTGCTCTTTGTTGTTGAAGTGTGCGGCATTACCATGCCGAGATCAAAAGAGCTCTCTGAGGCTTTCAGAAAGAAGGTTATAGCTGCCTACGAGTCTGGGAAGGGATTTAAAAAGATCTCCAAACAATTTGAAATCAATCATTCGACTGTCCGGAAGATCATCTACAAGTGGAGAAGATTCCAAACAACTGCCAACTTGTTCAGGCCAGGCCGCCCCAGCAAGTTCAGCCCGAGAGCAGACCGCAAGATGCTGAAAGAAGTCTCTAAGAACCCCAGAATGTCATCACGGGACCTACAGGTTGCTCTTGCCACTGTTGATGTCAAAGTGCACGAGTCGACCATCAGAAAGAGGCTGCACAAATTTGATCTACATGGGAGGTGTGCCAGGAGGAAACCTTTGCTGTCCAGAAAGAACATCAGGGCAAGACTAAAGTTTGCCAATGAACACCTAGGCAAAGACCAGCACTTCTTGAACAATGTGCTCTGGACAGATGAGTCAGAGGTAGAGCTATTTGGCCACAGTACCAGAAGACATGTTTGGCGAAAACCAAAGGCAGCATTTGACCACAAGAACCTGATACCAACTGTAAAGCATGGTGGTGGAAATATTATGGTTTGGGGCAGCTTTGCTGCATCAGGGCCTGGGCAGCTCACCATCATAGAATCCACTATGAATTCTTCATTGTACCAGAGGGTGCTTGAGGATAATGTGAGGCCATCTGTCGGAAAGTTGAAGCTCAACCAAAGGTGGACCTTGCAACATGACAATGACCCTAAACATACCAGCAAATCCACCAAGGAATGGCTGAAAAGAAAGAAATGGAGGGTTCTGGAATGGCCAAGTCAAAGCCCAGATCTAAATTCCATCGAGATGTTGTGGGGGATTTGAAACGAGCTGTGCATGCAAGAAACCCCTCAAACATCGCACAGCTGAAAGAATTCTGCATGGAGGAGTGGGCAAAAATTTCTCCCAGTCAATGTCAGAGACTGGTCGACAGTTATAAGAAATGCCTACTTGAGGTTGTTTCTGCCAAAGGGGGCAATACCACCTATTAGAGCCAAGGGTGTACTTACTTTTTCCACATGTGAAATTTGCATTTATGTTTATTTAAATTATACAATGGACGACAAAATGTAAATGTTTCATGATATTTGTTATATTATATCACCTTTATCTATCAATATTGTTGAAATGAAGATCAAATAGCTGTATGTTGAAATATGTTGAAAAAGTCAAAACCTTACATGGGGTCTACTTACTTTTTCACGTGACTGTAACACTCAATGACTGAACCATCACTAAACCAGACACAACCGTACAAGATAACACTCAATCACTGAACTATCACTAAACCAGACACAACCGTACAAGATAACACTCAATCACTGAACTATCACTAAACCAGACACAACCGTGCAATACACCACTCAATCACTGAACCATCACTAAACCAGACACAACCGTACAAGATAACACTCAACACTGAACTATCACTAAACCAGACACAACCGTACAAGACAACACTCAATCACTGAACCATCACTAAACCAGACACAACCGTACAAGATAACACTCAATCACTGAACTATCACTAAACCAGACACAACCATACAATATAACACTCAATGGCTGAACCATCACTAAACCAGACACAACCGTACAAGATAACACTTGTTTACTGAACCATCACGAAACCAGACACAACCATACAATATAACACTCGTTTACTGAACCATCACGAAACCAGACACAAACGTACAAGATAACACTCGTTTACTGAACGACCACAAAACCAGACACAACCGTACAAGATAATACTCGTTTACTGAACCACCACTAAACCAGACACAACCGTACAAGATAATACTCGTTTACTGAACCACCACTAAACCAGACACAACCGTACAAGATAACACTCAATCACTGAACTATCACTAAACCAGACACAACCGTACAAGATAACACTGAATCACTGAACTATCACTAAACCAGACACAACCGTGCAATATAACACTCAGTTACTGAGCCATCACTAAACCAGACACAACCATACAAGACAACACTCAATCACTGAACTATCACTAAACCAGACACAACCGTTCAAGATAACACTCAATCACTGAACTATCACTAAACCAGACACAGCATCCATACAAGATAACACTCTCGATGACTGAACCATCACTAAACCAGACACAACCGTGCAAGATAACACTCAATTACTGAACCATCACTAAACCAGACACAGCAGCCATTCAAGATAACACTCAATTACTGAACCATCACAAAACCAAACACAGCAGCCATACAAGATAACACTCAATTACTGAACCATCACTAAACCAGACACAGCAGCCATACAAGATAACACTCAATCACTGAACCATCACTAAACCAGACACAACCGTACAAGATAACACTCTCAATGACTGAACCATCACTAAACCAGACACAGCAGCCATACAAGATAACAGTCAATTACTGAACTATCACTAAACCATACACAGCAGCCATACAAGATAACACTCTCAATGACTGAACCATCATTAAACCAGACACAGCAGCCATACAAGATAGCACTCAATGACTGAACTATCACTAAACCAGACACAGCAGCCATACAAGATAACACTCAATCACTGAACCATCACTAAACCAGACACAACCGTACAAGATAACACTCTCAATGACTGAACCATCACTAAACCAGACACAGCAGCCATACAAGATAACACTCAATGACTGAACTATCACTAAACCAGACACAGCAGCCATACAAGATAACACTCAATCACTGAACCATCACTAAACCAGACACAACCGTACAAGATAACACTCTCAATGACTGAACCATCACTAAACTGAGCAATTGAACAAACAAACAGACAGGGGTGAAAACATAACCTCCACCCACCTTCGGTAATTCCTCCTTTGGGAGGTAATTACTGAACCCCCACATCGTGAAAAATTTGTGAAAAGGCCTCATAATCGTTTTATCAACCCAAAATTACTGTATTTCGCTTGTCTAAGAATGTACAAGAGCTGTTGTCTTTTGGAAACCAGAGATTTATATCTTTTTAACCAATTATTATCATCAGATTATGCATAAATACTTGTACGAGTGAACAGTCTCAATATCATCATTGTTGATCATCACTCGGGATAACTGAGATGTGGAATTCCTGAAGTCAAAAAGCATCTCTCTATTACCTCCGCTACCAAAGGTGGATGGAGGTTATGTTTTCACTGCTGGCTGTTTGTCTGTCCGTTTGTCTGTGAAGAAAATATCTCAATAGGTTGTAGACGGATTCGGACGAAATTTGGCAGAGATGTAGCGTATGTGACAAGGACGAAATGATTAGATTTTGGTGAAGATTCGGATCCGGCTACTAGAATTCTTTAAGTGATTCTTCACCATTGGAGATAGGGCTAAAAACGATACATAGCAGGATATCAGGATAAGTTATTGAATGATTTGGACGAAACTTTGTGGACAGGTTGTGTGTCTGACAAGGACGATTCGATTCGATTTTGGTGAAGATCTGAGAATGGGTTCGGATATGAGAATTATTTAATTTTTTAAGTGAATCTTCACCATTGGAGATATGGGGCCAAAAACGATATATAGCAGGATATCTCAAAAAGTTATGTGAGATTTGGCCGAAACTTGGTGGACTGGTTGGGTGTCTGACAAGGACAAATAGATTAGATTTTGGTGAAGATCCGGATCCGGATCCAGCTAGTATAATTTTTTAAGTGATTCTTTACCATTGAGTGAGATGGCCAACCAGGCGGAGTTATGCTGTCTACTGATAGTCCAGGAGCCCAGAAGGTTTATTCAAGTGAACAGCGCCGGAACGTTTGACCTCATGGGCTGATGGGGTCATCCACCGACATCACAAAAATGCATTGCTGCCGGGTCTGACCTGTGGCTTTCCCCCCGAAATCACTCAATTAGTGACGCCATTACCGAAAAACCTATTTTTCTCAATATCTGGAGAACTATGCATGATAATATCACGAATAAGGTGTCTATACCTATGTTTACATGGTCAATAATTACACTGACACCCGCAGTATTGCTAGAAAATGTATAGTTTTCCAGGTAAATGTTTAGTTCACCCACTCAGTTAGCAACGCCATTGTGGAAAAACCCATTTTTATTAATATCTGAAAAACAATGCATGATGATATCACAAATAAGGTGTCTATACCTATGTTTACATGGTCAATAATTAAACTGACACCTGCATTATTGCTAGAAAATGTATCGTTTTCCAGGTAAATGTTTAGTTCACCCACTCAGTTAGCAGCGCCATTGTGGAAAAACCCATTTTCATCAATATCTGAAAAACAATGCATGATAATATCACAAATAAGGTGTGTATACCCATGTTTTTATGGTGAAATATTACAATGCCAACTCTAGTGCTTGAAAATGTGGAGTTCACCCTGAAAGTTGCCTACTGCAGTCGTACCATCTCTGTCTTTTGTTACAATGTGGCAAATGATGCATTGGTCTCTGTCCCTTTTTGTTATTTACAGATCATGGCAAATGACGCCCCTGTTTGTATAATTTGCAAAGAAAGAGGAGAAAAGAAACATGCCCTGAAGTGTTTCAATTCCAGCAACCGGGAAACAGCCAAAAATGCTGCTAGACGGCGAAAGGCACTTCAAAGTGACAAGTTTTCGAACACCTCGGAAGAGATCAGAACAGCTGAGGGCCCAGAAGGCAAATATTACCACTCAGTTTGCCTCGGTCGATTCTGTGCTGTTAAGAGAGGAGCACCTCCAAGCACAGAACCATCTGAACCACCTCAGAAGACCACTCGTTCAAGTTCCGATCATCCTTTTACCAACACGAGAAGCGTCCTTGGACAGGAATGTATTTTGTGTGGACAGAAGAGGAAGAGGAAGTTGCAGAAAAATGAACCCCTCAGCCAATGTTTGACCACAGACGGGAGCAAGGCAATCCTTCTTGCTGCTAAGAAAAAGTGTGATACTAGGATCATTGGACGAGGGGAAGATCTTATTGCAAAGGAAGCCAAATACCATAACAGTTGTCGTCGTGACTATGTAAGACTGCATGTGACGGATGAAGAGCAAACGTCGAATCGGAAGATGCACGTTGAAGCCTTCAAAAACTTGTCGATGTTCCTCGAAAATGAAGTCATCAAAGGCAAAACTCCCATGTTGGCGTCAGTAATTTTCAATTTGTACAAAGAAGAGTTTCTTGCTCTTGGAGGACCACAGGATGACATTGATTGGTACACGACACAAAGTCTGATATCGAAGATAAAGGAACGATTCCCGGAAATCCTCATTGACAAACGATCAAACAAATCTGGAAACCTTGTATTCCACTCATCACTGAGTCCTCACAGGCCCACATGAGGATGACGTGGATGGCGTGGAAGATAATTCAGTAGATGAGGAAGAGTCAGATAATGCTTGGAGTGAGGACAGTGATGAGAGTGACGAAAGTGACAGAGAAGACCTGTAATGCCAAGAGGACATCAAGTTAATTATGTGAACTGCACATCTACAAGTTTTCCATATATCGGTGTTCGGTAATGGCGTCGCTTAATGAGCGGGTGGGCTACACATTTACCTGGAAAACTATACATTTTTTAGCAATGATGCGGGTGTCAGTGTAATGATTGACCATGTAAACATAGGTATAGACACCTTAATAGTGATATTATCATGCATAGTTCTCCAGATATTGAGCAAAATAGGTTTTTCGGTAATGGCGTCACTAATTGAGTGATTTCCGGGGGAAAGCCACGGGTCAGACCCGGCAGCAATGCATTTTTGTGATGTCGGTGGATGACCCCATGAGGTCAAACGTTCCGGCGCTTTTCACTTGAATAAACCTTCTGGTCTCCTGGACTCTATGAGTGCAATTCTAGTTATTTTGAGTGTTCAATTTAAGGTAATTATCACTGCACTATGTAACAAAATTCTTCAGAGTATTTCTGTAATCCAATTCACTATCTTTGAGAAAATAACATTCATCTGTATATTTTAAAATGCTGACATTGATTCAGTGTGAAATATACTCATTTTCTATACAGAATAAAAAGCAATGGTGAAAGAACACATCCTTGTGGGGCCCCAGTGTTCATTGTTATCTGTTCTGATAAAGCATTGTTCACTTGTACCCACTGAGTCAGATCCTGTAGGAAGTCGGTGATCCATAGCATGAGAGATGGGTTGACATTCAGGTTTTGCAGCTTCTCCAATAATCAGTGTGAGTGAATTGTGTTGAATGCGGATGAGAGATCTATGAAGGTAGCCCACACATACCCAATTGTATTATTGTGTTATTGGGCAGCGTTTGTCAGGTAAAGGACTGCGTCATCACCACATTTTGCTTGGTTGATAGGCAAATTGAAATTAGTCGATGCAATTCACTCGCGGCTGTAGAAGTAATCTCATGACAATTCTCTCCAAATGCCTTTTTGGATACATCATTGAGGCTCGTGGAAGAGCAGGGACACTGAACAGATCAGGATGTAACAGACAAAAACAGGATGCAAACAAGGATGTAAAAGGAAGAGCAGAGATGCATACACAAGGAGCAGTGGAGACAGAGCTGGGAAACATCAACAGTCGAGTTGATGGGACCTGGACAAATAATGTATGTGGGAATGAATGGGTTTGGGGCATAAGAGGATGCATGGGGTGGACAACATGGATACAGAAGGAAACTCCAAAGAGGGGAAACTGGATATTTCTATGGAGAAGGGATTGGTGTGGGGGAAGGGGAAAGGGGGGGGGGGGGGGAGTGGGCAGGGCAAAGGGTTAACGGGGATAGAAAAGATCATGCATCGGTTTTGGACAGGGGATGGGTTGAGATGGTAGTGAACAGCTGTCTTGAAGACCTGGAGGGAAGAATGGGATTGAAGAGGATGTAGAAGTTCGTTCTGAATGAGAGAAAAAAGAGGAACAAATGAGTGGAGGTGAGCAGTGATCCTGGATTTTGGGAGTTTCACCAGAAGGGTGGAAATGGTCAGGGGAGGCCAAATCTCATCTGTGACTTGCTGCAGGTTCCATGTAAACATGTTTCATGGTGAGGAGTGTATGTGGATATGGACACCCAGCAGGTTTTAAAACAAAACCTGTCAAATGGTGAGGAGCTCCTGGTGAGCCAACGGCCATCCGTATCTGGTGCCCAATAGTGTCCACGGATGTCGTCCTGCAGTTGGGTTACCTATTTCTAGGATGTTGGTTGCAGGATTTGCACTCAGGCCACCATGAAACATTTACTTCCACAACACACACCAAAAAAACTCAAATATAACTAGAACGGCACTCAGTAGAGAGTACACCTCCACCTGGTTGGCCATCTCACTCAATGGTGAAGAATCACTTTGAAATTATACTTGCCAGATCCCGATCCGAATCTTCACCAAAATTGAATCGATTCTTCCTTGTCACATACACAACTGATCCACCAAGTTTCATCCAAATCCATCCATAACTTTTTGAGATATCCTGATACGTATCGTTTTTGGCCCTTTCTCTCAATGGTGAAGAATCACTAAAAAAATTAAATAATTATCATATCCGAATCCATATTGTTACGTGGTCCTCCCGGTAACTACCTGGTCTTGGTGACCCCCGGACCGTGGGAGGACCCCGCCAGAAAGATCTATGCTTTATACGCTTTCGTCACGCAATCAATATGAATTCCAGTCAATAAGAAACCCCACACCAAGGATCCGGATTAATCAATAATATATTCCCCAATCAATCAACAACCATCAACAATCAATCACCAATATTACTAAGATGGCCATCTCATATATTCCCCCCCTTTCCCCACTCACGACCCCTCAATGGTCACTGTCCCTCACAATGTCTCTGGGCCCCCCCAGACCAAGGTGAAGGTCGACTTCTCCGCACACGGGCGGTTGAAAGGACCCCTGGCGGACGGGCTCCCAAACGTGCACGTCACGTACCGGGAACAGCTGCTGCAGCGCACACCTCCTTGCAAAGCAAAGCGGGCAAAGCAAAGCGCGCGAGGCCCAAGGTGCGACCCGTACACGCCCTCGGAGGCGTCGAGGCGAACAGTGCCAGACGCTTGGTTCCTTCCAGGAAGCCCCGGCAACCTGACACGTAACAGGCAATCACCCCGCGCAGGTAACTCCTCTCGCCAGACGGGCGTTTCAAACTCAGCGTTCTCAACGCTAATCAATATCGACACCGCTCGCGTCGGAGCTGGGCGAGGAAGAAGAAGAGGCCGCTTCTCCCGGACCTCGTGTCTTTTTTCTTCTTCCGGTTCACCATCCCCTTTCCGGTCCCCTGTTATCCGGAGCCTCTCTAACCATTTAACCACAACAACCTTTAATAGAATAAACATTAATAAGCAATGACATGAATAGTAATTCACCTAAACCCGGAATCAGTAACACTCCCCCCCTTCAAGAAAGAAAGTTTGAACCCCGCGAAAACTTTCTGGGCCGGCCAACTTTGATAAACAAACCCGATACCCCAAATCATCAGTTCCCCCCCTGGCACAATTATCGCATCTCAAAAATAAAGCAACAAACTTTCACCAACACCCCCCAGAGATTCCAAGGTAATTCCCTCTAGACCAAGCGTCAACAACTTCTAGTTGCTCTTGGATGGAGGCCCAGCTGAGTACTCACTACATGGACGCCTTAAGGAATGTGGGGTTCACGGTTAGTCCGGGGAGGAAAGTTCATTACATGGACGCCTTTAAGAACGTGGAGTTCACGGTTAGTCCGTGCAGGAACGTTCCCTACCGGGACGCCTTTTAAGTACGTGGCGTTCACGGTTAGCCCGTGTAGGAGCCCAGGCTCGGCGGCTCCGCCGTATATAGAGTGCTTCAACTTCTCCGGACTCCTAACAGTTACGGTGGGACCCCTTGTCCCAGCAGTCACCTGACTGGCGGTCTCCTTCTCGGCCAGTCCTCTGCCAATCATTCTTTCGGGAGATGCCGTAACTCTGGGAGCCTCCATAGTAATATCGGCTGCTGCCAACACCAAAACTACCGCCAAGTGGTCCTCTTCTGTAGACCTCTCGACGCCTACGAAATGCCTTCCCTACTGTTATGGTCCGACCCTCCAAATCCTTACCATTCCAATTCTTCTCTGCCTCCCTGGCGTCTCTTGTGCTTGCAAACGTGACAAAGCCAAACCCTCTTGACCGTTGCGTTTCCCTGTCTTTTACCACCCGCACTTCCACCAGTGGCCCATATCTGTTGAAGACAGAGGTCAGAACTTCTTCCTCTGTGTTGAAGTTCAGTCCCCCTACAAATAACTTGGCACTTTTGTCGCCATCCCGAGCTGGGGTGGGGTTATTTCCCCTGTGGTGCTCTTCACCCACCCTCGGGTTACCATAAATTTGCCCCCCGGCCAAATCATTCCCGATAATCACAGATACTCCCTCTACAGGAAGCGTGGCTTGTAAACCGACGGTGACCGGTCCTGACACCAAATCGGATTCCAAATGGATAACATGAAGTGGGGCACTAACACAGCCACCGATCCCTTGTAACCGAACCCTATCACCAGTTGCGGTACTCTTTGATAATGGCAAAATGCCTTCAAGCATTAAGGATTGATGGGCTCCTGTGTCCCTCAATACCCTAACAGGTCTTGGGTTAGTCAAGTCTCCCTCGAGTGAGACCAACCCCTCATAAATAAATGGTTGGTAACTCTTCTGTGGGCAATTTCTTACGCTTGCCATCGCATTCGGAGTTGTAATAGTCGGACTCCGCTCTGGGTTGTCCCTTTTCATGAGGTAACAACTGCACATCAAGTGTCCAGGTTTTTTGCAAAAGGCGCAAGTAGGCCCGGAGGAAAAACTCGTGGTCTGCCTCGGGCCCCCCGGGAAATAAGACTGTCTTGGGCCCTGATTTCGAACAGTTGGGGTATCAGAGTTGTCCCCATAATCCTCTCGAGGCCGCCGCCATGTATTGTCGTTCTCCGCACCGGGTGTTCCATAACTCCCCTGCTGAAGTCTAGGCAAGGAGTTAGGGTTGTGGACCCCTATCCGGTCGGTGTGTTAAGGCATAATCATCTGCCATGTTGGCTGCGTCCCACAACTTTGGTACTTTCCTTTCCTGCAGGTACACTTTGATGTCCTCGTGGACACACTGTTGAAATTCCTCCACCAGGATCAAGTCACGCAATGCTTCGAAGTCTTTCCCGACTCCTTTTGACTCACACCACCGATCAAACATGTTTTCTTTCACTCTGGCAAACTCCACATGGGTCTCACTCTCCCTCTTCCTGGCATTCCTGAATTTTTGCCGGTAAGCTTCAGGAACCAACTCATAGGCTTTGAGGATGTGCTTCTTCAATACCTCATAATCTGCACATTGGTCCATTGGTAGCGCCGAATAAATCTCTTGAGCTTTACCCACCAGCACACTTTGCACTAGTATGGTCCAGGCCTCCTCCAGCCAGTTTAACTGTCGAGCCACTTTCTCAAAGTGTGGAAAAAATTTAGCGACTTCCTTTTCACTGAAGGGTGGAACCAGCCTCACATGTCTGTCCACATCCCAGGTGTTCTGGCTAGGTGTCGGCCCAGTCAGCAAGGGTGGTACCTCTCCCCGTTCTCTCATTAACTCCAGCTCCTTGAATTTAATTTCTTGCTGAAGCTCCATGTCACGTTCCTTTAATTCCCTTTCCGCCTTTCTCTCCTCTGCTTCGAGTTCCCTTGCAGCTCTCCTCTCCTCTGCTTTTCTCCCTTCTAACCTTTCCTGGAGTTCTCGTTCCACTCTCCTTTCCTCTGCTTGTTTCTCTTCTCTCCTCTCTTCTGCTTTCCTTTCTTCTTCTGCTCTTTCCTTTTCTGCTTTCCTTTCTTCTTCTGCTAACCTTTCCTGGAGTTCTCGTTCCACTCTCCTTTCCTCTGCTTGTTTCTCTTCTCTCCTCTCTTCTGCTTTCCTTTCCTCTTCTGTTCTTTCCTTTTCTGCTTTCCTTTCTTCTTCTTTTAACCTTTCCTGGAGTTGTCGTTCCACTCTCCTTTCCTCTGCTTGTTTCTCTTCTCTCCTCTCTTCTGCTTTCCTTTCCTCTTCTGTTCTTTCCTTTTCTGCTTTCCTTTCTTCTTCTTTTAACCTTTCCTGGAGTTCTCGTTCCACTCTCCTTTCCTCTGCTTGTTTCTCTTCTCTCCTCTCTTCTGCTTTCCTTTCCTCTTCTTTGATCCGTTCCTGGCTCCGTAATTGCAACTCCAGTTTCCGGAGCTCAACGTCTTCTGGTTCTTCGGGTAGCCACTGCCAGGCTAACTCGTCCCATGTTCCTAATCCCACCATAGATTGTATCACCATGGTCTGCAACTCTGCCTTCCTCAAATTAGTTCGGACCTCCAAGTTAAAATGTTTGGCCAATTTCAAGAGGTCCGATTTTAGTAATGCTCAGAACTGTGCCTCACTAGGTGTTACCGCAAAGTTCTGTGCCACAAACGCCATGGTGACTACTGGTAACACCTGTTAACCTTCACCCCAGAAATTTCCAACAAAGCAAAGCAACAGTATTACTATTATTGCTATTGTTTTGTTTTTTTGTTGTTGTTTTTGTTGTTTTGTTGGCAGAGCAAAACAATTTTTTTGGGAATGTTGGAAAAGTTCCCACTCTTGGGAATTCTTTCCCGGACTAAAATTTAGAAAATTTTATAGATCCCGGACGTACACCCAATTGCGAATCCGCAAATTGTAATTTGGACGAGCCCCCAATTTCTGCTACGTGGTCCTCCCGGTAACTACCTGGTCTTGGTGACCCCCGGACCGTGGGAGGACCCCGCCAGAAAGATCTATGCTTTATACGCTTTCGTAACGCAATCAATATGAATTCCAGTCAATAAGAAACCCCACACCAAGGATCCGGATTGATCAATAATATATTCCCCAATCAATCAACAACCATCAACAATCAATCACCAATATTACTAAGATGGCCATCTCATATATTCCCTCCCTTTCCCCACTCACGACCCCTCAATGGTCACTGTCCCTCACAATGTCTCTGGGCCCCTCCAGACCAAGGTGAAGGTCGACTTCTCTGCACACGGGCGGTTGAACGGACCCCTGGCGGACGTGCTCCCAAACGTGCACGTCAAGTACCGGGAACAGCTGCTGCAGCGCACACCTCCTTGCAAAGCAAAGCGGGCAAAGCAAAGCGCGGCTCGCAAAGCGTGCGAGGCCCAAGGTGCGACCCGTACACGCCCTCAGAGGTGTCGAGGCGAACAGTGCCGGACGCTTGGTTCCTTCCAGGAAGCCCCGGCAACCTGACACGTAACAGGCAATCACCCCGCGCAGGTAACTCCTCTCGCCAGACGGGCGTTTCAAACTCAGCGTTCTCAACGCTAATCAATATCGACACCGCTCGCGTCGGAGCTGGGCGAGGAAGAAGAAGACGGCTGCTTCTCCCGGACCTCGTGTCTTTCTTCTTCTTCCGGTTCACCATCCCGTTTCTGGTCCCCTGTTATCCGGAGCCTCTCTAACCATTTAACCACAACAACCTTTAATAGAATAAACATTAATAAGCAATGACATGAATAGTAATTCACCTAAACCCGGAATCCGTAACAATATTGAGACCTTCACCAAAATCGAATCGATTCTTCCTTGTCACACACACAACCTGTCCACAAAGTTTCGTCCAAATCCATCCATAACTTATTGAGATATCCTGCTATGTATCGTTTTTGGCCTGATCTCCCAATGGTGACGAATCATTTAAAACATTCTAGTAGCCGGATCCGAATCCGGATCTTCACCAAAATCTAATCATTTCGTCCTTGTCACAGATGCTACCTCTCTGCCAAGTTTTGTCCGAATCCATCCACAACTTTTTGAGATATCTTGTTCACAAACAAACAAATGGACAAACGGACAGACAGGAGTGAAAACATAACCTCCATCCACCTTTGGTGGTGGAGGTAATGAAGAAAAACCCGCTCCATGGGAGTACCTCTTGTGCAGTTGCCCTTCATGGGGCCAGACAGATGCCCCTGGAGTACCGTCGGAAAGTGGATGTGGCAACGCACTGCTCTGGCATAAGGATGACCATTCATGACCTGACCTGGGTTAATGGTGGACCATGTGCTCTGCAGAAACCTGGGAGGAGAGGGCAGGGGGGGAGGGGTGGGAGGGGGGTGTTGGAACAAAGCAGAGAAAGAACAGAGGGTGCAAGACCAGGAAGGAGGCAGTAAAAGACAGAGAGACCACTGACCTGTCTGTGATGGCGAAGTGATAAGCCCACAGACTCAGCTTCACTGTGAGGTTTCAATAATCCTGAAGGCCTTGGTTTCCAGAAGGTGTGAGGCAGGGGAGTCATTCCAAAGGGGATAGCAGTACGCCATCAAGCTGCGGATGAAGGCCTTGTGGGTGGATAGAAGTTCAGGTGTGCCAAGGAAGGACTTTGTATGATTTAGGATGCTCAGTGGGTGTCTGCCTTTGGAGTCCAAATTTGAAATGTGGTTTGCCCAAGAAAGATCATGGATGGTAGTGAGTCCCAAGAGTTTGAATGACTGAATTTCCTCAAGAGGACTGTTGATAAAGTAGATGGGAGGGTTTGCCATACGGTCCTTTCAGAGAGAGATCGTGTGAGTGTGAGATTTGTCAGGATTTAAAGACATGTTGCAGGTGTTCGATCAGTTTGTGATTTTGTCAAATTCTGAAGACGGGGAAGAGGCTGCAGCCTCAATTTTGTTGTTTGTAAGAAATCAGATCTGAACCACAGGCTTTACTTTACTCAACCACTTCATTGTCGATGAGGTTAATGCGATCAGCCAGTAGTCATTCAATTCGGAGGGTCATGCTCGCTTGGGTAGTTGAACAACATCAGCAGATTTCCAGTCGGATGGAATTGATTGTAAATCCATTGACTGCTGGAAGAGAACAGAATAGGGCACTGCCAGCTGTCTGGTACCTACTTTAAGAATCCGGCCACAGATCATCTTATCAGAGGCAGCTGCTCTGCGAGGATTTAAGTTGTTGAACAGTTTTCCCACTTCATTCGCTTTGATGACTATATGCTGGCCTTCTGTTTCAGATAGAGCAGAGCAACGTGCTGAAAACAGGTCACTGAAATCATTTGTGTCAAAGCGGCTTTAAAATTGATTAAGGGAATTTGCTATCGACATTGGGTTTTGTAAATCGAGAAATTAATCATATAAGTTGGTATGAAGCATGGTATGAAGCATTGGAAGATGACCAACTTAGGTGAGATAAAATTGTTCCTTCTAGTTTCTGTTAGACCATTTCATAATACAAAAATCAGGTAGTGGTGTCAGAATATAAGATTCGGAATAAAAATCGGAATAAAAATCAGGTATTGGTGTCGGAATATAAGATTCGGAATAAAAATCGGAATAAAAATCAGGTATTGGTGTCGGAATATAAGATTCGGAATAAAAATCGGAATAAAAATCAGGTATTGGTGTCGGAATATAAGACTCGGAATAAAAGTCGGAATAAAAATCAGGTTGTGGTGTCGGAATATAAGATTCGGAATAAAAATCGGAATAAAAATCAGGTAGTGGTGTCGGAATATAAGATTCGGAATAAAAATCGGAATAAAAATCAGGTATTGGTGTCGGAATATAAGATTCGGAATAAAAATCGGAATAAAAATCAGGTAGTGGTGTCAGAATATAAGATTCGGAATAAAAATCGGAATAAAAATCAAGTATTGGTGTCGGAATATAAGATTCGGAATAAAAATCAGAATAAAAATCATGTAGTGGTGTCAGAATATAAGATTCGGAATAAAAATCGGAATAAAAATCAAGTATTGGTGTCGGAATAAAAGATTCGGAATAAAAATCGGAATAAAAATCAGGTATTGGTGTCGGAATATAAGACTCGGAATAAAAGTCGGAATAAAAATCAGGTATTGGTGTCGGAATATAAGACTCGGAATAAAAGTCGGAATAAAAATCAGGTAGTGGTGTCGGAATATAAGATTCGGAATAAAAATCGGAATAAAAATCAGGTAGTGGTGTCGGAATATAAGATTCGGAATAAAAGTCGGAATAAAAATCAGGTAGTGGTGTCGGAATATAAGATTCGGAATAAAAATCAGGTATTGGAGAAAATGCAACGAAGAAAGGGAATCTACGGAATGTACCAAGATATTTACAATTACATGATTCCGTGCTCAATTTGATTCTGGCTCAAACTATATGCTATCGGTTTGGTGTTTCACAGTCCGGAAGTTGCTTCAAGTGCGTGCCGTCACTCAGATGGACTTTAAACTGGGTTTCCCATCTGCTAACATTAGTTGGTGGACTTGAAAGATCCCACAGTGTCTTTCGTGAAGTGTAGGTGAGCTACCACAGGCATCCTGGACAGGTTACAAATCACTTTCCAAAACCAGCTTCAGCTTAGCTAGTCGGTTCATGAAAGTCAAAACAACTAGGAAATATAATAACTTAAATGGTGATTGATCTGTCGTGGAGATAAGTGAAGCTGACATTTTGGGCCTTACCCTTGGTCGGTTCATGCAAGACTTGGAACAAACCTCTCTCTCTCAGCCAACCCCATACAATGTGCGAATTGTTGGTGTCGTAAAGTAGTAGTAGTAGTGGTGGTAGTTGTATATATTAGTCAAATAAGTTACATTTTTAGAGAAGGATTCTTTCTTGTTTCATAATTGAACTGTCGTTATTCGTTATTCACACAACAGCTGATTGGACGACCAATGTTACCCCCGTACTGGGCACTTGGGTTCCAGCTTTGTCGTTATGGCTACAAGAACGATTCGGAAATCAAAGAGCTTTACAATGCGATGAAACTCGCCAACATGCCTTACGTAAGTAATTCTTACATAACTTGTCACTCCAACACTTTTCTACCATACCAGTTTTGGTGTAAAACTCCCAAACAAAAAAAAAAAAAAAACGATGGTTCATGCGGTTTCGCATGAAGTAGATATGCCCTTCACTTGCATTGCTATCTGCTAAAATGATTCCATAAAAGACGTTGGTCTCTAGTTTCATAAGGTGCAAAGAATGTATTATGAATTCTTACTTAATGTATTATGATGCTAATAATTTGTATGGATGGCCAATGTCTCAATCCCTACCTTATGGGAAAATTGAATGGGTTAAAGAGAAAGATTAACCTTCCAAGAGTGAACACATTTCACCCCAAAAGAATTCTACCTTTCCTTCCTTTTTGCATTTCCTTCCAATCGTTTTCACACCTCCAATCATTCCATGTCCCACTGTCCACCTGCATGGAACAGGACATCCAATACGCAGATATTGACTACATGGAGAGGCAGCTGGACTTCACTCTTGACAGCAAAGACTTTTCTCATCTCCCGGAACTTATCGATGCCATGCATTCTGAGGACATGCATTTCATACTCATTCTGGTAACTTTCCCCCGACTTTGACACAAATTCAGGATAAGTCCCCCACTGGCTTTGACCGAATAAAAGGGCGCGCGGAATTATTTTCTTCTCTGCCTTTCCAAGGATCCGGCGATTTCAGTGAATGAGACGGAGAATTACTTACCGTTCACCCGAGGAGTGAAAAATGACGTGTTTATCAAGACAAATGATGGCAGCCAGATCATGTTTGGCAAGGTAAGGATGACATCCAGGAGGTGAGGACCTTTCCGTTAACGTTGCCCGTGACTTTTTTCCAGGTACTTTTCAGGTACCGATATCGTTCATGCCTCTCGACCACGCGATAAATGCCAATTTTATATTGGTTGATCAAATTGATGAAATGTCTTTTTGTCACAGTGGTATTAGCTCAGCCAACTGGGCAACAAGGCTTTCAGTAATTTATGCAAGGAACGGATTAAAAAGCAGATTATGATGGGAAAGATGTTTCGTATTGGCAGCGGGATATTTCCTTTGATAATGATCTCACGTCAGAGCTGTCTGATCCTGATTCAATTCCCAAGCGGAAAGGATTCAATTGAAATTGACGTCTTGTGCACTGCAAGCAGTGGGAATTCTTCGCTGTGGATTGTGCTGTGCTTTGGAGATGGTGATAAGCTGGCTGTCCTATTTGCTTGCACTTGCTTGTAGAAGTTGGAGATTCCGAAGTAATTCTCATCAGCAAAATTAAGTGGCCTTGATCAAACTTCAAATTACCTGCCTAACGTGAGCTTGGGCACATTTTCTCATGAGATGTAATCCTCCTATGGATAACGCAGGAGGCTCATAGGATGGTGGCTTTCCAACAGAGATTTGTACAAGCAGATATGTCAGTCTTTTTTATTGGTTATTTTATTGAAAAGATCATTATTGCTCGCTAGAAATCCTAAAGTATTGCTTTTTCACGATATTTACCCCTTAGGTGTGGCCTGATTATCCCAACATAACGGTGAATGAAAGCTTAGACTGGGAAGACCAGGTGAAGGTAAGGATTGCCCCCTTCAGCTCGTTGCATCATGCTATATACGGCCTCGACAAAAATTGGGTTTAATACTACCACCAACACCTATTAGGGCAGGGTCACAACCATAATAGTCTTCACGTGACCACAGTTGTCGCTTGTCCTTTCTTCTCTTAGCGATACAGAGCATATGTAGCGTTCCCCGACTTCCTTAAACAACGCACACACGAATGGTGGTCGAGAGAGATATCAGACCTCTACAAGAAACTGAAGTTTGACGGCTTGTGGATCGTAAGAACAAACAAAATTTAAACAATTTTTTTTTGTGACTTGATGAACAGTTTTATTGAATAACATATGCAAAAGGTATTTGTTGTATGCATAGTCGAGTCTCGTGTAAGAGCTGGTACTAGTACACTGAATTGATCAGGATGCAACAGGACAAAGGACAAAAGGAACAGTAGAGAGGGGGGGAAAACACCAACGGCAGAGTTGTGGGGAGGAATGGCGACAAGAAAGGATGCATGGGGTTTTTTTGTTTGTTTTTGGTATACTTAGTCGAAGCTCGAATAAGATCCAACAAGTGGAACATAATACGAAAGGGAGTGAGAGACAAGAGGGGGAGAGAGAAGGAAGCGCAACAACAGAGATCGGAGATCTGTGTAAGGGAGAGGGCAGGGGCGGGGTACATGGGATAAACAACATGGACACTACAAGGACTTTCAGGAAAGAAAACGGAATTTGAAGGAGTTGGATCTGGGGTGGATTAACGGGGGTAGAAAAGATCAAGGTTTTGGATGGGGGAAGATAAGAGATGGTGGTGAACAGCTGTTTTAAAGACCTGGAGGGAGGAGTGGGATTGAAGAGAGTGAGGGAGTTTGTTTCAGAGGTGGGAAAAAAAGGAATAAAATAATTTTTTGTATTAAAAAAAAAAGGAATGAAAGGGTTGGAAAGATGCCCACAATGCAGCTCTCCGGAAGAAAAGGTGGAAATATGGAAGGAGGAGGGCTTGGGTAAGGTGGGGGGGGACGGGGGGTTACGGGGTAGAAAAGATCAAGGTTTTGGATGGGGGAAGATAAGAGATGGTGGTGAACAGCTGTTTTAAAGACCTGGAGGGAGGAGTGGGATTGAAGAGAGTGAGGGAGTTTGTTTCGGAGGTGGGAGAAAAAGGAATAAAATAATTTTTTGTATTAAAAAAAAAAGGAATGAAAGGGTTGGAAAGATTCCCACAATGCAGCCCTCCGGAAGAAAAGCTGGAAATATGGAAGGAGGAGGGCTTGGGTAAGGTGGGGGGCCGGGGGCTTACGGGGTAGAAAAGATCATGGTTTTGGGTGGGAGATGATCTGAGATGGTGATGAACAGCTGTCATGAAGGCCTGGAGGCAAAAATGGGATAATCCAGTGCTGCATTTGATCAGTCATTTGATACTGTATTAGCACGTAGTAGAAACCATGATGTGGGAGCAATTGTTGTTGGCATTTCGGTCCATCAGGTCCATTTCCGTGAACGCGTGCGACTCCGTTACCAAAAGAGCTTTCTATTTCACATTGCAAAATAATATCCTGGAACATTCCTTTTGTTCCTTTTGATTTGTAAATGCGCAATCAACACGCCAATGATCACAAGCAGCGTTCCATTATTCATGCCTTGCACAGACAACTTTTCCAACGAAAAGAAACCACTCAAGTCTCCTCTCTGATATCTATTGCTTTGTAGTACCAGGGAAGATCCTCTCCTCAATATAATGTCGGGAAAAAGATGGATTCTTTGATGGAACAGAGAAGGCGATGTGGACCTTTTCACAAGCTCGATCGAAGTGCTTGCGGAGATGTTTAAATGACAAGGACTCTCAATCTTTTGCTTCAGCCCTTTTGGACACGTTTCTATTCACATCCGATCCGAATGCCGAAGTGGCACCAACTTGTTTTGACCTCCGCTTCTCCCTCCTTCTCTTTCGCAGGACATGAACGAGCCTTCCAGCTTCGTATCGGGCTCCACGGTGGGATGTTCACGGGACGATTTGAATAAACCTCCCTACATGCCAGGTACGTGTTCCGCCTTCGAATGTCCACGGATCGTGTTCGTACAGTAAAGAATCATCCCATCGCTCGTTGGGTCGAACCGTTCACGCTCGCACAATATCTACGGAAGCTCGTGACCCGCCTGCCGCGGGGTCGCGTGACACGTGGCAGGGTCTCACGGTGACCCTGTCCTGGTTCGCATTCGCTATGAAGATAGTTGCACGACGTTCATTTTATGGCAAAAAGTGTTCCAAACTTCCCAAGTCATTGAAGTTGAGGTGACTCACCTTCGTCGCCTCACGTTTGCGGCGGCTTCAATTTGAGCTTCCCACTGTGTTTGCACTGGATTCGCCGATTATTTTGAATTTTTCCCCGATCGCAGTTGCCTGATCGTGTTCCCGGATCCGCGAGATCCACGGCTCCCCGTCGTGCCGGTCATTCAAGCAGGAGAGAATGATGTGTTTGCCGATTGTTTCCGGCTGTGCTGTTTTGCAGTTGTTTCGGACAGAGACATGGGTTTGCAGTTTAAGACGCTCTGCATGGAAGCTCTGCAGGAAAGAGCTGATGGCAACCTCACCCTGCATTATGATGTTCACAGCCTTTACGGTTGGGCCCAAACAAGGCCTACGCTTCAGTGAGCTTTCAACATTTGCTGGACATCTATCCACACGATTGTCCCTTTAATTAGATGCCCTTCATCAAGTGGCCGATTTGTGCACTTGAATCTTTCATTCCTTTTTAAAATTGTGCTCGTTCTCTTTTCCAAAAATTGTGCTTCAACATTAATGGTTCTTCTTCTTCCGTAGGGATTTTGGTTGAACTATTTTGAAATTTACATAATTGGAGTCTTACTTTATTAAATTTGAAGTTTCGAATGAAATGTTTTGAATCTTCCTTAAATTTTTATTTATGGCATTAATAATTTAATTCCATCCTTTAATGATTCAAACTACGAGACTACTATGTACTACGGCGAGTACTACTACAACTACTACTATGTACTACAACTACTACTATGTACTACTACGACTATTACTGCTACTATGTACTACTACAACTACTACTATATACTACAACTACTACTATGTACTACTACGACTATTACTGCTACTATGTACTACTACAACTACTACTATATACTACAACTACTACTATGTACTACTACGACTATTACAACTACTACTATGTACTACTACAACTACTACTATGTCCTACAACTACTACTATGTACTATAACTACTACTATGTACTACTACGACTATTACAACTACTACTATGTACTACTACAACTACTACTATGTCCTACAACTACTACTATATACTACAACTACTACTATGTACTACTACGACTATTACAACTACTACTACTATGTACTACTACAACTACTACTATGTCCTACAACTACTATGTACTACAACTACTACTATGGACTACTACGACTATTACTGCTACTATGTACTACTACAGCTACTACTACTGCTACTATGTACTACTACTACTACTATGTACTACTACAACGACTATTACTGCTACTATGTACTACTACAGCTACTACTACTGCTACTATGTACTACTACTACTACTACTATGTACTACTACAACGACTATTACTGCTACTATGTACTACTACTACTACAACTACTACTACGACTATTACAACTACTACTATGTACTACTACAACTACTACTATGTCCTACAACTACTACTATGTACTACAACTACTACTATGTACTACTACGATTATTACAACTACTACTATGTACTACTACAACTACTACTATGTCCTACAACTACTACTATATACTACAACTACTACTATGTACTACTACGACTATTACAACTACTACTACTATGTACTACTACAACTACTACTATGTCCTACAACTACTATGTACTACAACTACTACTATGGACTACTACGACTATTACTGCTACTATGTACTACTACAGCTACTACTACTGCTACTATGTACTACAACTACTACTATGGACTACTACGACTATTACTGCTACTATGTACTACTACAACGACTATTACTGCTACTATGTACTACTACAGCTACTACTACTGCTACTATGTACTACTACTACTACTACTACTACTATGTACTACTACAACGACTATTACTGCTACTATGTACTACTACTACTACAACTACTACTACGACTATTACTGCTACTAGGTACTACTACTACTACTACAACTACTACTATGACTATTACTGCTACTATGTACTACTACAACTACTACTACTGCTACTATGTACTACGACTACTACTAATACTACTACTATGACTATTACTGCTACTATGTACTACTACAGCTACTACTACTGCTACTATGTACTACTACTACTACTACTACTACTATGTACTACTACAACGACTATTACTGCTACTATGTACTACTACTACTACAACTACTACTACGACTATTACTGCTACTAGGTACTACTACTACTACAACTACTACTATGACTATTACTGCTACTATGTACTACTACAACTACTACTACTGCTACTATGTACTACGACTACTACTAATACTACTACTATGACTATTACTGCTACTATGTACTACTACAACTACTACTACTGCTACTATGTACTACGACTACTACTAATACTACTACTACGACTATTACTGCTACTAGGTACTACTACTACTACAACTACTACTACGACTATTACTGCTACTATGTACTACTACAACTACTACTACTGCTACTATGTACTACGACTACTACTAATACTACTACTACGACTATTACTGCTACTATGTACTACTACAACTACTACTGCTACTATGTACTACTACTACAACTACTACTACTGCTACTATGTACTACTACTACTACTACTACTAATACTACTATTACTACTACTACTACTACTACTAATATTACTACTACGATTATTATTATTACTACTACAACAACTACTACTATTACTACTACTACTACTACTACTAATGCTACTTATTTAACAGCCACAATCAGTCTTACCTTTTTGCAGAAATTTGTAATACTAGGGCATGCCCGTACTATATATATATCTAAAAGTATATCCCCCCCCCCCCCCCCCCCCTCTATTTACATGCAATGGTTTGGTCCAAAGCTAACGGCTTGCGAGTACGGTGACAATCCCCCCCCTCTATTTACATGAAATGGTTTGGTCCAAAGCTAACGGCTAGCGGAGTTTGGTAAAGAAATCGCCATAGCGTGCACAAATGCGCAGGAAAGCGAAAGAATCGCAAATTAGTTTTAATTAGTTTTAAAACATAGTTTAACGCCAACATAGCGGCAACATAGTTTGCCAACGTGAAATAAATGAATACGCTCTCAAATGTGCCAAAAAAAAAAAAAAAACGCTACCCGTACGCTCTACCCCGCCCGTACGCCCGTAAACAAAAAAAACAACGCTCTTCGCTTCCGCCCTTCGCTCTGACTGAATTGGGAGAAATAATGCGCATAAGAAATCGAGAAATTATTATTTTCTCCGGAAGAAATCGAATTACGTACCGTAATGGCGCACGCGCTGGGCTCAGCATCAGCTCGCTCTCACATCGGCCACGCCTACGCAATAACGCGTTCTGTGATTGGATGCCGGAAGTGCAGTCCTCACTGTCCGGAAGGTCGTATATCGCAGTTACGATGAATCGCAAATTAGTTTTTATTAGTTTTAAAACATAGGTTAACGGCAACATAGTTTGCAAACGTGAAATAAATGAATACGCTCTCAAATGTGCCATCCGAGGCAGAGTGTGTCCGCCACGTTCGGCACACGCGATAGCTCGCTGCTCTCTGATTGGTTGAATCGTTTTTTGGACATAGCTCGGTAAGTAATTGTCTGATTAATATGAAACCTTGAAAAGGCACATCCTCGGGTCCCCAGCAATATACCTGGCAAGTTTCAAGTATATCGGACCGGTAGTTGTCGAGAAACAGCGGTCACAGACATACAAACAAACAAACAAACGTACAAACAAACATACACACAGAGATTAGTGGAATTATAGATAGATGTTCAGGGTGCTCGTGATGACGCACATTATTTTCATCGAAGACAGTGGGATCTTTGCCATCAACCAACTAATGCGAGCAGACAGGACACCCGGCTTAACATCCATCTGATGGACGGTGTACACATTGATGTCTCGTCTTGCATGTGCATCACCAGGATGAGAGTTTATAGTCGGATCCGGAATGTAACCCAACGAGACAGTTTTGAAGCGAGTGTTCAATGATGCAGATTGGTTTACTCAAATTATTTAACGTCTTCATTGAAACTATGAGGTTTACTCGTCGTTCCTAGTTTGTTTTCATCTTCCATTTTATTGAGTTAAAGTAACACCAGGTTCTGAACATGATTATACATTACTGATGAGTTTGGAAGAAATGTAAATTTGGAGAACTTGGCTGGTCATTTGGCAATTGGTTTTCTTAATTTCTGACCAGGTTTGCCTTCATTCTGCTCGTTTCATCCAGAGTATATTGTTGGTTGTGAAACACGCCTGGCTAACTTTTGTCTGGCCAAAGCTGAATTAAAATGACAACCTTTTCCTCAGAGCTCTGAGAAACGTGACACGAAAGCGCAGTGTTGTTATCACACGCTCAACATTCCCAAGCAGTGGCCAATGGGCTGGTCACTGGCTGGGAGACAACACTGCCAATTGGATCTCCCTGAAGCATTCTATCATTGGTAGGTTCAAGCTTCCTCAAACAATATCCACAATCTCTTATCTACTGTGACTATGAGATTACTTCAAGCAACGAGACATTGCCTATCAATGTGGTGATTAAAATATAGTATGTATATATATATATATATATATATATATATATATATATATATATATATATATATATATATATATATATATATATATACACAAAGAATTAAGTTAAGCACCCCCCCCGTTTTTTTACAACCTCGCACATTACAAGTTTGTTGTCGTCAAAACAGTGTAATATACCCATGATATTGTTATATTTTCTGGAGAAGTGATATTATGGTCACATAAAAACATAACAATCATGCCGTTTTCAATATTTTATTCTGAATAATTTAAGGTGAAATTTTTTGGGAATTTTAGGCATATTTTCACCTCAATTTAAGTATGGAGCTATAGGTCCATCACGGACAGTGTGGATGACGTTTATGTTTTCTAACGTACAGTCATTGTTCTGAGAAGACCTCTAGCGATCTTTGCGTCAATAACGTGTGTAGGACCCACGTGATCGGATCACTGACTCAACCCTACGTCTCATAGACCCTGTAAGCCGTCGTATGCGTTGCTGTGGCAGGTTGTTCCATTCCCGATGTAATGCACGTTCCAATTCATCCAGATTGGCTATTGGAGGGACCATCTTCGCAATTTGTCGTCCCAACATGTCCCAAACGTGCTCGAGGGGGTTCAACCTGCCACAGCAACGCATACGACGGCTTACAGGGTCTATGAGACGTAGGGTTGAGTCAGTGATCCGATCACGTGGGTCCTACACACGTTATTGACGCAAAGATCGCTAGAGGTCTTCTCAGAACAATGACTGTACGTTAGAAAACATAAACGTCATCCACACTGTCCGTGATGGACCTATAGCTCCATACTTAAATTGAGGTGAAAATATGCCAAAAATTCCCAAAAAATTTCACCTTAAATTATTCAGAATAAAATATTGAAAACGGCATGATTGTTATGTTTTTATGTGACCATAATATCACTTCTCCAGAAAATATAGCAATATCATGGGTATATTACACTGTTTTGACGACAACAAACTTGTAATGTGCGAGGTTGTAAAAAAACGGGGGGGGGGTGCTTAACTTAATTCTTTGTGTATATATATATATATATATATATATATATATATATATATATATATATATATATATATATATATATATATATATGTACAAACACAAAGCCTTTATATGGGATCGTTTCTCTGTATGCAACTTCAACATTGGGACTGAAAATTCGCTTCTCGGCTTCTACTGGATGAAATCGGTTGCAAATTTCAGAAATAAATGCTTTGTACGTCGAGAGAATATGTTCCAAATTTCAGCACCGTCCGTTTCCGCATTCTTGAGTTTTATTAAGAAAACCCTCAAATTCACGTTGGTGTCTGTCAGTCCGTCCGTCTGTCCGCCCAAAATGTGTTGGCACTCACATCTCAAAGGCTATCCATTGAAACTAGCTGAAACTTGAGCCTGGTGTTGGCTTAACAGTTAGGGTGCTGGCTTGGGGTCCTAGGGACTCTGAGTTTGAATGCCGGTCGATCGTTGAATTAATGCGGGGGGGGGGGGGGGGGGGGTGACTCAGCCTGTCATCCTTCTGATGTTGGCAAATTGAGTACCAGCTCAACTGGTAATTGGGTCACTGCTTCAGCGGCACGAACGCACTTCCGGAGAAATGATGCAACCAGCAGCCACAGTCTGCATACGAAACAACAACAACAAGCTGAAACTTGGAATATACAGTCGTGTGAAAAAGTAAGTACACCCCATGTAAAGTTTTGACTATTTCAACGTACAGCTATTTGATCTTCATTTCAACAATATTGATAGATAAAGGTGATATAATATAACAAATATCATGAAACATTTACATTTTGTAGTCCATTGTATAATTTAAATAAACATAAATGCAAATTTTGCATGTGGAAAAAGTAAGTACACCCCTACATTTATCACTACTTCAAATACCTAAAATTAGAATCAGGTGCACCAGCTCAGGTGCAAATGATTAGAACATCGTTAGAGAGGATCTTGGAGGAACCTGTCTTATTTAAACCTCAGACATTTAGTTTGGTTTACTCTTTGTTGTTGAAGTGTGCGGCGTCACCATGCCTAGATCAAAAGAGCTCTCTGAGGCCTTCAGAAAGAAGGTTATAGATGCCTACGAGTCTGGGAAGGGATTTAAGAAGTTCTCCAAACAATTTGAAATCAATCATTTGACTGTCCGGAAGATCATCTACAAGTGGAGAAGATTCCAAACAACTGCCAACTTGTTCAGGCCAGGCCGCCCCAGCTAGTTCAGCTCGAGAGCAGACCGCAAGATGCTGAAAGAAGTCTCTGAGAACCCCAGAATGTCATCACTGGACCTACAGGTAGCTCTTGCAACTGTTGATGTCAAAGTGCACGAGTCTACCATGACAAAGAGGCTGCACAAATTTGATCTACAGGCTAACCCCTGCTCTAGTGGGGAAAATGGCCTTAAAACGATCATTCATTCATTCATTTCATTAATGGGAGGTGTGCCAGGAGGAAACCTTTGCTGTGCAGAAAGAACATCAGGGCAAGATTAAGTTTGCCAATGAACACCGAGGCAAAGACCAGCACTTCTGGAACAATGTGCTCTGGACAGATGAGTCAAAGGTAGAGCTATTTGGCCACAGTACCAGAAGACATGTTTGGCGAAAACCAAAGACAGCATTTGACCACAAGAACCTGATACCAACTGTAAAGCATGGTGGTGGAAATATTATGGTTTGGGGCAGCTTTGCTGCATCAGGGCCTGGGCATCTCACCATCATAGAATCCACTATGAATTCTTTATTGTATCAGAGGGTGCTTGAGGATAATGTGAGGCCATCTGTTGGAAAGTTGAAGCTCAACCGAAGGTGGACCTTGCAACATGACAATGACCCTAAACATACCAGTAAATCCACCAAGGAATGGCTGAAAAGAAAGAAATGGAGGGTTCTGGAATGGCCAAGTCAAAGCCCGGATCTAAATCCCATCGAGATGTTGTGGGGGGATTTGAAATGAGCTGTGCATGCAAGAAACCCCTCAAACATCGCACAGCTGAAAGAATTCTGCATGGAGGAGTGGGCAAAAATTTCTCCCAGTCGATGTCAGAGACTGGTTGACAGTTATAAGAAACGCCGACTTGAGGTTGTTTCTGCCAAAGGGGGCAATACCACCTATTAGAGCCAAGGGTGTACTTACTTTTGTCCACATGTGAAATTTGCATTTATGTTTATTTAAATTATACAATGGACTACAAAATGTAAATGTTTCATGATATTTGTTATATTATATCACCTTTATCTATCAATATTGTTGAAATGAAGATCAAATAGCTGTATGTTGAAATATGTTGAAAAAGTCAAAACTTTACATGGGGTGTACTTACTTTTTCACGTGACTGTATATATGTATATACATATATGTATATCAGTCATTTGAGATTGAATCAGATAACATTAAGGTATTTAAAATGAGTATTAAGGTATCTACAACCTGAGGTGCTTCTTACCAATGGACTGCCTCAGTGACTGGTTAAGGTACCACTGCTTTGTGACATACTGTTCTTCTTTTGGAACTATCTAACTGACTTTGTCAGACATGTGTGAAAGCCGGTTTGATTAATTCGAGTTTATTCAAACTGCTTGGAATGCAACCTTTCCCTAAAATCCATTTGATCGTGGTGGGCTTTGTGATATTGATAAACAGACTCTGTATGCTTCATGATGTTCTACAACTAAACAATATATTTTTGATGAAGCAAACAGGACGTGGATACTTTAATACTCATTGGTAAGAGAACACCTCCAGTTTTCACTCGTGATGTAATTTTGTCTCTTCAGGAATGATGGAGTTCAGCCTTTTTGGAATTTCATATGTAAGTCCTTGGTGTCTACGATTCACATGACATGATTGTGGGTGTTTTTATCAGGAATGTTTGCCTCTGAGTTGTGCAGAATTTGACCTGTTTTGATGTGCACCGAGTGATGGAAAACATGATTGGCAGTGATTGGTAATTTTATAAATAATAGATTGAATTACTTCAGTGATGCCGCACTGTACTATTAGTATATTTCTCAACATATATGATTCGTAAGTCCATGGCTGAATGAAAAATCTCAGACTAATGTTAAGAAATCCTTTTATTCCTACTCAGCCTTTTAGTAAAATACTTAACTCTACAGGGTTCCTTTAAGTCAGTTTAAACCTTCAACCAAACAATTAATCTATTGATTTTATGTTCTTACAGGTTTGGCGAAAGACTCCTGATTGGAGCAGGAGCCCAGGGGGGTCAGCCTAGCTGAAAAGCTAACCCATTTTTATGTGCACCACAATGCTCCATGTGTATCCCTATGTAAGGAAATGGACGTCTGCCGGGCACAACTTGGTGGGTGCGGTCAGGAAGTCCTTGAGAAAGGTACCCCAAAATTGAGCGAGGTCAGCTCATCACCTCACCACTTGAAACCCATGACAAAATGTTCAGCGTAACCCCATGTGTCAGGAATGACCACTGCCAGACATTTTCAGTGGTGGGGTGTGCCCGCCAGACTAAAATAACTGGCTACCCCAAAATTGAGCTCGATCAGCTCATGAGCTAACCCAATGAAACCGATTGCAAAATGTTCAGCATTACCCGATGCATCATGAATGACCACTGCCAGACATTTTCATTGGTGGGGTACCCCCGCCAGACGTCCCAAATGCTCTCCCCACCCCCCCACCCCGCAACCCCCTTCCATCACTTGTGCATTCAGGTAGCAATACAGTGAAAAATGTTTTCATGATTTCATGTTTTTTTCATGAAAATTTGAAATTTTGAAATTAGAAAATTTCATGAAATTTCATTTTCATGATTTCTGTTTACATGATAAAACATAGAAAATGAGATTACTACTTGATCTGCTTCATTGGTGCCTAATCTATGTAAAAATGTGTGACATAGGATGGAGTCTGCGCTATTTAGGCTTAATTAGGCCTAATTCGTTTACCTTGTCCTTGTTAATGTCCTTTGTCAACTCCTTAGCAACAACTTTGGTCCTTAGTTATGGCAGGTTTTACTTGACCAATTTGAAAAAAAACAGATATCGAAAATCTCAGAACGGCCTATCGTTTCTGCGTAAGTCAGCCAATCAGAGATTACATGCAAGTTCAGTATGGATGTGCAATGTCCACAAGCAAAAGCTCAGTTCTGTTTCGCTTGGTGCCCGTAAACTTTGTGTGCCGTTTTCTCCTAAGTGCATATTTCATGTGCCTTGCCCTCCGGGGAGTTTTTAACAGTCAAATTTTGAGATATCCTTCTGCTTTTTTCAGTGGGAGCTGTTCAATTATACACTCAACATCAAAATAAACTTATCAAATCTTTAGAAGGACACTCATTGAAATCCTCCACGCAAAAATGAAAAATATTTGAACACAAAGGTAAAGTTCAGCTCAATCACAAAAAACAAAACGCATGAACATCACAAGGGGTGGTGCAACAAAAGTCACAGCACTGCAACACAAAGGCACGCACCTGAATACAGTAAAAAAAAAATGACACAGGAATGGACACAACACTCCGAACAGTCAAGGACAGAATGACAGCAGTCCTCAATATCGAGTGTCCTCCCTGAGCTGTGATGCAGGCTGTACACCTCCAACGCATGCTCTGTACCAGGCGTCTGATGCGGTTCTGGGGAAGTCTGTCCCACTCCTCCTGCAAGCCTTGAATGAGGATTTGCCGATTGACAGCCGTTGATCTCCTCGATGCAAGACGTCGGCCAAGCTCATCCCATAAATGCTCAATGGGATTGAGGTCAGGGGAATAAGGCATCCAAGGCATCACTTCAACACCCTGTTCCTGGAGGAAGTTGGTGGTCAGGCGAGCAGCATGGGGTCGAGCGTTGTCCTGCTTAAAAACTGCGATGTCAGGATGAGCCTGGAGAAATGGCAGCAGATGAGGTCAAATCAAAACTTCATTGACATAATGCTGACTAGTGAGATTGCCTTCAATGATGACCAGAGGTGTCCTGAAACGGGTGGAAATGCCGGCCCATACCATCACACTGGGTCCTCCCCAACGATTGATCTGGCGAATACAGCATGATGCATACCTTTCCCCACCTCTGCGCCATACCCGTTGACGCCCATCAGCAGCATGGAGGCAAAATCTGGACTCATTGCTGAACAAGACTGCACTCCACTGTTGCTGTGTCCAACGGCGATGCTGCAGACACCATCTTAGTCTGTTCCGCCGATGCACTGCGTTCAGCATTGGACCTCTGCAAGGACGTCTTGCCACGAGGCCACGACTTCTCTAGCGCCTCCGCACAGTAGAGACACTGATGCGGTTGTTGTGGCAACCTTTAGTCACTGCAGCTGTTTGCGTCGCAGGGCGGAAACGATCACGAAGATGCTGCAGCACAATCCAGCGGTCTTGGTTTGGGGTGGTTACCCGTGGTCTTCCTCTTCGTGGACCATCATTCACAGTTCCAGTTTCACCGTAACGCCTGGCCAGGTTGGAAATTGCAGGCTGTGAACAACCAAGACGTTGGGCAATTGTTCGCTGGCTTACACCATCCTCAAGCATCCCAATTGCCCCTAAACGTTGTTCAGATGTCAGGCGTGGCATCCGAATTTTTTTGTTGTTTTCCCTGTCAGAAGCCTCTAGAGCTGGGGTTCTTAACCTGGGGTATCCATACCCCTTGGGGGTATGGGGAACAAAATCTGGGGGTATGGGACTCGTAATAAATTAACAAACAAGAAACAAGCAAAGAAATAAATAGGGATAAAATCCTAATGATTTTCTTTCCTGTTCTGTTCCTAATTATCCATATGTAAAACTAAGCTATTGAGATATTTTGAAGTTACACTGGAACCTAATGGGACTGGTAATCAGGCGCGGATCCCCGAACTTGGCCCATTTTCTGGGTAATAAGTTAGCAATTTTCATCCAAAAAAATAGGCAATTAAAGTAAAAACACCTCTCAGAATGCACCACAGAGCACCTAGAAATCAAAAAAATCCTAGGGGGACATGGCCCCAGTCCCCCATAGCTATGCGCACCTTCGGTGTGCCTTGGTCAGTCAACAGTCTGGCGAAGGGAGTATGGGGACATCGTGGATAATCCGTTGGGGGTCTTGACAGGGAAAAAGGTTAAGAACCCCTGCAGTCTAGAGTGACTACAGACAGCAGTAAGTGAATATCTAACCATGAGAACTGAAGGATTTCATTATGAGGGTCATTATTTAAAGGGAAAGATCCCTATACAGAACCACTCAAGCATGTCTTTGTTGATCATCCAGGTGATTGAAGTGAAGTTCCCGTTACATAACACTGGTCAACAGCCAAATTGGTTCTGACTTATTTTCAACTGTTTCTAACTAATTTGGTGCCCACGAATCCGAATCTGACCTTAAAATTTCGCTATCACGTAACCTTGACGTAGTACATCATAAGTGTGGAAAAAAATCTTTAGACCATGCAAATTTCTTGATTAAGTCTCAATAAGTCTATTTATTGTCACAAAAAATAATATGAACTTAAAGTTTTTATTTACATCACATTAAAAAATGTAAATCTCCAAAAATAATATGAACTTTATAAAAGATCACAAAAATAATATGAACTTTAAGTTTTTATTTACATCACAAAAAAAATGTAAATCTCCAAAAATAATATGAACTTTATAAAATATCACAAAAAATAATATGAAGTTTAAGTTTTTATTTACATCACATTAAAAGTGCTTCTGAACTTTACTTTTGCGTTTGTAGGAGCAATCACTTTCACGCTGTAAAGTCCAAGAGTAGTCGCCCATCATGTTTGGATTGAATTGGCCTTGATATCGAGTCTCAATGATGGCAATTTCCTGGTGAAACCTTTCTCCATGTTCATCACTGACATCACCAAGATTTTGTGGAAAGAAGTCCAGATGAGAATGGAAGAAATGTATCTTGAGTGACATTGGAGCACCGAGCGCCTGTTAACTCTTCAACATCTTGTCCACAAGCTCTTCATAATTTGGTGCTCGAAAATTTCCAAGGTAATTGTTAGCAAGAGCCGCAAAGCTATCCCAAGCAACGCTTTCCAGCTCAGATATTCTCGTTACAAAGTCCTGATTAGTGAGTACAAGACCATTGAAAATACCCGCCTTTACTTTGGCCTCAGATATACAATGCCTTGGAACTTCATTAGCAAGTAGTGGAAGCCAACACCATCTTGAGCCATGGCCTTCACAAAGTTCTTCATCAAACCAAGTTTCAAATGAAATGGTGGTAAGAATACCTTCTCAGGGTCAACAAGAGGTTTGTGAATTTCAAATGAAGTGGTATTCCTATGGTATACTGGTTCTCAAAAACTGGATGTGCTCGTGAAAATTGGATATCATAGTCGAAATCTACAGGTTCATGTTGGTTAGAATCACCTCAAAATACACTAGAACCATAAAACTTTTAATATTTTGTTGACCAGTGTTATTTTACTCGTAGATTATTTTTCTCCTGCATTACTTGACTCCTAAATTACATAACATGTATGTTATTAGCACATTACGTTATTTGTACATTACATGCCGTGACATGATATTACTCACATATATTGGGTATTAACTTGGACTGGGTATTAAAGAGGACTACAGAATATCCAGGGACGTAACTGAAGGCAGATGTTTGGGTAGGCCGCAAATATTTTTGGGAAGGCAAATCAGATACTTTCAAAGGCTTGAAAAATCCAAGAATTATCCAAATTTATGTTTCTGAATAAATCTCCCTCATTTCTCAAGACTACAATCGACTTGTGTACTTGTATATAAGTGTCATTAATTTAAAAAGGCTTAGGCACTATCAAGCGATTTGTTTTAACTCCAAAAAAACGATTTTTTTTTTCAAATTTATTTTTTGGGTTTGTTTTGCCTAAAACCCATCCCAGACACTCACTGATGAACCTCTGAAAGTTTGACGGAGATCCGTTCAGCCATCCTTGAGTAAAATGGTGACACAGACAGACAGACAGACAGACAGACACACACACACACAGAGACCAACAGCTCTCTTATATAGTAGATTACACACATATATATGTCTCCTAACCCTCATTTTTCCCCACACCCATTATTTGTCGAAGTCCCTCTATTTTGTCCTTCAACACTGCGGTTGGTGTTTCGCCCCCTCTTTCTCCTGGTTTTTGTTTTACAATTTTATCCGTTCAGTGTTCTCGCTCTTATATGAGCCTTGAACTTCGACACAAAAAAAATGAAAACAAGAAGTTGGAGTCGTGTAGGATTCTTGTTTTGTTCTTATTTCGAGCGAGTGTGCTGACACAACGAATTAAAAGGTGGTTTACTGGAGGAAACCTCTTTTGTAATGTGTTGGCCAATAATGCTGGCACTACATCAACGCCATATAACAATTGTTTTTTTTTGGTTTGGAAACGTTTTATTTGGTGAGAGTAGTTTTCCCGTTTCGTTTTTACGAAAAGAAACTTGAGCCGTGGTTGTGCTTGTGGTCGATGTGGATTGTCTTTGTTTGGAAAGAAAAAAAATCGATATTTGTTTATTTTATAGATTTACAGCTTGTTGGCCACAATTGGTGATGTGCTGTTAAAACTATCATCTGTGAATGTCGGACATGCTGTAATAGCATCATCACTTCGTGTTCCCTTTGAATACAAACTCCTCCTTTTTCATCCACTCGTTTCGATCATTTATTCTGTAAGGAATTTCAAGTTGATTACCATTTAAATGCCATCCTGTCCCTAATGCCCCCTCCCAAGCAACCGCATTAATGTACCATTTTCACCCCTCGTTTTCCCATCCGTCACCTCTTTCCCTCCATATTATACACTACTCACAATAAGTTCGGGATATTTTAGCAGGTTCTTCGGTGTGGTTGATTTTGTGTATTAATCATGTTGAAAAAAGTTGTTGGTCCTAATTTAGTCAGGTTGACTATGTTAACAAATATAATTTCTTTCAAAATTTTGGGATTAGCAAACCTGTACATTTTTGGAATCTTCAGAGCATGGAGAATCTGAAAATCAATGTTGGCATTTGCACAGACACCTGCATGGCCGCCATTTTGGATTTTGAAAATGGCCGCCATAAAATACATATTTTGCGCGATCTCGGCTTCTAGTCAACCTAGAGACTTAATTAAATATGCTAATCCTATGTTTTCTGGGTCAAGGAATCCAATAAAGGCCTCAAAATAGTGCTCAGGATTATAGAAAAGCAACAAACAAAGGTAATTGAAAACCATTGTCTTTATATTTGTGATATAACTGTATTACATAATACATGATATTGCAAGTCCTTTGAAGTTATAGGTTGTTATAGGAAATTATAGGTAGTATCAGATTGAACTATAAGTCCTATACACAGGATCTACGAGGTCTATACCGTTCAGGAATATGCTTTTACAGATCTTCATCACTGTCCTGAGTGTCATTTTCGCAAAGGTGTCTACGCAAATGTCAACATTAATTTTTGGATTCCTCATGCTCTGAATATTCCAAAAATGTATAGTTTTGCTAATCTACAAAAATTTTGAACGAAAAAACAGTGAACCTGACTAATTCTATGGTTATTAATGAGTGTGAAAAAACATAGCATTCTTGATTTCAATACCCTAACCCTCACCTCTATAAAAAAAATAAACTCACTCCCACAATATCCCTAACTTATTGTGAGTAGTGTACCTTCTTATTGTCAAGTTCCTCCTCCTCCTTATCTCTTCTTTATTACAGTTAGATTATTACCCTGAGCTCGCGAAGTGAAAAGCAGAGTCACGCATTCGGTTGCATACGCACGTGTGATGTGTGTGTCGGCATTTTAAAAATTCATTTTTTCGGCAACCGTTGGTCCAAATGACACGAAATTTTACCATAGGAGCGTCTCTGCCTGTATAAGTTTTTATTCATAATTATGGCGTCATAGGGCACGTAGTATGGTCGCCATCTTGGAAAAACGTTACACGTCTATATCTCTGAAACCGCTCCATGGAAAAAATTTAAACATGGCTCATTGTAAAGAACTCCGCATGGGGAATAATTGTTGTTAACGATGACGTTATTGGTTCCTTAATTATAAGCCCGCATATATGTCCCGAGGCCACGCCTTGCCCCCGTGCGTGGTCGATCGGCCGAAAGGCGGGGCATGTATCTCAGTTCCACGCCCGGACGCTCGCGCCACCCACTGGTGCACGGAATTATTGATCACTGTGCCCGCCACATGCGCCCCCCCAGAATTCCCACGCACCTGAAGGGTGAGCTTGCGGGGAAGCCGGATGACCCGGCCGAAACGCCCTCTGGCGATGCGTGCAGGGCTGGGGGGTAGCGGGGCTGGGGGGTGCCAGGGGTATGACCGCCGCGGGGCGGCCTCGACGCGGAGGCAGAGCTGCTGGCGGGGGGTGGTCCAGATCGAGGTGGGCCGGCTTGAGGCGGTCCACGGAGATACGATCCAGAGCACCGCCAATGTCCACGGTGAAATGTTTGTCCCCGGTCTCCAGCACGTGGAAGGGCCCGTCGTACGGGGGCCACAGCGGTGCCCGGTGGGCGTCGTGCCGGACGAAAACGTACTCCGCCGTGCGAAGCTCCGGGGCGACGTGGGAGGACGGGCAACCGTGGTGTGCCGTCGGCACCGGGGCGAACCTCCTGGCGGACTCCTGCAGGGTGGAGCGCTGTTGCGCCACGGACCAAGGAGCCGTGGTGTCGGGGATAAATTCGCCCGGCACCCGCAGCGGTTGTCCGAAGACCAGCTCCGCCGAGGACGCGCGCAGGTCATCCTTGGGCACCGTCCTGAGGCCCAGCAGGACCCAGGGGAGCCTGTCGGCCCAGCTGCCGTCGTGGAGGCTGGCCCGGAGCGCGGACTTCATTGAGCGATGAAAGCGCTCGCACAGGCCATTGGCCTGGGGGTGGTAGGCCATGGTGCGGTGCAGTTTGATGCCGAGCCCTTGCGCCACCGCTCCCCAGAGCTCCGAGGTGAACTGGGGGCCGCGGTCGGACGAGATGTCCGAGGGGGCACCGAACCGGGCAACCCACGTGGCGATGAAGGCTTGCGCGACGTCAGCTGCAGCCGTCGCCGCCAATGGCACGGCCTGCGGCCACCGGGTGGTGCGGTCCACCATGGTGAGGAGGTGGGTGAACCCCCGCGCGGGGGGCAGAGGTCCCACCAAGTCGACGTGGATGTGGTCGAACCGACGCTCGGGCACCGTAAACGGGGCCTGGGTGTGGCGGTGGACCTTTGCGCGCTGACACGCGAGGCACGTCCTGGCCCAGTCGCGGACGTTCTTCCTGAGGCCATGCCAGACGAACTTCGCCTTGACGAGCTTCTGGGAGGCCTTCGTGCCCGGGTGGGACAGGCCGTGGATGGCGTCGAAAACCGGGTGCTGCCAGCCAGCGGGCACGATGGGGCGAGGCCGGCCGAGGGAGACATCGCACAAGAGGGCCGTGCCCGCGACGTCGAACGGCTCCGCGGTGACGCAGAGGCCCGTGACGGTGGTCCGCAAGGCCTGGATGTCGGGGTCGGCGGTCTGGTCCTCCGCCATCCGGGCATAGTCGATCCCGAGGTGGACCGCGTGTGCGACGGACCGGGAAAGGCAATCCGCCACCGGGTTGTCTTTACCCGCGACGTGACGGATGTCCGTCGTGTACTCGGACACGGCAGAGAGGTGACGTGTGACGTTGCTGCCGGGCCGACCATGGCTCGGCGACCTTGGCCATCGCGAACACAAGGGGCTTGTGATCGACGAAAGCCGTGAACGGGCGGCCCTCGAGCAGATGGCAGAAGTGTCGGACCGCCAGGTGGAGCCCGAGCAGCTCGCGGTCGAAGGTGCTGTAGCGGCGTTCGTGCAGGCGATGCTGCCGGCTAAAAAACGCCAGCGGCTGCCAAGCACCACTCACCCACTGCTCGTGCACCGTGCCCACCGCGTAGTCCGACGCATCGGTGGTGAGGGCGATCGGTGCATCGGGCGCCGGGTGCGCCATTATGGTGGTGTTGGCCAGGGCCAGCTTTGCGCCCGCAAACGCCGCGGCCATCAGCTCAGTCCAGGCTATGTCACCTTTGCCCGGCTTGCCCCGGAGGGCCTCGTGCAGGGGGCGGAGGAGCTGGGCGACGTGGGGCACGAAGCGGTGGTAAAAATTCACCATGCCCAGGAATTCCTGGAGCCCCTTGATCGTGCGGGGGCGCGGGAAACTCCTGACCGCCTCCACCTTGGCCGGCAAAGGGATGGCCCCGTGCCTGGTGATGCGTTGCCCCAAGAAGTCGATGGCGGTGACGCCGAAACGGCACTTCGCGGGGTTGATTATCAGGCCATGCTGGTCCAGGCGTTCGAAGAGCGTGTGGAGGTGGAGCAGGTGCTCCTCCCGGGACGCGCTCGCGACTAGGATGTCATCCAGGTAGATGTAGATGAAAGGTAAGTCACGCAAGACTCTGTCCATGAGCCGCTGGAACGCCTGGGCCGCATTTTTCAACCCAAAAGGCATCCGCAGGAACTCAAAGAAGCCGAAAGGGGTGATGACGGCCGTCTTTGGTACATCGTCCGGTCGTACGGGGACCTGGTGGTAGCCCTATATGAGGTCCACCTTGGAGAAAACGGTCGTGTTGGCCAACCGGGTGGAAAAGTCTTGAATGTGCGGGACCAGGTAGCGGTCGGGGGTGGTGGCATCGTTGAGCCGGCGGTAGTGACCGCACGGCCGCCATCCGCCGCCGGGCTTGGGCACAATGTGCAGAGGAGAGGCCCATGCGCTGTTGGAGCGCCGTACGATGCCCAGCCGCTCCAGCGTGGCGAAATACGCTTTTGCCACGGCGAGCTTCGTGGGGTCGAGGCTGAAGGTTTCGGCCTGGACGAGACGTCGACGCTTAACGTCCACCAACAGCACATGCGCACAAAGGAAGTCCGCACCGAGCAGGGCCATCGGCACGCTGGCGGTGACGAATGACCATTGGAAGCGTTGCCCTCCGAACCGCAGTGAGAGGCAACGCTTCCCTAATGTGCGGATGGGTGTTCCGTTGGCGGCAATCAAAGCGGGGCCCCGGCCCGCGGCTTGCTTGTCGGACGCTGAGGCAGGGAGGACGCTTACCTGCGCTCCCGTGTCGCACAGAAAACGACGACCAGACGAGGTGTCCGTGATGAACAGGAGGCTGCCGGAATGGCCGACGCTCATGGCCGCAAGTGAGCGCCGGCCCGGTCGTTTCCCAACCCGTCAAAAGAACACGGCGGGCGGCACGTTCTAGCCTTGCGGCCGAACCTGGCATGATAGTAGCACCAGGTTTGCGGCAGTGGCGACCGTGTCGGCCGTGCCGGCGGTGGTGGCGGCGGCGGTAGTGGGCGTGGCGTAGCAGCAGCCACGAGGGAAGCAGGGGGCGCTGTAGGCTCCGCACCGGGATCCACTAAGGCAGCACCGTACACCGACCGCGTGTCGCAGGCCGCGAAAAATTTGTCGGCCTCTCCGGCCAGGGCGCGGGGTTCCGTTATTGTTGAACCGGCCAGCGCAAGGCGCACCTGTACAGGTAGCTGGCGGAGGAAAAGTGCTCGGAACAGGAAATCCGGGTGCTGGTCTCCGAGAAGGGACAGCATAAAATCCATCCGAACGGACGGTCGTGTGTCGCCGAGGGCGGGAAGGTCCAGGAGGCGGTCGGCGCGTTCGACCTCCGTGAGCCCGAACGTGGCGAGGAGGAGACGTTTGAGCGCCGCGTACTTGTGGTCGCCCGGCGGGCGCCGAAGGATGGACACGACGCGGGCGGCAGTGCCGGGACCGAGGGCGGCGACCACGTGGTAGTACCTGGTCTCGTCCGCCGTGATGCCCCGGAGTTGGAATTGAGCTTCGGCCTGCACAAACCAAACGTCGGCTTGCGCTTCCCAGAACTCCGGGAGTTTGACGGCGACGGCATTGGTAGCCATGGCGCGTTCGGGGGTCAGCGACAGCTGAACCAGTCAGGGTCACCAGTGTGGTGCTGTGCACACTCAACTCGTTTGCCAAAAATGTAGGCCACAACGCGTGGTACAAACGAAAGCACTTTATTGTAAGCTCGCACATCAGCACTGGGCGGGCTCGACCTTCGAGCCCGCATATATGTCCCGAGGCCACGCCTTGCCCCCGGGCATGGCCGATCGGCCGAAAGGTGGGGCATGTATCTCAGTTCCACGCCTGGACGCTCGCGCCACCCACTGGTGCGCGGAATTATTGATCACTGTGCCCACCACAATATCATAATTCGACAGGGACAACGCTTATTCCGATCAGTTTGAAATTTATTGAGCATGATCTACACAACAATTATATTGGAGAATATAAATGCATGATGTCATCGCTCACACGGTCTGGCAACCATATTGGATCAATGAAAAAAAAACCTTCACAAACAGAAGAGTTGGCTCACACTAAGTTGACTGCATGGGATACGTATTCTAAGAATACCATGTAGTTATTTTTTTTTCATTCATTCCCCCTTTTCTTGTGTATCACATCCCAAAGATAGTCATAAAGCAATGCCAGATTATATGGTTTGTATGTGACCTCTGTGTGCAGACTGGTTCGGACATCTGTGGATTTTTCTCCGACTCCGAGTACGAACTCTGTCTGCGCTGGATGCAGTTGGGTTCCTTTTACCCATTCTCTCGCAACCACAACACAATTAATACCAAGGTAATTAGACATGGCTTCAAGTGTGACAGTGGCCACGTATCGCACCCGACGTCACACATTTTATATCTTCATCAGTGAAAATATTAACTTGAAGTCGCATTTAAATGAATCCTGCTCATATCCCTCGCTCGCCGCCTTTTCCATCCCTCGCCTGCCACCCATTCCTCTCACCAATCAATAGCACTTGTAGCACAGAAACTAATCAATAAGGTTACCACTTTGGCTAAAAGCTCAAGTTTGAAAAAGAAAATCCATTTTTCCGTTTGCAGTGTTATCATCCACACCCTAACGTGACGGATAATAGTGAGCCTCTGCTCTGTGCGGTGGGTTCGTAACAAATAAAGTTGTGGAATGACCATACAATTTGGTTCTGTGGACTAGGATGTATGTGTTGATATGACCATACAATCTGGTCCTGTGGAATATAGGATGTGCGTGTTGATATGACCATACAATCTGGTCCTGTGGGAATATAGGATGTACGTGTTGACATGACCATACAATCTGGTCCTGTGGAATATAGGATGTACGTGTTGATATGACCATACAATCTGGTCCTGTGGAATATAGGATGTACGTGTTGACATGACCATACAATCTGGTTCTGTGGAATATAGGATGTGCGTGTTGATATGACCATACAATCTGGTCCTGTGGAATATAGGATGTGCGTGTTGATATGACCATACAATCTGGTCCTGTGGGAATATAGGATGTACGTGTTGACATGACCATACAATCTGGTCCTGTGGAATATAGGATGTGCGTGTTGATATGACCATGCAATCGGGTCCTGTGGAATATAGGATGTGCGTGTTGATATGACCATACAATCTGGTCCTGTGGAATATAGGATGTGCGTGTTGATATGACCATACAATCTGGTCCTGTGGGAATATAGGATGTACGTGTTGACATGACCATGCAATCGGGTCCTGTGGAATATAGGATGTGCGTGTTGATATGACCATACAATCTGGTCCTGTGGAATATAGGATGTGCGTGTTGATATGACCATACAATCTGGTCCTGTGGAATATAGGATGTACGTGTTGATATGACCATACAATCTGGTCCTGTGGAATATAGGATGTGCGTGTTGATATGACCATACAATCGGGTCCTGTGGAATATAGGATGTGCGTGTTGATATGACCATACAATCTGGTCCTGTGGAATATAGGATGTGCGTGTTGATATGACCATACAATCTGGTCCTGTGGAATATAGGATGTGCGTGTTGATATGACCATACAATCGGGTCCTGTGGAATATAGGATGTACGTGTTGACATGACCATGCAATCGGGTCCTGTGGAATATAGGATGTGCGTGTTGATATGACCATACAATCTGGTCCTGTGGAATATAGGATGTGCGTGTTGATATGACCATACAATCGGGTCCTGTGGAATATAGGATGTGCGTGTTGATATGACCATACAATCTGGTCCTGTGGAATATAGGATGTGCGTGTTGATATGACCATACAATCTGGTCCTGTGGAATATAGGATGTACGTGTTGATATGACCATACAATCTTGTCCTGTGGAATATAGAATGTGCGTGTTGACATGACCATGCAATCGGGTCCTGTGGAATATAGGATGTGCGTGTTGATATGACCATACAATCTGGTCCTGTGGAATATAGGATGTGCGTGTTGATATGACCATACAATCTGGTCCTGTGGGAATATAGGATGTACGTGTTGACATGACCATGCAATCGGGTCCTGTGGAATATAGGATGTGCGTGTTGATATGACCATACAATCTTGTCCTGTGGAATATAGGATGTGCGTGTTGATATGACCATACAATCTGGTCCTGTGGGAATATAGGATGTACGTGTTGACATGACCATGCAATCGGGTCCTGTGGAATATAGGATGTGCGTGTTGATATGACCATACAATCTGGTCCTGTGGAATATAGGATGTGCGTGTTGATATGACCATACAATCTGGTCCTGTGGGAATATAGGATGTACGTGTTGACATGACCATGCAATCGGGTCCTGTGGAATATAGGATGTGCGTGTTGATATGACCATACAATCTGGTCCTGTGGGAATATAGGATGTACGTGTTGACATGACCATGCAATCGGGTCCTGTGGAATATAGGATGTGCGTGTTGATATGACCATACAATCTTGTCCTGTGGAATATAGGATGTGCGTGTTGATATGACCATACAATCTGGTCCTGTGGGAATATAGGATGTACGTGTTGACATGACCATGCAATCGGGTCCTGTGGAATATAGGATGTGCGTGTTGATATGACCATACAATCTTGTCCTGTGGAATATAGGATGTGCGTGTTGATATGACCATACAATCTGGTCCTGTGGGAATATAGGATGTACGTGTTGACATGACCATGCAATCGGGTCCTGTGGAATATAGGATGTGCGTGTTGATATGACCATACAATCTGGTCCTGTGGAATATAGGATGTGCGTGTTGATATGACCATACAATCTGGTCCTGTGGGAATATAGGATGTACGTGTTGACATGACCATGCAATCGGGTCCTGTGGAATATAGGATGTGCGTGTTGATATGACCATACAATCTTGTCCTGTGGAATATAGGATGTGCGTGTTGATATGACCATACAATCTGGTCCTGTGGGAATATAGGATGTACGTGTTGACATGACCATGCAATCGGGTCCTGTGGAATATAGGATGTGCGTGTTGATATGACCATACAATCTGGTCCTGTGGAATATAGGATGTGCGTGTTGATATGACCATACAATCTGGTCCTGTGGGAATATAGGATGTACGTGTTGACATGACCATGCAATCGGGTCCTGTGGAATATAGGATGTGCGTGTTGATATGACCATACAATCTGGTCCTGTGGGAATATAGGATGTACGTGTTGACATGACCATGCAATCGGGTCCTGTGGAGTATAGGATGTGCGTGTTGATATGACCATACAATCTTGTCCTGTGGAATATAGGATGTGCGTGTTGATATGACCATACAATCTGGTCCTGTGGGAATATAGGATGTACGTGTTGACATGACCATGCAATCGGGTCCTGTGGAATATAGGATGTGCGTGTTGATATGACCATACAATCTTGTCCTGTGGAATATAGGATGTGCGTGTTGATATGACCATACAATCTGGTCCTGTGGGAATATAGGATGTACGTGTTGACATGACCATGCAATCGGGTCCTGTGGAATATAGGATGTGCGTGTTGATATGACCATACAATCTGGTCCTGTGGACTATAGGATGTACGTGATGATATGACCATACAATCTGGTCCTGTGGAATATAGAATGTGCGTGTTGATATGACCATACAATCTGGTCCTGTGGAATATAGGATGTACGTGATGATATGACCATGCAATCTGGTCCTGTGGGAATATAGGATGTACGTGTTGATATGACCATACAATCTGGTCCTGTGGACTATAGGATGTGCGTGTTGATATGACCATACAATCTTGTCCTGTGGAATATAGGATGTGCGTGTTGATATGACCATACAATCTTGTCCTGTGGAATATAGGATGTGCGTGTTGATATGACCATACAATCTTGTCCTGTGGGAATATAGGATGTACGTGTTGATATGACCATACAATCTGGTCCTGTGGACTATAGGATGTGCGTGTTGATGTGACCATACAATCTGGTCCTGTGTACTATAGGATGTGCGTGTTGGTATGACCATGCAATCTGGTCCTGTGGACAAGGATGTTTCTGTTAGTATGACCAGGTGTTGTTGTCTTCGTGCAAAAGCATGTGCAATGTGTATATATTAGTTTAACCAACTTTGTTGACGTGCATACTTTGTCCGTGAGGCTGAGGTGCAGGTCCTTAGCTTTGTTACAATATACATATATTTTTTACCCCTTTTCAAGTAAAAAAAGGTGTTCTCAACAGTCCAATTGCTCCTAAACAGGAAATATTTAGGGTGTGACCATCCAGAAACCCGAACATTCACTGACATTTGTTTTACTGTTTAATGGTACATTTATGTGTATGAATATGTAATCTAAAAAATTAAAAGCATAATCAGACAATTTTATTCTAATTGTTTGGGACTCCATCATAGTTTATTTTGAATTTTAGTAAAAAATTGTAATGGCTTCCTTTGTCCACTTCTTCATAATCCAGCGCCAGGACCCTGTGGCATGGAACGATACCTTTACAAACATTTCCAGGCAGGTGCTGCAGGTCCGCTACTCACTGTTGCCGTACCTGTACACCATCATGTTTGAAGCCAGCTCCATTGGGTCCACTGTTGTCAGACCACTTCTGCACGAGTAAGTGCTCCCCAGATGTCATGTACGCTATATTTGCTCTCCTACGCTTCTACGATGTCCCACTATCTCCCGTCTCAATCCACACCCCATGATCATGTCTATCATGTCCTGTTAACCCTACTTCCCAATATTGCTTTCAACCTTTCCTTTTCTCTCATTACCTTTACACAATCTCACCTGTTTCTCCTTGTCAGTCCAAACTCTTCCATCCTCTCTTGTCTTGCTCTTCCATGAGTAACATTTTAGAGACCAAGGAGTAATGTCTAACCGAGGGTCAATGTCATTGTTTATTAGCAGTTGTACGTTACCATTGATGAACTTTGAACTTATTAAAATTATTAAAAGTAAATAATTGGAGCACAGAAACTAATCAATAAGGTTACCACTTTGGCGAAAAGCTCAAGTTTGAAAAATAAAATCCCTTTTTCCGTTTTCAGTCTTATCATCCACACCGTAGCCTGATGGATAATAGTGAGCTCCTGCTCTGTGGCAGCCATGATGGATCCAAGGAAAATAAATAAAGAAATAAGTCTTTCTCTGAAACACCAAAGCTATTCAAGTCAAACTTTATAAATATGATCTCGTCGTCAAGGCGACTGCATGTTTAAAATTTCAACGGGATCGATCGCTCAGGCTGACAGCCAGAATTTTTTTTAAACATTTTTTTAAAGAACATTTGAAAAAACATCTAAGCAGAAGAAGAGGAGGATGGGGTCAGGGTCACTTGCCAGGTCAAAGCAGGGCAGATTGGACCTGGTCATAACTACATGTAGCTATTAAGTGGCCCATCGTAGGTGGCCCATGTAGTTATTATTGTGAATTATACTTAACAGACAAACTTTTTTTTTAACGGAATGTTTTTTGTTTTAAAAAAAAAAAAGTCTAAAATTTTTTTGATGTTTTTTTTTATGCTTAAAAAATAATTGTCGTTTTTTTCACCTTGACGAATGTTTGTTGTTCAATCATTGTTTTTTAACAGTCATTCTGATTTTTGATTAATGAACAGGTGGAAATTTTTGAATAACTTTTATTTCTTGTAATTTTCCATCAGGTTTCTTAACGACAGAGAAACCTGGAGCATTGACGAGCAGTTCTTGTGGGGACCTGCTTTACTGATTACACCAGTCTTAAAAAAGGTGGAGATGGGAAATTCTTTCATCACTTGCACTCCCTCAGTGTGAAGTCCCACACTTCCCCTTACAGCCCCCACTCCGCACCATCTTCCGCCCAGCACAGTCACGTGACACATGTCTTATTCTCCACAATTTGGAGTAAAAATGTCCGACTGTTATAATTCCATTACATGACTGACTCGAGACATTAGCTCATGCATGTGTTTTCACCATTTAACCATGGAAGTGTCTTTTCTAATAATTATTTATTTTGAGGACATGCGTTTACCGCATTAACAACTTTTAACAACCAAATTTCAATTTAATAATTAACAACAGTATGGGATTGAACAAAATTTTAGCTCAGAGGTAGCACACTCGCTTCTGAGTGGTCTTATCTGTGGTCTTACTTCACAGTCCAACTGCAAACAACCATCCTGGTGTTTTGCACACCGATTGTTGCATCATTGAGCGTTCCCTCTGTCAGAGTTGACATTAACCAGGATGTCCCGTTTACTCGCATTCACCGGTGCCGCTCAAGATCTCTGTGCCATTCAAAAAGAGTAGGACGTTGTGGGTCGGTACTTTGGTCAAATTACACATTTCCTGATTTTTCTGGCCAAAGCATGCCATCACTGATGTCGGAGATTTCTTAATGTAAGAATTAAAAGACTTCACTTTGTTTGGAGATTTATTCAATTATTGCGGAGAGAATCCAACTCAGATACGCAACACATTTACACAAGGCAAAAGAACACGTCGACTTGAAGAAGGTCCTCTGTCCAAGCCTCGCGGAGCGTATCCTTATATAAAACGAAGTTTTTTTTTCATCTTCTCAGGGAGGAGCCTGAGGTCATTACGGGATTTGCCAGAGGTCAGACTCTCTGGTGCCTGACCATCTGTTTTCTTATCATGAAGTTTAAAAAGGTCATTGTTCAGGCTGAAGATGTTCAAGAGGGAACATCTTCTGAGGCTTCCTATCTGGTCAATCTCAAATAATGACTTCTTGTACTGAAAGCAAGAGCTGAATCTGCAATCTCGCCCCAGCAAACATCCACAGAGGTGAAAAAGTCATCCCCACAAACTGCACTCTCCTTATGCTAAAACTAAATGCTTTAAAAACAATTTAGCTCGAAGATGAAAGAATGGAGTTTGGGCAATGCATGTCTCTGATAACTCACATACTCTTGGCTTGTAAAGCTCTTTAAACTTCTACACCGACCTTAATGATTCTAAACTCACATGTAAATTATAAGGTACAAAACCAACCTCGAGCATATGAATGGAGCATCGCTGCTCTCGGTGCCCAATTCCCCGGGTGAGTGCACAATAGCTTTGGATCAACAACAACAAAAGCACCAAAATCATCTTCAATATAGTCTTGCTGGGTCCTAATATGAGCTGTTTAATCGCCTTGTCTGTGTTTCTCCCTCATCACCACCACAATTGCAGGGAGACACCACAGTGCGAGGATACTTTCCTGATGCCCTCTGGTACGATTTCTACACGGTCAGTATGAATACTACAAACTGTGTCTCATACCCCGACACATTTATCCATTTGAAAGACATGGTCGTCACCCTCAAGGCCACACCAGTTATCATCTGATCCGTCAAACTTGCCTTCACAACCTTCATCAATGTACATGTCCTCCATGAACATGACAGTATAACTTGGGTTTTTATCTCTCTTAATTGCTTTGATTTAAAATATAATGATCTCTCATCTTTGAAAGCTATTTGTGGGCTCCATCACAAGGATGGCACATGTAAAATGGCCAGCTATATATTTCGTTGAGACTGGCAGGACAGCCGAAGAGGTATTCGTACTCGCCTCTGAGCTGTCCAGCGTGAGCTGGAATCCCAACCCAGCTGTAAATTGTCATCCTGGTATTTCACAGACAGCATAAGGACATCAATGTGTGTGCCATCCCTCAATTGGACCTTGAAATGAAGGACTCCTCTGCCACTACCGGTCGTTGGTGAATGTTAAAGATCCCACCAGGTTTTCTGTGAAGAGTACGCAACATAACGCGGGCATGATGAAAAATTACAAGTTACTGCCCTGATTTACTGCTGGCAAAGAGAAGGCAGCCAAAAACCACTGAGCATAACCACTAAGCATTACCAAGCTGCCAAGCAAACCACCCAGCATACCCAAACCGCCCAGCATACCCAAATCACCCAGCATAACCAAACCACCCACCATACCCAAACCACCCAGCATACCCAAACCACCCAGCATAACCAAAACACCCAGCATAACCAAAACACCCAGCATAACCAAACCACCCAGCATATCCAAACCACCAAGCATAACCAAACCACCCAGCATAACCAAACCACCAAGCATATCCAAACCACCCAGCATATCCAAACCACCCAGCATATCCAAACCACCCAGCATAACCAAACCACCCAGCATAACCAAACCACCCAGCATATCCAAACCACCCAGCATAACCAAAACACCCAGCATAACCAAATCACCCACCATAACCAAACCACCCAGCATACCCAAACCGCCCAGTATAACCAAACTACCCAGCATAACCAAACCACCCAGCATATCCAAATCACCCAGCATAACCAAACCACCCACCATACCCAAACCACCCAGCATACCCAAACCACCCAGCATAACCAAAACACCCAGCGTAACCAAAACACCCAGCATATCCAAACCACCAAGCATAACCAAACCACCAAGCATAACCAAACCACCCAGCATAACCAAACCACCCAGCATATCCAAACCACCAAGCATAACCAAACCACCCAGCATAACCAAACCACCCAGCATACCCAAACCACCCAGCATACCCAAACCACCCAGCATAACCAAACCACCCAGCATAACCAAACCACCCAGCATAACCAAACCACCCAACATAACCAAACCACCCAGCATACCCAAACCACCCAGCATACCCAAACCACCCAGCATAACCAAAACACCCAGCATAACCAAATCACCCACCATAACCAAACCACCCAGCATACCCAAACCGCCCAGTATAACCAAACTACCCAGCATACCCAAACCACCCAGCATATCCAAATCACCCAGCATAACCAAACCACCCAGCATAACCAAACCACCCAGCATACCCAAACCACCAAGCATACCCAAACCACCCAGCATAACCAAAACACCCAGCATATCCAAACCACCAAGCATAACCAAACCACCCAGCATAACCAAACCACCAAGCATATCCAAACCACCCAGCATATCCAAACCACCCAGCATATCCAAACCACCCAGCATACCCAAACCACCCAGCATACCCAAACCACCCAGCATACCCAAACCACCCAGCATACCCAAACCACCCAGCATAACCAAACCACCCAGCATAACCAAACCACCCAACATAACCAAACCACCCAGCATAACCAAACCACCCAGCATAACCAAACTACCCAGCATAACCAAACTACCCAGCATAACCAAAACACCCAGCATATCCAAACCACCCAGCATACCCAAACCACCCAGCATACCCAAACCACCCAGCATACCCAAACCACCCAGCATACCCAAACCACCCAGCATAACCAAACCACCCAGCATAACCAAACCACCCAGCATAACCAAACCACCCAGCATAACCAAACCACCCAACATAACCAAACCACCCAGCATAACCAAACTACCCAGCATAACCAAACTACCCAGCATAACCAAACTACCCAGCATAACCAAACTACCCAGCATAACCAAACTACCCAGCATAACCAAACTACCCAGCATAACCAAACTACCCAGCATAACCAAACTACCCAGCATAACCAAACCACTTGGCATAACGTTTACAAGAGACTGCTTTGGGAGCACAAACCCTCTAAAATGAGTATCTTCATTCTGATATTTCTGATACTCCTATAGCATAGGGGAAGACCTATTGCTGTTGTAGGGCTTGTTTCTGCAATCTACAATTGGCGTCCCCAATTTTTAATAGTTCAGCAGAGTTTTCAAATAGTTTTTTAAGAGTACAGTTACATATTTTCTTTTTTTTTGCTTCCTGCAATCTCAACACTCCAAATTTCCAAACTGTATAAATTTCCGAGCTGTAACTTGCAGCGATCTAGGGCTTTCTGAATGGAATTTTGCATCAATAATGCGAATTTAAAGTGTGTGGGTTGACCTAAAAAAATTGACTTTGACCGAATTTTAAGGTCATGGCCCAATTATAGACATTTAAATATTTTTCACCCTAACTTGACTAACATATGTCTGATTGGAATGAAATTGCCCTCTCTGTATAGCCTGGAGAAAATTGCCTTTACGCTTAATTTACATCATTCCTCCGGGTTAAAGATCAAGGTCAAATGGCGGTCTGAAAAAATAACTTTTTTAATTGCCAATGCGGAATCTCAAAGACCCCTTGGCCTTCCACGATGTTCTTGCAACATAATAGTGTGTATTCACTAATGTTAGGCACATGATATTTGATTCATGTCCTTGACATACTTTTTTCAGATTGTAACGTAATTAACAATAAAATATACCTTTTTCATCATAACTTGAATAATTTTCCTCCAATTTTCATGATGAGTTTATGGACAGATTGAAGATGGGAACATATTTTCCGAATTAACACTATATCCCGAAATGTTGATTGTGAAGGTCATATGGTGGTCCAAAAAAATATGGCCATCATTGGATTACGGGCCAAGGTTAAGTCGCAGGCGGTCGCCAAGGCGAGCGCTTTATGATCGCAGGTATCTAGTTGTGTTTGTTGAATCTGTTGGACTTTCCCTGCACATATAGATAGAAAATGAGGAAGATGATATTTTTTTGTACTTTAATATGGCAGAGATGATTACCCCCCCCCCCCCCCCCCCACCTCCCAAGTATTCAATTTCTCTCTCCACCCCACCTGTATTTATTTATTTATTATATATATATATATTGTTGCAGTTTTGAGAATAAAGGTAACCCCCCCCCTCTTAGTTAGTTTCACTACAACATGTAGCCTCACCTTAGTTCAGTTATTTCCTATTAAATGTAAGCATAGTCTCCTTTCCTGTGTTAGTATGCGTTGGAGCAGGCAGTAAGTGTAGGCTTTGTTGTTCCTTGGGCTGGAATACCATGTGCTCCTTGGGCTGGAATACCATGTGCTGTGCCCAGAACGAGTTTGGGAGGCCCGAGGGAGGAGCTACAGGGGAGTGGCCGGTAAGCAGCATGCAGCCAATGGAAGCTCAAAGGGAGTGGCTAACAACGACAGCCAGGGGAGGAGTTTGGAATATTCGGGTGAGACTTTGGGGAGGGGCTATAAAACCCGGGCCGGATCCACGAACTCAGACGGCCCCCGAGCGAGCTCTCTGGGATAGAGGTGTGGTTGGAACTCTCCCTGTGATCGAGGCTCTCTGTGCACGAACTCTCCTTGCCCTGCGCTCTGCTGCCTGTTAATAGCGCTTGCGAGGACGATCTCTCCCGGGGCCACAGACGCCAACGATCTCGTTGCCTGGGCTCCCTGCACGTGCCGCGAACATCCCAGGGATACGCCGAACGAGCTGACCGGGGCGCACGGCGCCAACGGCCGCGCTTGGAGCGCATCCTTCTTCTTCATCCTTTTCCCCGCCTGAGTGAAAGGGCCCTTGTCCGGGGATTAAGTAAGGACGATAAGTTTCTGCTCTGTGTCTATTTGCCCTGATCATTTGTACATTATAATAAACCTGTGTTCTTTCGCATCCATTTGGCCGTTCACGTCTTTTCCCACCATTGGCTTCGCACTGTACGAATAAAACCGCTCAATCGGGTTCATAATCATTAACGGCACGAGTCACGTGACATGCAAACCGCTCGGGCGTATCAGACCAGCGTGACCCGTGCGAGGTCCAGTCCCCGTTCTCGTGGCAGCGTGTGTATAGAAGGTACTTGGGGATTCGACCGGATACCCTTCCGCACGCTCGCTACGGGGGTGGCGGCTGGAATTGCTCCGCAATCCGCCCCACGAGTGTAAAGTGGGTAGCTGCCTCGTGGACTCGAAGGCCCAAGGGGGAAAAGGGTTTAACCCCCCTCTGTACGTCGACGGGCCCGAGATCCGCAACAATATATATATATATATATATATATATATTCTCTCTGTCTCTGTCTCTCTCTCTCTCTCTCTCTCTCTCTCTCTCTCTCTCTCTCTCTCTCTCTCTCTCTCTCTCTCTCTCTCTCTGTCTCTCTGTCTCTCTCTCTCACACTCTCACACTCTCACACTCTCACACTCTCACACTCTCTCCCTCTCTCCGTCTCCCCACTCTGTTCATCACTGTCTGGAGCAATTGTTTTGTTTGCAGATTAACAGGGTAACAAATAGCAATTATTCAGCCATTGTCACAAATCCTGCAGTGTCTAACCTCTGATAGATAAAGGCCGTTTCCAAAATAAGTGCTGAGCATATGTAATCATATTTGTAAGGAGAGGCTGATGAACAGCCTGCTGCACACACAAATATTCATAATAAACTGACAATACAGACATAATTCACAGCAAACGGACATCTTTTCGTTACATTCTCAGCTCTGTCGCGTGTCTTATAGATCTCGAATTCTTAAGTGCCTTTTGGATTTGGCATGCTCCTTCAATTAGCCAAAGGCTTAAGAACCATCCTTTTGCTTGTCAACAGCAGATGAAAGTTTTAGCCCCAGAGCTTTTCCAGCACAATTTGCTTAATTGTAGTTGTGACCTCTCCTGGCTTCCTGCTGACCCCACTGACTCTGCATTCCCTCACCGCACCATAGGGAGCCCTTCTGGGAAAACGCAAGGAAAAGGCTCTCCTGCCGGCTCCCCTGGACGTCATCCCTCTGCACATCCGTGGTGGATACATTATTCCTTGGCAGGAACCGAACACGACGACTGTGAGCAGGTGCGGAGCTCTGAGATAGAGTTCCGGTGGAATGCGTTAAACCTTTTTATTTACAATTAACACCGATAACCTTGAGCATTAAAGCATCTAGAGCACTGAGACAACAGTACAAAAGCCTTTTCAGCATGAGAAACCCTTGAATAAAAGGCCCTTAGGTTGTAAGACCAAACATACCTGGAGTCGTGAAAGTCATTTCAAATAACAAGTCAAATATCATCATGAAAATAAATAAACTTTATAATTTACGTTAAATATTGCAATGTCCTTAAGCAGTTGTGAACTCTTAGGTTTATTCTGCACATAGAGTTACCCAATTCATTAACTATGGCAAAAACTCAATCTCGGTTTGATTTTCTTCCTTTTATGATTTTATGTTACCGCCACTCAGAATAATAAACATGTGAACATACATGTTGTATATTGTCCTCCCTCCTTGTTCCCACACAGCCGAAATAACCCTCTAGGGCTCTTTGTGGCTCTGGATGAAACAGGCCAGAGCAGCGGTTCACTATTTTGGGATGATGGTGACTCCATTGGTGAGTAGTCACACCATGAATTACGAAGAAATTTAGGGGGCAATGGGTACATTGGAATGTTATACGGAGTTGGAAATAGCTGGGATCCCAACCTAATGAGGAATATGTTCAGATGTAATCTCCAAACGGATTAACCCAACATTATTCAGGTAATAAATTCTTCACTTTCCAATCCTATCCATATCTCCTCCATGGTCAAACTTCTCCTACTCAAACCCTAAATTTCCCTCGTTTTTCAACTTTAACCTCTTCTTGCACCTTATCCACACCTTACATCAATCAAACCTCAGACCTAATTATCTTATCTCAGACCTGATTACATAATTTCCTTTTGCTTTGTCTACCAAGCCACCATAAATGGGAGATAAATGGGAAAATAAATAAATAAATGGGATAAAAATAAATAAATAAATAAATATGAAATAAATAAATAAATAAATAGATAGATAAATAGATAGATAAATAAATAGATAAATAAATAAATGGGAGAAACTTCCAGAAGGACAACCATCACTGCAACACTCCACCGATCTGGGCTTTATGGCAGAGTGGCCAGACGGAAGCCTCTCCTCAGTGAAAGACACATGAAAGCCTGCTTGGAGTTTGCAAAAAAGCACCTAAAGGACTCTTAGACTGTGAGAAACAAGATTCTGTGGTCTGATGATACCTAGATTGAACTGTTTGGCTTCCGTCTGGCCACTCTGCCATAAAGCCCAGATCGGTGGAGTGTTGCAGTGATGGTTGTCCTTCTGGAAGTTTCTCCCATCTCCACACAGGATCTCTGGAGCTCAGCCAGTGACCATCGGGTTCTTGGTCACCTCTCTTACCAAGGCCCTTCTCCCCCCATTGCTCGGTTTGGCCGGGCGGCCAGCTCTAGGAAGAGTCCTGGTTATTCGAAACTTCTTCCATTTAAGAATTATGGAGGCCACTGTGCTCTTGGGAACCTTCAATGCAGCAGAGATTTTTTTGTAGGCTTCCCCAGATCTGTCCCTCGACACAATCCTGTCTTTGAGCTCTGCTGGCAGTTCCTTCGACCTCATGGCTTGGTTTTTGCTCTGATATGCATTGTCAGCTGTGAGACCTTATATAGACAGGTGTGCGCCTTTCCAAATCATGTCCAATCAATTGAATTTACCACAGGTGGACTCCAATCAAGGTGAAGAAACATCTCAAAGATGATCAAGAGAAATGGGAGGCACCTGAGCTAAATTTAAAGTGTCATAGCAAAGGGTATGAATACTTATGTCAATGTGATATTTCAGTTTTTTCTTTTTAATAAATTTATAAAACTTTCTAAAATCCTGTTTTCTCTTTGTCATTATGGGGTATTGAGTGTAGATTGATGAGGGAAAAAATGAATTTAAACGATTTCAGCAGAAGGCTGCAACATAGCAAAATGTGAAAAAATGAATGGGTCTGAATACTTTCTGAATGCACTGTACATCCGGTCATCGACTACCGTTACTGACTTGCTTTGTTTCATTCCCACCTTTCACAATGGCAAGTGGCTGCTCAGCCTCTGTGACCATGAGAATGTTATGGATTAGTACTCTGCTTTCCAACTTACTTTTCCAACAACTTTCCAACTTTCCAACAACTTACTCTGCTTTCCAAGTACTTTCTTATCCCCGGTGTTGGGCTAGCGGCTAGGGTGCCGGCTTAGGATCCTAGGATCGCCGAATCGCCGAATCGCCGAATTAATGCCAGGGGGGTTGACTCAGCCTGTCATCCTTCCGAGGTCGGCTAATTGAGTACCAGTTCACTGGTAAATTCCCTGTTTGTCGTTGAAGGCGGCAAAAAGGGTTGGCGTCAGGAAGGGCATCCGGCCGTAAAACATTGCTTCAAAAAAAGGGGACCAAAAAAAAGAAAAAAAAACAACAACAACTACCACGGTCCCCGAAAAGGCCAACCCCCGCTTTGCGGGGAAAAATGGCCTCTAAACGGTGGGTTTTTTTTTTTTGGTTTTTTTTTTTTTTCCAACTTACACATTCCACAATTAGTCATTGCAGGTCAGGCTATATCGTGCATCAGATAAACAAGGTCCAGAGGAGTGGAAGGAGTGAAGGGAGAGTGGCCCGATCAAAGTATTTGTTTGAAATGCTTCATGGTGTGTTGTGTCTTGGCAGATACTTACAAAAACGATGTCTACACTCAGTTAACGTTCAGTGTCAAAAAGGTTAGTATCCAAGTTCATCGATTCCTGTCATGTTTGTCCAAGAAACCTTTGATGCAGAGAAGGAGGATAATTGGCACTCATGGCATACATTGCGATGAGTGCCAATTGTCATTAAACTTTTACTTCGAATCTGCATGTAAATTAAATTGTACTCATGAAACATCCATTATATGTTCAATTCATCAGCAACATTCATTTCAGTTCACTTCCCATGACACAGACCAAAGGGCCACAGTACATGCCGAAGAGCCATGGCACACGTTTAATGGCCACAATAGGGGAGTGAGGGCCCACAGCACAGATCTGAGGGTTTTGGCCTCGGCCAAAATCTGGAAAAATCCAAAAACTTGTGAAAAAGCAAAAACTTGTGAAAAATCTGGTACCGTAAAATGGGGTGAATAGGGACACAAACTGAAAAAAGTTCGGAAACTTTTTTCGCTGAAAATTGATAACCATACTGATTTGTTGATATTTGGGTTGAAAGTGTTCTCTTGTTTTTTTTAAAAGCAACTTATAGTCCCTATTAACCCCATATATGGGTTAAATAGGAATAAATAGGATTTTTATGGCTGTCCCTATTCACCCCGTTTTACGGGTGAATAGGGACAGTCACTAATACAAAAAAATAATAATCAAGAAATAGGGACAGTTGGGAGAAACTTTTTATCCCACATTTTTTTTCATTGGCACCGTGGTTTATATTGTTACAGATACGACTTTGATGGTATGGTGGGCCGAGCGGGATGGCCGCCGTATCCGTACAAGTTACCCGATTGTGCCCGAATGTTAACTAATCGCGCTACGCTGGCTCAATAGGAAAGAGAAGACACCCGGCTGGGTTACAATCACACAATACGACACCAGGGGTTCAGTTCTCAAGACCTCCGGAGGAGGTTATATTAAGGCGGAAAAGGTTAGATTACAGGGACAAGAGGGAAACATAGGAAGGTGGGCACTTAGACACAACCTTATATTAACCCTAGACAGACCACAGATAAACGGGACAACGCTGACTCACACGGGGTTTGATGGCCAGGAAAGCGGGTAGCGATCGCTCCAGGTGCACCTGGCTCAGGGACAGAATCACGTACGGTGGTGTCCAGCAGATGCGGGGAGGTCGCTCAGCGCTCGTGGGTCGCGACTTTGGTGGAGATGCCGGGGAGGTCGCTCAGCGCTCGGGAGGGTGGCGTCTTTTCCTTCCAAGGTCCAAGCTCGGGGCGCATCTGACGTCACGTCCGGCGCGGGGCCGCGTATATCCGGCGGGGAGTCACGCCCTCGCTCGTTAGCTCCGCCCCATATGGCATCGGCCCATGGCTTCTCATTGGGTGCGGGGGTTACCGGCTCCGCCCTTGACGAGGGGCCGACAGGGAGCCCCCTTCTGGGTAACCCCGTCGAGCACATGTTCAATGGCGGCCAACCGAGCCGGAGTGAGGACGCAAAGCCGCTGTTGTTGTGGTTGTTGTTGGAGCTTGAGATGATGGGAAGAGATGCGGGGAGGTATGGGAAGGTCCTAAACTCCTACTGGTGCCATATCATCACATTCTGGTGCAACGAAGAGTCATAATTAATGGAAACAAGTCCTTAACTGACATAGATTAAGAATAACTAGCAAGATGTCCTATAATTGTCTACGTGTGGTGCGGGGGACCTGGGCACGACATTTAATGGGGGAATGAAGGGGAAGATCGGCTCTAATGGGTGTTGTTTACAGACAATGGGACTAGGGAATGGGGTAAGGGGAGAGTTGGGGAGTATCGGAGAAGATAGGGGAATATTTACAAGCGGATATGGAGGCCAAATTCCATATTCGCAACATTGCACCCTTCTCTACCCTCGGGGCGTCCCGACCCGATAAATTTTTACCTACTTTAGTGTGGCACGCAATGTAGTTCCCTCTACTATTAACTCTACCCTGAGTGCGACAGTTTTACAGATATTCACAAATGAGTAAATATGTCCCCCTGCGACGTTGCACCCTTCTCCTCACAGAAACACACCCACAGGATAACCGAATCCGGAAAGAATTCTCAAACTAAACATACAGCCGGTAGGGAGCATTATTTACAAGACTACGCTGATATTTACACTACGATCCAGGACCTGTCTTTGGAGGAACACATGCAGATGTTATGCATAGAGAGAGCGCGCTTGCCAACATCGATACACCAACCCACGAGTGCTCTGTGGCCGACGGCCTTTAATAACGTGCAGAGCACCCTTCCCGAGCATCAAAAGCACCACCCCACCACCAATCGGTGCAGTCACCATTGTTCATTGGAATAAAAATAAATTCGACAACCCCTAACCCTGCAGGTGTCTCTTGCTCTTCTTGTGGTGCACTTGGTGTTAATTAACAGTGGTTCACCTTTATGGCATAGGTGCCACGTTGACCCATAGGTCCATCCCCGGGTGGTGCTTGGCCGCAAACGAACTACGGTCCATTGTGGGTGGCCACCAACATTGCGGTCCATATGGTGTATCGATCCAGGCAACAAGCAGCGAAAGTGCAGGCCCACAACTGCGTAGCCAGCACCTCTCTCTCCTCTCTCTCTACCCCAAAGCCAGATCCTCGGAGGTGGGAGACAAAAGAAGAAACAAGTGAGTAAGGTGGTAAGGGCGCAAAAGTGCACGCAATATAAGGTAATGCACACTGGGGGCACATGGGAACCAGGTGAGACAGGTACGTTCCTATCGTACGCCCCCCCCCACCAGGTAACCTACATGGCCCCTCCCTTACCCCTTACTGTATCAACAAAACACAACACTACCCATAAACATCTACTTTACAAATCCACAAACATCCCTACTGTCTTCCCCGTTCCTCCCATAAACCAAATTCGTCTTCTCTCCCTCCTAACCAATCAAATTTGCCATTTTCAACTCTCATCAAAATTTGCCATCTCCAACTCAACATCATAATTTGCTATCACCAATTCATCATCAGTCCCTCCTAGGGAGGGAGAGATGGAATCACCCCAATGTCTCATCCACGTCGTGATGCGTCTCACAAATCCTCACAGCAATTCTCATTTCTGCAACACAACCAAAGAAAACACAGGTGTGGAGTCATCATCATCACCACAGGTAAGTGGCTGCGTATGGTGCGACAGGTTCATCAATCCTAACTATTTCCTAAATGACTTTAACAACTTTACACTACCCGGGGTCTCTCTCCGGCCAAACCATTGGCCCTCTTACACTATGGGTTCTAAAAACCAATTCCCATTGGCCAAACTGTGGTGCTCTTCAATTTGGGGTCTCACTCCCCCGATTCATCTCCCGGTGCCCTCGCACAATTTCTGGGCTGCGGCGTGTACCTCTCCCAGTGGGTCTACCCACCTGCACACCTCCACCACTGCAGTTGCCTCCGAGCTTACCTGCTCCTCACCCTAACCTAACTACCTGGGGAAGGCCCTCTGGCTCTCTCCCCACTCCGTGCCCTCTCTGGCACTGGGCTGCCCGATCCACACCCGGGATCCTCAGGCACCCACTCACAACTACCGGCTCCCAGAGCCCACCTGCGGCCTCACCTGGCCGACATCCTCACAGTGGTGGAGTGCCCAACCAACTACACACACTAACAGGCTACACGCCCAGCCATTTCCACAACACTAATGCACCCATTCACAACACCATTCTGCAACCGCACCACAAATGCCAATATCCAACCACAATTTACCTGCACCCTCTACCTAACACTTACACTACCCGCCCCGGGTGCTCGTGAAAGGGGTCCACTCTTCCCCCATCCACACCTTCGCACCATGCACACCACTCCGTACCACTCACTCCAACTCTCTCCACACACCTGTACCTGCACACCTGTGCTCTCACACCTGGTGCCACCTGCACCCTTCTCTCCCCAAGCGCATTCGCGCTGATCCACACACTCACTACTCATACACTGCTCCACACACCTGTCCAGTTGCACACCTGTGCAATCACACCTGTTCAATCCTCACACACACGGCATCATCTCAGCTAACTACTCCCTTCTGAAACTTGCGCTTCCCAGTCGTCCCTTTAAACTATTGCGCTCCCACGTCATTATCATCCATACTAATCTACCTGCGTCCCCACTACAGGTATCAGTCACTAACTAAACTTAACGTTACCTACTGTCATCTTCGCTAGATCCCTATCAATATCCTAACCCACCCGGGCTAGTTTTCACTGCCATACACCCCATAATCTATTGCTCCTTTGCCCCCCACCTGTGAGGGATGGTGGATTTGCCATCCCACCACATCGGGGGTCTCTCACTACCAATTTTGCACATCAAATTTCAACAAATCAAAAATTTGGCCAATCACTGCCAATCACTGTACCATTACCAATCATCACTCTGCCAATCCTTTGCCAATCATCAAATTTTGTTTTTCTCTAATTTTGGGTCCAAAACACTAACCTCATCACCCAGTCGACTCACTAATACCTCTCGGTGCGCCACTCCCTGTCCAAAGCCCGGCTTCGTGAAGCCAAGCAATGGATGCTGGTTGTTTTGTGCCAGCGGCTGGATGCGTCCGGCATTCGGGGCAGGGACGGGGGCTTACCCGGGCCGAGATCCCACGCACCATCTCGGCACGGAGCCATCCAATGTCCCGATCTCGACCTGCCGGAATTCCTCAACAAAAAGTGGTCGCCATGACGACTCTTTCTATCGGGCCGCCCGCTCCGCCTATTGGAGCACAGACGTGGCCGTTCAAAGCGAGGCCCAGCGTGGATCGCGCACGGCGGTTCTTTCGAACCCGCCGTGGCTCGGATCCCCGCTGGTTCTCGCGGCACGCGAAACCCGGCACGCACCGAGGGCCCGCTTCGGCTAAAAGTCGACCTGACCTTTAACCCGTGTAACGTCGATGCTTCACCTGGACGCTTACACCCCGCAGCCCGTTCCTTGCTCACACATCCAGCTGTGCCCATGCTCCTCGTACCTTTCCTTACACACCCAGGTACACCCATTCCACTCACAGCCTTGGTCACACACCTGACCACCGAACACTTTGGCACACATTCGTTGGTCGCACACCTCACCAAAACACCTCTTCGCGCCCCCTCCTCAGTCACCTCCTCTGTGACAATCACAGGTGTGCTCTCATTCGCACACCCAACCACGTGCCTCACTACCAACTCCAGCGTGCATTCCCACTCACGCTCTACCATTCCAGGTGTGCATCCTTCCATCCCAGGTGTACATCCTCGCTCACCTGTCACACCCAACTCACTCTCCTTGTCACTCTCACTACTCTCACCTCCATTCTTGACAGCGCACTCACCCTTACTCTTGACAGCGCACTCTTTCCCCATGCACCTGTCCGTCACACACCTTTCTCGCGCACACTCCTGCGCACACTCTCCCGTCACACCCTCTGTAACACTCACCCCACCACGCTTCCATGTGCTCCCTCGCACACGCGCTACGACCGACTCACTCTCGCCAGCACCCTCACTCCTTGGCACACACTTTTTCCTCACACACCCCAGAGTCGGACTTTCTCGCACACCTCCTCTTTCGCACACCAGACCTGTCGCACACTTCACCAACGGCCTCTCACGAACACCCGGGTCCATCTCGACCCCCAAGCTTATTAAATCACCTGGCGCATCATACGCACGACCATATTGGTCACCACTTACACCGGGTCCTCTTTCTCTTCGCTTCTCCTCCATCACCTGCGAATCCCTCATCCGGTTAATGAGCACATCATCACGATCCGAACACAGACTTTGGACCAATTCTTTTACTTCCTCCTTTATCTCTTTCTTATCCTCTCTCCGTCGCTTCTTAATTTCGCTCACCCCTTCTTCCACTTCCTCTAATTTTTGCTTCATCTCCTTCATCTCTTCGTGCGCCCCTTTAAGTTCTTCCTCTAACTCCACTTTATTTTTTTCTATGTGCTCCCGCACCTCCCGCTCTTTAACCTCCATTACCTCTACCACCTTGTCCATTTTCCTCGTCAGGTCCTCATGTACCGTCTGGCACTCTTTTTTAATTACCCCTACGTCCTTTTTCATCTCCTTCTGTGTCGATTTTAAACCCTCTATTACCGCTGTGTTCTTCTTTACCTGGTCCCCCAACTCCTTTTGTCCCACTGTCAGTTGTTCTACTCCCAGCGTCAACTCCTCTATACCACCTTGCAATTTTACAGTCCCCTTTCTCACCTCTTTCTCCATGCGCTCCTTACAGTGCCTCACCTCCTCGCGCACTCCTCCGACCTCCTCACTCACTCCTCTTCTGATCTCCTCTCCCATCACTTGCATCTCCTGCCCAGATGCCACCCTCATCTGCTCCATTTCCTCCCTGTGAGCATCCAGTTTGGTTTCTACCCCCATTCTGACCCCCTCTATCTGCTGCTCCATTTGTTTAACTTCCCTTTCCGCTTGGTCCCTCATGTCCCTCAATTTGCCTTCCATACTGTTTTCTAACCCCTCTAACCCATTTTTCACTCCCTCTATCTGATTCTCCTGGGCAGCCATTCTATTTTCTACCCCCGTTAACCCATTCTTTACTTCTTTTATCCCGTTGTCTAACTCCTCAAAATTATTGTCTAACTTCGCAATTTTCTTGTCTAACTCCTCAAAATTATTGTCTAACTTCTCAATTTTCTTGTCTAACTCCTCAAAATTATTGTCTAACTTCCCAAATTTCTTGTCTAATCCCTTAAAATTATTGTCTAACCCCTCACTGGTACCCCTCGCTTCGTCCCTCATTACCCCCATTTCGTTTCCCATTACCCCCATTTTTGCTTCTAGCCTCTCCATAAGGGCCCCCATTTGCAGGAGGAAAAGGTTCGAATCCACCAGGGGCGCTGCCACGGTCACGGGCGCGGTGACCAGCGAGGCGCCATTTTGCGCGTCTGCTACCCTCGCTGCTTCGCTCTCCTCACGTCCCTCAATTTGGTCCTGGACCGACCCTGCCTCACTCTCCCCTACCGGACCCCAGCTGTCTTGATCCGCCATAGCGCGACTTTCAAAATTCGGGTTTTTATTATTTATTTTTTTTTTGTAAAACACAATCAAATTTCGCTGTTATAATTTCGAGCGCGTAAACGCGCTCCGGGTCCAATCTCACTCCTCGACACCAATTGTTACAGATACGACTTTGATGGTATGGTGGGCCGAGCGGGATGGCCGCCGTATCCGTACAAGTTACCCGATTGTGCCCGAATGTTAACTAATCGCGCTACGCTGGCTCAATAGGAAAGAGAAGACACCCGGCTGGGTTACAATCACACAATACGACACCAGGGGTTCAGTTCTCAAGACCTCCGGAGGAGGTTATATTAAGGCGGAAAAGGTTAGATTACAGGGACAAGAGGGAAACATAGGAAGGTGGGCACTTAGACACAACCTTATATTAACCCTAGACAGACCACAGATAAACGGGACAACGCTGACTCACACGGGGTTTGATGGCCAGGAAAGCGGGTAGCGATCGCTCCAGGTGCACCTGGCTCAGGGACAGAATCACGTACGGTGGTGTCCAGCAGATGCGGGGAGGTCGCTCAGCGCTCGTGGGTCGCGACTTTGGTGGAGATGCCGGGGAGGTCGCTCAGCGCTCGGGAGGGTGGCGTCTTTTCCTTCCAAGGTCCAAGCTCGGGGCGCATCTGACGTCACGTCCGGCGCGGGGCCGCGTATATCCGGCGGGGAGTCACGCCCTCGCTCGTTAGCTCCGCCCCATATGGCATCGGCCCATGGCTTCTCATTGGGTGCGGGGGTTACCGGCTCCGCCCTTGACGAGGGGCCGACAGGGAGCCCCCTTCTGGGTAACCCCGTCGAGCACATGTTCAATGGCGGCCAACCGAGCCGGAGTGAGGACGCAAAGCCGCTGTTGTTGTGGTTGTTGTTGGAGCTTGAGATGATGGGAAGAGATGCGGGGAGGTATGGGAAGGTCCTAAACTCCTACTGGTGCCATATCATCACATTCTGGTGCAACGAAGAGTCATAATTAATGGAAACAAGTCCTTAACTGACATAGATTAAGAATAACTAGCAAGATGTCCTATAATTGTCTACGTGTGGTGCGGGGGACCTGGGCACGACATTTAATGGGGGAATGAAGGGGAAGATCGGCTCTAATGGGTGTTGTTTACAGACAATGGGACTAGGGAATGGGGTAAGGGGAGAGTTGGGGAGTATCGGAGAAGATAGGGGAATATTTACAAGCGGATATGGAGGCCAAATTCCATATTCGCAACAATATTATGGGTGCATATTATGTGCATCCATCTGAGCTATCAATTTAGCAATAAGTTGGAAACTCAGGATTGTTTCTTGATTATTATTTTTTTGTATTAGTGAATGTTCCTATTCACCCGTAAAACGGGGTGAATAGGGACAGCCATAAAAATCCTATGTATTCCTATTTAACCCATATATGGGGTTAATAGGGACTATAAGTTGCTTTTTAAAAAAACAAGAGAACACTTTCAACCAAAATATCATCAAATCAGTATGGTTATAAATTTTCAGCGAAAAAAGGTTTCCGAACCTTTTTCAGTTTGTGTCCATATTCACCCCCATTTTACGGTACTTTTCTGTAATCACCATGATTGTGCACGAGGCAAGGGGCTTGCTCAAAGATGTAGCGTCCCCTCGTGACGCAGAACAGAATGACAGTTTTACTCCAGTTTTACTCCACTGGCACCTGCACCATAAAGAGGTAGAGGTAGCTTAGTGTAAGCATTTATGTGTAAATGCTTACACATAAACCTCTCACCCAATCCTCCAATCCTCCTCCCTCTTTTCCTCTCAGCAAACGTTGACAAGCAACCTGTTGAAAGACCATGTGGAAAGCACAGCAGATTCCCTCAAATTCGGAAAGATCTCCATCCTCGGTGTGGGTACACAATTGGTGTCAAATGTCACGTATTCTTCTGGAAATTCCACAGAAACGATATTGCACAAGAATCTTTATGACATCTCCACAGAGGTTTGTCAAATCCTAATAAGTTCATTTTGTGTTGGATATTTGAAATGTGTAATTGTGTTTTCATAGCAAAACCGACCGGTTCATAGCATATCGTCAATCAAATTTGTTATAACATTATTTTTCTATCACTGTGAACATCATTATTCTTCGTTTCGTTAAGACTCTTTGCATTCCTCCAAAAATCTATCATTTCTCCACATTTGCCAGGATGGGTAGTTCAAAGACCAATGGCAAACGTTTCGTGCAGTGCCGAGCTTGGATCCGAGCTGCCACCTTCGCTCTGCTAGTCACGTGTTTTAGCATTTCAAATCCGACGTGGTCACGGATATTTGAAACCCACACCTGCCACACGCCTGGCTGCGGCTCTCAGTTGCCCTGAAACGCCGCCATGGCCTTGGCAGTGAGGGAGAGCAAAAGTGCACGGCACGCAGTGCAAGCATCGGAACCCATTTGTTTCTGTAGTTTCCTTCTTGCTTCTTTAGCCAGATGGTGATGCTGTACTCCTACGCCAACTCATTTGTTTTTCTTTATCACTCTCCAGTTCAATGTGTTCATTGCATCTGCAAAGCCATAACAAACCTCTTTCACTGTTCTCTCCTCTCCTCTTTTCGACTCTCTCATATTTATCTTATATATATATATATATATATATATATATATATATATATATATATATATATATATATATATATATATATATATATATATACGTATATAACAGTTTGTGTGTGTGTGTGTAATGTTACCGGTAGACTCCTAAACGGAGAGGCTCACGTACTTGATATTTGGCACAAACATGGCCATTGAGCCTGGGAAGAACATGGTCGACATAAAATTTTATTTCATAATATTTTTAAACCATATTTTTACCTCAGCGCATTTCAGCGAGGCATATTATGACCAGAATGGCAGACCAGCGTGCTCATTCGCTCAGAGCGATCACGTGATGTTCCTTGCCGCCATTAACTCAGTTACGCGTTCGCACGTATTTCAGAGTGAAAAGCGATTGCCTTTTTTCACATTTGAGCGACGAACATTGCCATTCACACCACATAGGTTTTTTCCCCTTTCATCTTTAGATCCATATTTTTTGCCATAACGTCGCGCATTATGGCTCTCTCGAGCTCGAGTTAGCCAATCACCTGGGAGCATGAGGCCACGTTGGCCACGCCCACGACACGACGCAGAGTTGCAATCGATCGCTCGGAGCGATCACGTGATGTTCCTTGCCGCGCGATTGCGTTTTTTCACATTTAGTCAGGTTCACTATGTTTTTTCGTTCAAAATTTTGGTAGATTAGCAAAACTATACATTTTTGGAATATTCAGAGCATGAGGAATCCAAAAATTAATGTTTACATTTGCGTAGACACCTTTGCGAAAATGACACTCAGGACAGTGATGAAGATCTGTAAAAGCATATTCCTGAATGGTATAGACCTCGTAGATCCTGTGTATAGGACTTATAGTTCAATCTGATACTACCTATAACTTCCTATAACAACCTATAACTTCAAAGGGCTTGCAATATCATGTATTATGTAATACAGTTATATTGTAGCGACCCATGGGTCCCCCAAGCGAGACCAGCAACAGAATCTCCTTGCTCCAGCCGGTGACGTAACCGGCGGGCAAACCACGGCGCCGGGGTGGCCGGTCACGTGACCACCAAAGCGCGCCTCGCCTGAGAGGCGTGGCTTTCGGTTTCGGTTGTGCTTTCTGGTTGTGATATATATGCAGCCCGATAAACGGGCTTTTCAGAGTTCCCGAGTTGGTTTTTACAATAAACATCTTCTCGGACGAGTTTGTGTCTTGCCCGTCACTTCGTCCGTCTCAAGCAAGGGCCCTGCTCTTCACTGGTGACCCCGAATTTACGACACGCGATGGACACCGCAGTGTCCCTCAAATTGCCCACCTTCTGGGAAGCACATGCCGCCGTCTGGTTCGCGCAGGCGGACTCCCAGTTCGCCCTGCGTAGCATAACGGAGGACGCCACGCGATACCATTACGTGGTCGCCGCGCTTGGCTCCGCGACCGCCGCCCGCTGCCTGAGCTTCCTCCAGAACCCGCCCGCTGACGGCAAGTACGACGCCATCAAGGCACTTCTTCTGGGCGCTTTCGCCCTCTCCCTGGCTGAGCGCGCACGACGCCTGCTCGACCTTCCTGAGCTCGGCGATACGCGCCTGTCCAAACGCATGGACTACATGCTCGCGTTGCTCGGCGAGCACCCCTCGGATTTCCTGTTTCAGGAGCTTTTTCTTCGCCAGCTCCCGGCCCAGGTACGGGTCGCCCTGGCAGGCACGACCATCGTGAACCCCCGCGACCTCGCCAAGGAGGCCGACAAGATCGATTCGGCAAGCCAGCTCGTCGGGGTGGCGGCCGGGAGCCCTCCCGCCCACCCGACCGGCGCCCGCGACGCCGTTTCCTTCCCGGAGGCCGCCGGGCCGGTGCGACTGGCAGCGGCGACGCCGCTTCGCCCGGTCCCGACGCGTCGACCGGAGCCCCCGCCGGACCCGGCCTGGTGTTATTTCCACGCCAGGTTCGGCGGCAGGCCCGATCATGGCGACCCCCGTGCACGTTCGGCAAGTCGGGAAACGGGCGGGCCGGCGTTCCCTACCAGCAATGAACGCCGGCCGTTCCGGAAACCTGCTATTCATCGCGGACCAAGCGTCGGGGCGGCGCTTCCTCTGCGACACCGGCGCCCAGCTGAGCGTCATTCCCGCTTCGGCGAAGGACAGGCGGGCCGCCGTTTGCGGCCCCTCCTTAATCGCGGCCAATGGCTCCACCATCCGCACCTTCGGCCCATGCACCGTCGCCCTCCGCTTCGGCAGCCAGCTCTTTCACTGGGAGTTCGTGACGGCGGACGTCCCCATGGCTTTGCTCGGGGCCGATTTTCTGTGCGCCCACGGGCTGCTGGTCGACATGAAACGCCGGCGTCTCGTCAACGCCGAAACTTTCAGCTCCCTGGCATGCGCTTTGAGCCGTTCTACGCCCATCGAGTTTTCCTGCGTCCTCCCATTGGCAGACAACTTCGCACGTCTCCTCGCGGAGTTCCCGGCCCTCACGCGACCGACGTTTTCGGCCATCGCGGTGCGTCACGGCATCGAGCATCACATCCCCACTACGGGCCCGCCGGTGTACGCCTGGGCTCGCCGTCTCGATCCCGCCAAACTCGCCGTCGCCAAGGCCGAGTTCGCCGCGCTGGAGCGCCTCGGCATCGTGCGGCGCTCCGACAGCGCCTGGGGCCTCGCCGCTGCACATCGTCCCGAAGCCGGGGGGCGGGTGGCGGCCATGCGGTGACTACCGCCGCCTTAACGACGCCACTATCCCCGACAGGTACCCCGTCCCGCACATCCAGGATTTTTCCGCCCGGTTGGCGGGGCGGACCATTTTTTCAAAAGTGGACCTGATGTGGACCAAAAGGGTACCACCAGGTGCCCGTCCGCCCGGCCGACATCCCGAAGACGGCCGTTATTACACCTTTCGGCCTCTTTGAATTCCTCCGGATGCCCTTCGGCCTCAAAAACGTGGCGCAGGCGTTCCAGCGCCTGATGGACGGCGTGCTGCGCGACTTGCCATTCCTCTACACCTACCTGGACGACATCCTCGTCGCCAGCACGTCCAGAGCCGAGCACCTCCTCCACCTCCGGACGCTGTTCGGCCGCCTCAGCGAGCACGGATTGATCGTCAACCCGGCCAAATGTCACTTTGGTGCGGTGACGATCGACTTTTTGGGCCACCGCATCACCCGGACCGGCACCGTGCCGCTACCGGCCAAAGTCGAGGCCATCGCCGCTTTCCCGCGCCCCCGCTCCGTCAAGGCGCTGCAGGAGTTCCTCGGGATGGTGAACTTTTATCACCGCTTCGTGCCCCGAGCTGCGCAACTCATGCGGCCCTTGTATGCCGCCCTCCGCGGCCAGCCGGCGAAACGCGACGTTGTCTGGTCCACGGACATGGACGCTGCTTTTACCGGCGCAAAACGGGCCAACGCCACGCTGCTGGCCCACCCGGTACCCCAGGCTCCCATCGCCCTCACCACGGACGCCTCCGACTACGCCGTGGGCGCGGTCCATGAACAATGGGTAAACGGGGCCTGGCAGCCGCTCGCGTTCTTCAGCCGGCAACTCCTGCCCAACGAGTTGAAGTACAGCACCTTCGACCGCGAGCTCCTCGGGCTGTACCTGGCCGTCCGCCATTTTCGCCACCTCCTGGAGGGCCGCCCGTTCACGGCTTTTGTCGACCACAAGCCGTTGGTTTTCGCCATGGCCAAGGTCACGGAGCCGTGGTCGGCCCGCCCGCAGCGCCACCTCTCCGCCGTGTCGGAGTACACCACGGACATCCGGCACGTCGCCGGGAAGGACAACGCCGTGGCCGACTGCCTTTCTCGAGCCGGCGCCAACGCCGTCCACCTCGGCGTCGATTTCGCCCTAATGGCAACGGACCAGGCCACCGACGGCACGGTGCAGGCGCTCCGGGTGGCGGACACGGGCCTCCGCTTGGCTGACGTCCCTTTCGCGGACACGGTCCTGCTGTGCGACATCCCCCAAGGCCGACCTCGCCCCGTTGTGCCGGTCACCTGGCGGCGTCGCATTTTTGCTTCGCTCTACGGCCTCTCTCACCCGGGCCGGAAGGCGTCCTAGAGGCTGGTGGCGGCGCGTTTCGTCTGGCATGGGCTGCGACGGGACGTCCGCGACTGGGCCAACGCCTGCACACCCTGCCAGCTGACCAAGGTCCACCGTCATACCCAGGCTCCGCTGGCTCCCTTCACCGTGCCCGAGCGACGGTTCGACCACGTCCACGTGGACCTGTTGGGTCCCCTTCCCCCATCGCAGGGGTTCACCCACCTGCTTACCATGGTGGACAGGACCACCAGGTGGCCGGAGGCCGTGCCCCTCGCCTCCACCACCACCGCCGACGTGGCCCAGGCGTTCATCGCCACCTGGGTCGCGCGTTTCGGCACACCAGCGGACATCTCGTCGGACCGCAGCCCACAGTTCACGTCCGAACTATGGGGCGCGGTCGCCCGCACGTTGGGCGTTACCCTGCACCGCACCACGGCCTACCACCCCCAGGCCAACGGGTTGTGCGAGCGGTTCCACCGCTCCATGAAGGCCGCAGTCATGGCCGGCCTCCAGGACGACGGCTGGGCCGACCGGCTCCCGTGGGTCCTTTTGGGCCTCCGCACGGCTCCCAAAGAGGACCTCCAGGCGTCCACCGCCGAGCTGGTGTACGGCCAGGCCCTCCGCGTACCGGGCGAGTTCATTCCCGACGCCACCAGCCCCTGGTCCGCCGCGCGCCAGCGCACGGACTTCCAGGAGGCCGCCCGGCGTTTCGCCCCGGTGCCCACGTCCCGCCACGGCGACCCCCAATCCTACGTCCCCCCAGCACTCCGCACGGCGGAGTACGTCTTCGTGCGCCACGACGCGCACCGGGGGCCGCTCCGGCCACCATACGACGGACCCTTCCGGGTCCTACGACGGGACAACAAGTCCTTCATCGTCAATATCGACGGCCGGGCGGACCGGATTTCGCTGGACCGCCTCAAGCCGGCCCACATGGACGTCGGCCAGCCGCCACGGCTGGCTCTCCCACCGCGGCGCGGCCGCCCCCCGTCCACTGCACCCCACCCGCCACCACCCCCCCCCCCCCCCCCCACGACTGGCCAGGGGTCGTTTCGGTCGGGTCATCCGGACTCCCCTCAGGTTGACCTTCCTGGATCAAGTAAATTCTGGGGGGGCGTGTGTAGCGACCCATGGAGCGAGACCAGCAACAGAATCTCCTTGCTCCAGCCGGTGACGTAACCGGCGGTCAAACCACGGCGCCGGGGTGGCCGGTCACGTGAGCACCAAAGCGTGCCGCGCGTGCGGTGATAATCCTTTGCACCTGTCGGTCACGTGACCACCAAAGCGCACCTCGCCTGAGAGGCGTGGCTTTCGGTTTCGGTTGTGCTTTCTGGTTGTGATATATATGCAGCCCGATAAACGGGCTTTTCAGAGTTCCCGAGTTGGTTTTTACAATAAACATCTTCTCGGACGAGTTTGTGTCTTGCCCGTCACTTCGTCCGTCTCAAGCAAGGGCCCTGCTCTTCAATATCACAAATATAAAGACAATGGTTTTCAATTACCTTTGTTTGTTGCTTTTCTATAAACCTGAGCACTATTTTGAGGCCTTTATTGGATTCCTTGACCCAGAAAACATAGGATTAGCATATTTAATTAAGTCTCTAGGTTGACTAGAAGCCGAGATCGCGCAAAATATGTATTTTATGGCGGCCATTTTCAAAATCCAAAATGGCGGCCATGCAGGTGTCTGTGGAAATGCCAACATTGATTTTCAGATTCTCCATGCTCTGAAGATTCCAAAAATGTACAGGTTTGCTTATCCCAAAATTTTGAAAGAAATTATATTTGTTAACATAGTGAACCTGACTATCTTCATCACTGTCCTGAGTGTCATTTTCGCAAAGGTGTCGACGCAAATGTAAACATTAATTTTTGGATTCCTCATGCTTGAATATTCCAAAAATGTATAGTTTTGCTAATCTACCAAAATTTTGAACGAAATTATATTTGTTAACATAGTGAACCTGACTAATTTCAGCGAGGAACATTGCCATTCACATCACATAGGTTTTTTTTTTCTTTCATCTTTAGATCCATATTTTTTTTCAGCGAGGAATATTATACACGGAATCTGAATCGTTGGCAGAGCAGCGCGCTGATTCGATGATTCGCGCACCCTCCCCCCTCCCCCTCCCCCCCTCCCCTCCCCTCCCCCCTCTCCTCCCCTCCCCCTCCCCCCTCTTCTCCCTCACGTTTATACACGGAATGCCGGGTACTTCCCCCCCCTCTTCTCCCCTCCCCCCCTCTCCTCCCCTCCCCCCTCTCCTCCCCTCCCCCCCTCTCCTCCCCTCCCCCCTCTCCTCCCCCCCCTCTCCTCCCCTCCCCCCATTCCCCTCCCCCTCTCCTCCCCCCTCCCCCTCCTCCCTCCCCCTCCCCCCTACCCCATCACCCTCCCCTCCCCCCTCTCCTCCCCTCCCCCCTTCTCCTCCC